>NC_041381.1:673262282-673374053 GCF_002162155.2 Triticum dicoccoides
GCCCACCTGGTGCACCTCCCTCTGATATTATTTGCACCATAAATTCATAAATATTCAGAAAAAATCATATTAAATTTTCAGAGCATTCTGAGAACTTATATTTTTGGGTCATTTTTTATTGCACGGAAAAAGCAGAAAACAGACAAAGCATGACATTTTATTTTATTTGACTAATAAAAATAGAAAACAAAAGGTAGGCATAGGAGGTAGTGCTCACTAAATTCATCAACTTCATACCTCTAAAAAATGATCCATTAATAAGGTTGATCAAGTCTTATTAACAACCACTTTCGATTAGCATGAAACCGGAGAACTTTCGTATATCACTAAGTTACCTCTATGGGGATATGAATGTCTCCTACAATAAGCATTTCATATTTCTTTTTAACAGTATGTAGAGGTAGTTGAAAACTTCTAATAGTGATTATAGGATATTTTTCAATAACATTAATACCATTCACTTGGAATTGTTCCTTCGGAAAGTGCACCGTATGCTCATTACCATTGATATGAAAAGTGGCCTTGATTTTATTGCAATCAATAACAGCCCCTGCAGTATTCAAGAAGGGTCTACCAAGGATAATCGACATGTTTTCATCCTCGGGCATCTCAAGTATAACAAAGTCAGTCAAAATAGTAACATTAGCAACAACAACGGGCACATCCTCACAAATACCTATAGGTACGGCAGTTGATTTGTCAGCCATTTGCAAAGATATTGCAGTAGGTGTGAGTTTATTTAAATCAAGTCTTTTATATAAAGAGAAAGGCATAACACTAACACCAGCTCCCAAATCACATAAAGTAGTTTTCACATAGTTTCTTTTGATGGAGCAAGGTATAGTTGGTATTCCTCGATCTCCAAGTTTTTTAGGTATTCCATCTTTAAAAGTATAATTAGCAAGCATAGTGGAGATTTCAGCTTCAGGTATTTTTCTCTTATTAGTGATGATGTCTTTCATGTACTTTGCATAAGGAGGCACTTTCAAGATATCAGTCAAGCGAGTACGCAAAACGACTAGCCTAATCATTTCAGCAAAGCTTTCAAATTCTTCATCATATTTCTTTTTAGTTGACATAGGTGGAAAGGGCATAGGCTTTTGAACCCATGGTTCTCTTTCCTTTCTATGTTTTCTAGCAACAAAGTCTCTTTTATCATATCTTTTATTCTTAGGTTGTGGGTTATCAAGATCAAAAGCCGGTTTATCTCAACAACATTATCTGGTTCTTTATCATTAGGTTGAGTATTTTCATGAACCTCATCATTATCTTTTTCATTATTACAGGGTGAGTGTTCATTACCAGATTGAGTTTCAGTATCAGAGATATAAACTTCATTATCATTATCAGGAGGTTTTTCTATTTCAGGTTCACTAGAGGCAGGCAAGGTCTTATGATTTTTCTTCTTCTTTTTCTTTTTAGAAGAACTGGGTGTAGTGGTGTTGTTCCTTTGAGAATCTTGTTCAATTCTCTTTCGATGTTGCTCAGGATAAAGTGATTCCTGGGTCATTTTACCTCCTCTAATTGCTACTCTAATAGCAAAGTAACTCTCTTTGAGATTTAGCAACTTGTTCTAACTGAGTTTGAACCATAGAGGCATGTTTTCTACACCTCTAACGTCATTTGGGATTCTAAATAACAAGTCACTTAAGCGAGCAATCATATCAAACTTGTATTTTAATTGTTTCATAACATTTGCATTGAAGTGATCTTGCTTTCTAATGTAATTATAAAACTCATAAAGGCATTGACTAGGATGTTTATTATGAGGATCATCACTATCATTGAATTTCATTAAAGATTTTACCTCTACCACCTTGGGTGGTGGTGGTGCTTCAAGCCCATGTATTTCTTTGATAGGCGGTAAATTTTTAACATCCTCGGCCTTAATACCTTTTTCCTTCATAGATTTCTTTGCCTCTTGCATATCTTCAGGATTGAGATATAAGATACCCCTCTTCGTCGGAGTGGGTTTAATAGGTGCTTCAGGATGAGTCCAATCATCATAATTTTTCAATATCTTATTCAATAATACTTCAGCTTGCTCAATAGTTTGTTCCCTGAAAACACAACCAGTACAACTATCTAGGAAGTCCCTAGAAGCATATATTAGTCCATTATAGAAGATATCAAGTATTTCATTTTTCTTAAGAGGATGATCGGGCAAAGCATTAAGCAATTTGAGAGGCCTTCCCCAATATTGTGGGAGACGCTCTTCTTCAATTTGCACAAAGTTAAATATTTCCTGCAAGGCAACTTGTTTCTTATGAGCAGGGGAATATTTTTCAGAGAAGTAATAGATCATATCCTAGGGACTACACACACAACCAGGAGCAAGAGTATTGTACCAAGCTTTAGCATCACCCTTTAATGAGAATGGAAATAACTTGAGAATATAGTAGTAGCGAATCTTCTCATCATCAGAAGAAAGGGTAGCTATATCATTCAACTTAGTAAGATGTGCTACAATAGTTTCAGTTTCATAACAATGGGAAAGGATCAGATTCAACCAAAGTTATTAACTCTGGGTCGACAGAGAATTCATAATCCTTATCAGCAATAACAATAGGTGAAGTAGCAAACTCAGGATCGCATTTCATTTTAGCATTCATAGATCTTTCTTTATACTTGCACAATAATTTATCTAGATCATCTCTATCCTTACAAGCAAGAATATCTCTGGTTGCCTCATCACTCATAGTATCATCAGATTCTCAGTTTCAAGTTCATCATCAGAAGGTGAATTCATATCTAGGAGGGCTAGTTCTAGTAGGTGTTTCAAGATTCTCAGTTTCAAGTTCATCATCAGATTCAACAATATCATGTTGTCTCACTCTAGCAATTTGTTCATCAAGAAATTCACCTAGTGGCACATCATCATCAAGCAAGGTACTAGCATCATCATGAGTAGCATTCATTGCAGAAGTAGCATCATCAATAATTTGCGACATATCAGAATTAATAGCATGTTGTGTAGTTGCAAGTTTACTTATAACAGAAGGTGAATCTAAAGCAAAACTGGATGGCAGTTCCTTGCCTCCTCTCGTCTTTGAGGGAAAAATCTTAGTCTTAGAATCCTTTGGATTCTTCATAGTGATAGTATGATAATAATCCCAAGTGACTCAACAAATATAGCCATGCTCCCCGGCAACAGTGCTAGAAAAAGGTCTTGATAACCCATAATTATAGGGGATCGCAACAGTTTTCGAAGGTAGAATATTCAACCCAAATTGATAGATTCGACACAAGGGGAGCCAAAGAATATTTGAAGGTATTAGCAGCTGAGTTGTCAATTCAACCACACCTGGAGATTAATTATCTGCAGAAAAGTGATTAGTAGCACAATAGTATGATAGTTTTGATGATAGCAGCAGTAGTAACGGTAACAGTGACAATGATAGTAGTGATATTGTAGCAGTAACGATAGTAGTAGCAACAGTAGTAACTTAGCAAGAACAATATATGATAAATTTGTAGGCATTGGATTGATGACTCGTTGGATGATCATCATGAGATAGTTATTGAAGGAAATATGCCCTAGAGGCAATAATAAAGTTGCTATTTATATTTCCTTACATCATGACAAATTTTATTATTCATGCTAGAATTGTATTAACCGGAAACTTAGTACATGTGTGAATACATAAACAAACCATAGTGTCCCTATTATGCCTCTACTTGACTAGCTCGTTAATCAAAGATGGTTATGTTTCCTAACCATAGACATGTGTTGTTATTTGATGAATGGGATCACATCATTAGGAGAATGATGTGATGGACAAGACCCATCTGTTAGCTTGCATTATAATCGTTACAGTTTCATTGTTACTGCTTTCTTCATGATTTATACATGTTCCTCAGACTATGAGATTATGCAACTCCCGAATACCAGAGGAACACCTTATGTGCTATCAAACGTCATAACATAACTAGGTGATTATAAAGATGCTCTACAGGTGTCTCTCAAGGTGTTTGTTGGGTTGGCATCGATCGAGATTAGGATTTGTCACTCCGTGTATCGGAGAGGTATCTCGGGGCCCTCTCGGTAGTGCTCATCACTATAAGCCTTCCAAGCAATATAATGTGACTAATGAGTTAGTTGCAGGATGAAGCATTACAGAACGAGTAAATAGACTTGCCGGTAACGAGATTGAACTAGGTATGATGATACCGACGATCGAATCTTGGGCAAGTAACATACCGATGACAAAGGGAATAACGTATGTTGTTATGCGGTTTGACAGATAAAGATCTTCGTAGAATATATAGGAGCCAATATGAGCATCCAGGTTCCGCTATTAGTTATTGACCAGAGATATGTCTTGGTCATGTCTGCATAGTTCTGGAACCCATAGGGTCCGCACGCTTAATGTTCAATGACGATTTATATTATGAGTTATGTGTTTTTGATGACCGAAGTTTGTTCGGAGTGCCGGATCAGATCACGGACACAACAAGGAGTCTCAAAATGGTCGAGACGTAAAGATCGATATATTGCAAGGCTATATTCGGACATCGGAAAGGTTCCGAGTGAGTCGGGTATATTTCAAAGTACCGGTGAGTTACGGGAATTCGCCGGGGGAAATTAATGGGTCTTATTGGGCTTTAGTGGAGAGAGGGAAGAAGAGCCACGAGGTGGCGTGCGCCTCCACCTTGCCCAAACCGAATTGGACAAGGGATGGGGGCGCGGCCCCCGTTTCCTAGTCCCTCTCCTTCCTTTCCTTCTTACCTACTCCGAAAGGAAAGGGAATCCTACTAGGACTTGGGAGTCCTAGTAGGACTCCCTACACTTGGCGTGCCCCTAGGTGGGCTGGCCTATCTCCCTCCCTCTTTTATATACGTGGTCAGGGGCACCCCAAAGACACACAAGTTGATCTTTTAGCCGTGTGCGATGCCCCCCTCCATAGTTACACACCTCGGTCATATCGTCATAGTGCTTAAGAGAAGCCCTGCGCCGGTAACTTCATCATCACCGTTGCCACGCCGTCGTGCTGACGAAACTCTCCCTCGGCCTCAACTGGATCAAGAGTACAAGGGATGTCATCGAGCTGAACGTGTGCTGAACGCGGAAGGTGCCATACGTCTAGTACTTGGATCGGTTGGATCGCGAAGACGTTCGACTACATCAACGACGTTAAGTACCGCTTCCACTTTCAGTCTACGAGGGTACGTGGACACACTCTCCCCTCTCGTTGCTATGCATCTCCTAGATAGATCTTGCGTGCTCGTAGGAATTTTTTTGAAATTAACATGTTCCCCAACAGTGGCATCCGAGCCAGGTCTATGCGTAGATGTTATATGCACGAGTAGAACACAAAGAGTTGTGGGCGATAATAGTCATACTGCTTACCACCAACGTCTTACGTTGATTCGGCGGTATTGTTCGATGAAGCGCCCCGGACCGACATTACATGACCGCGTTCATGAGACTGGTTCTACCGACGTACTTTTGCACATAGATGGCTGGCGGGTGTCTGTTTCTCCAACTTTAGTTGAATCGAGTTTGACTACGGCCGGTCCTTGTTGAAGGTTAAAACAGCCTTGACGAAATATTGTTGTGGTTTTGATGCGTATGTAAGAACAGTTCTTGCTAGAAGCTCGTAGCAGCCACGTAAAACGTGCAACAACAAAGTTGAGGACGTCTAACTTGTTTTTGCAGGGCTTGTAGTGATGTGATATGGTTAAGCATGACGTGATAAGATGATCATGTTTTGTTAAAGTTATCGGCAACTGGCAAGAGCCTTATGGTTGTCTCTTTATTGCATAAGATGCAAGCCCCATATAATTGCTTTACTTTATCACTATGCGATAACAATAGTTGCAAAAGCAATAGTTGGCGAGACGACCATGTGAAGACACGTTGATAGAGATCAAGATGATGGAGATCATGGTGTCATGCCGGTGACAATGGAGATCGTGATGGTACTTTGGAAATGGAGATCAAAGACACAAGATAATGATGGCCATATCATGTCACATATTTTGATTACATGTGATGTTTATCTTTTATACTTCTTATTTTGCTTAGTTCGGCAGTAGCATTATAAGATGATCCCTTACTAAAATTCAAGGGATAAGTGTTCTCCCTGAGTATGCACCGTTGCGACAGTTCTTCGTGCTGAGACACCACGTGATGATCAGGTGTGATAAGCTCTACGTTCACATACAATGGGTGCAAGCCAGTTTTGCACACGCAGAATACTCGGGTTAAACTTGACGGGCCTAGCATATGTAGATATGGCCTCGTAACATTGGAGACCAAAAGGTCGAGCATGAATCATAAAGTAGATATGATCAACATAGAGATGTTCACCATTGAAAACTACTCCATCTCACGTGATGATCGGACATGGTTTAGTTGATTTGGATCACATGATCATTTAGATCTAGAGGGATGTCTATCTAATTGGGAGTTCTTAATTAATATGATTAATTGAACTTTAGTTTATCATGAACTTAGTCCTGATAGTATTTTGCAAATTATGTTGTAGATCAATAGCTCGCGTTATAGCTTCACTATGTTTTTATATGTTCCTAGAGAAAACTATGTTGAAAGATGATAGTAGCAATGATGCGGACGAGGTCCGTGATCTGAGGTGTATCCTCATTGCTGCACAAAAGAATTATGTCCTTGATGCACCGCTAGGTGACAGACCTATTGCAGGACCAGATGCAAACGTTATGAACGTTTGGCTAGCTCAATATGATGACTTTTCATAGTTTAGTGCACCATGCTTTATGGCTTAGAACCAGGACTTGAAAAACGTTTTTGAAATGTCAAGGAGCATATGAGATGTTCCAAGAGCTTAAATTGGTATTTCAGACTCATGCCCGTGTTAAAAGATGGAGGAGAATTGCTCAGCTAGTGAAATGTGCTCAGAATGTCTAGGTACTACACTCAGTTGAATTAAGTGGGAGTTAAACTTGCAGATAATATAGTGATTGACAGAGTTCTCTAATCACCATCACCATGTTACTGGAACTTCGTGATGAACTATAGTCTGCAAGGGATGACGAAAATGATTCCAGAGCTCTTTGTACTGTTGAAATCGACGAAGGTAGAAATCAATAAAGAGCATCAAGTGTTGATGATTAAACAAGACCACTAGTTTCAAGAAAAGGGCAAAGGGAAAGAAAAGGAACTTCAAGAAGAATGGCAAGCAAGTTGTCACTCCCATGAAGAAGCCCAAAGCTGGACCTAAGCCTGAAACTGAGTGATTCTACTAGAAAGGAAATGGTCACTGGAAGTGGAACTGTCCCAAATATTTGGCAGATAAGAAGGATGGCAAAGTGAACAAAGGTATATTTGATATACATATTATACCTTACTAATTCTTGTAGTGATCCTTGGGTATTTGATACTTGTTCGGTTGCTAAGATTAGTAACTCAAAACAGGAGTTGCAGAATAAATAGAGATTAGTTGAGGATGAAGTGACGATGTGTGTTGGAAGTGGTTCCAAGATTGATATAATCATCATCGAGCACTCCCTATACTTTCAGGATTAGTGTGGAACCTAAATAAATGCTATTTGGTGTTTGCGTTGAGCATGCATATGATTAGATCATGTTAATTGCAACGCGGTTATTCATTTAAGACATAGAATAATTGCTATTTTGTTTACATGAATAAAACCTTCTATGGTCATACACTCAATGTTGATGGTTTATTGAATCTCGATCATGGTAATACACATATTCCTAGTATTGATGCCAAAGGATGCAATGTTGATAATGATAGTGCAACTTATTTGTGGCACTGCCGTTTGGGTCATATTGGTGTAAAGCACATAAAGAAACTCCATAAAGATGGAATTTTGGAATCATTTGATTATGAATCATTTGATGTTTGCGACCGTGCCTTATGGGAAAGATGACTAAAACTCCTTTCTCCGGAACAATGGAACGAGCTAGTGACTTATTGGAAATAATACATACTGATGTATGCGGTCCAATGAGTGTTGATGCTTGTGAAGAGTATCGTTATTTTCTTACCTTCACAAATGATTTGAGAAGATATGGGTATATCTACTTAATGAAACACAAGTCTGAAACATTGGAAAAGTTCAAAGAATTTCAGAGTGAAGTGGAGAATCATCATAAGAAGAAAATAAAGTTTCTACGATCTGATCACGGAGAAGAATATTTGAATTAAGAGTTTGGACTTATTTAAAACAATGTGGATTAGTTTCACAACTCACACCACCTAGAACACAACAACGTAATGGTGTGTCCGAACGTCGTAACCGCACTTTATTGGATATGGTGCGATCTATGATGTATCTTACCGATTTACCACTATCATTTTGGGGTTATGCATTAGAGAAAGTTGCATTCATGTTAAACAGGGCACCATCAAAATCCATTGAGACGACGCCTTATGAACAATAGTTTGGCAAGAACCAAAGTTGTCGTTTCTTAAAGTTTGGGGCTGCGATGCTTATGTGAAAAAGCTTCAACCTGATAAGTTAGAATCCAAATTGGAGAAATGTATCTTCATAGGATACCCAAAAGAAACTGTTGGGTACACCTTCTATCACACATCCGAAGGCAAGATATTCGTTGCTAAGAATGGATCCTTTCTAGAGAAGGAGTTTTCTATCGAGAGAAGTGAGTGGTAGGAAAGTGGAACTTGATGAGGTAACTGTACCTTCTCCCTAATCGGAATGTAGTTCGTCACAGAAATTAGTTCCTGTGATTCCTACACCAATTAGTGAGGAAGCTAATGATGATGATCATGAAAATTCAGATCAAGTTACTACCAAACCTCGTAGGTCAACTAGAGTGCGATCCGCACCAGAGTGGTACGGTAATCCTATTCTGGAAGTCATGTTACTAAACCATGATGAACCTACGAACTATGAGGAAGCGACGATGAGCCCAGTTTCCGCGAAATGGCTTGAGGCCATGAAATCTGAGATGGGATCCATGTATGAGGACAAAGTGTGGACTTTGGTTGACTTGTCCGATGATCGGCAAGCCATTAAGAATAAATGGATCTTCAAGAGGAAGACTGTCGTGGAATTATCATGTTAGATGTCCTTAGTGTGAGGACTTAGTCGCAAGGCCAACGCATCTATGTGGTAGCTTGAGAGGGGTTGGGCGGAATCGAGAGACGCAACATAAGACAAGGATTTAGGCAGCTTCGGGCCCCGAGAAACATCATCCGGTAATAACCCTACATGTTGTTTGTGGCTAGGTCCCATTATGATCATGAGGGAGTCGCCGGTAAGCCGACTCTTTGTGTCTAGCCCTAGAGATTGTTTCTTCTTTCTTCCCCCTCTTTGGGGTGCCCTGCCCCTCCTTGTATAAGTTGAAGGGGCGGGTTACATGACTAGTCCTAGTAGGATTAGGATTACTCAATTACAAGTGGAGTCCTAGTCTTGCTTCCTTTGTAAGGGAATATTCCTTACACTTTCCTCTTAAGTTGGCCCACCAGAGTATATGCTGGCCTGCTGGGCCTTGGGCCTTGTCGTCCGTTTGATCCGCCTGTCGGGTCTCCAGTGAGTCACAATGTCCTGGCGGGTTACATGTAAACCGCCATGTCCGGGCGGATCGCCAGTGAGTCGCCAAGCTCCAGCCGAGTCTCTGGTGAGTCGCCAAGTCCGGTTGGGTCATACCATGGGGTATATCCCCGACATTAGCCCCCAGTTTAATTTGGATTTATCCATGTTAAACTGATCCTGCAAAATAAACACCAGAACAACTTTGACAGGTTGTGCTCCAGGTTAAAAATTCTTGTAAGCCGGCACCTGATCATATTTAAGTCCTTGCCATTTCCTTCTTGATACACGCCCATGAATTCATAACAAATCTCCTTAGTAGATATGTTTCAACTTTGTCAATGCAAAAAATCTAGATACTTCTTTTGAAAAATTCGGGTCAGCAAGCCAGCTTCAGAATCAATTTGCTGACATTGGTCTCTTGTAGAGATATATTGTAAGAAATAATCCACTTGAGTCGGCTTCCAAAGTGCCGACTTAAAAATATAGGTCTTGAAATACTCATCTGATTTTCAACCGGCTTAAAGATGTAGATCTCGCCAAATTATAATTTTCCAAAATCTCCGGGTTATAAAGACTGATGATGCCGAGTCACAATTGTTGTTGACACTGGGTTATGTAATTGATCTTCCTGATTTGCTCAAAACTGAGAATTTGAAGATGTTCCTCCTTTATATGCATAATACCTGTAGCCCCCAAGTCTTAAGAGGAGAACATAGTGATAGCTTAAGACTTGCTTCAATATAAGTGTTGCAATCTTGAAGAAATCCGGGTCATTCATCTCAATCATTAGTCGTAAACTGAATATTCCACATATGTAGCCCCCAAGTGCCGGGTTGTCATGCTTGCAGCAACCTGGGACTTGTAAATTGCCTTATGCTCATAAAATTTCAAGCAGTGTAGCCCCCAAGGGCCGGCTCAATAAGATATTATTGAGCTGGGACTTTATATATATTTCTTTGGAAAGAACATGATATGATGTAACCCTCATCAACCCACGTCCACAAGGTTAAGAGCTTTTGTTCTTTACAAACTGAGTAGTGGACCTTTCTATATAATGGATTAAGACTTGTGTACCTTGAACTTTTGACAGGAGCAATTGGTAGCCCCCAAGGGCCGGCTCACTACAATGAGATGAGTCGGCTCTTCAATAAGTTGATCAAAAAATGACTTTACATTAGCCCCCAAGTGCCATGGTGTATGTTGGTAGTGACGTGGGACTTGCATATTTGATGTAATCTCAATTTGAATAATGTAGCCCCCAAGTGCCGGGTCGTAAGCCTACAGCGACTCGGGAGTATTCCTTCCATTGTAGAATAAATCATATCCATTGATAAAATAATAACCAGTCCACTAAAGCAACTTTGAAAACCTCAATCATAGCAAAGGACAAGCCTGGACAATTTCTTATAATGAGAAAAGCGCTCCCGAGGACACATGGGAATTATCGTCAAGCTAGTTTCATCACGCTCATATCATTCGCGTTCATTACTGATAACCCGCAAGTATACGGTATAGTTGTAGCCTCTTTCGATAAGTAAGTGTGTCTAACCCAACGAGAAGCTAAAGGTGGAAACATATTCTCTCAAGCCCTATCGGCCACTGATACGACTCTACGCACGCTTGACGTTCGCTTTACCTAGAACAAGTATGAAACTAGAAGTACTTTGTAGGTGTGATAGGATAGGTTTGCAAGATAATAAAGAACACGTAAATAAAAAGTAGGGGCTGTTTAGATAAAGAAGCAATAAAGTAAATATAGCGAGTGTGGAAAAGTGGTGGTAGGAGTTGTGAAATTGTCCCTAGGCAATTGACTACGTTACTAGACCGATAATCACTATTGCAATTCTATTTGAAGGAGAGGCATAACCTAACATACTTTCTCTACTTGGATCATATGCACTTATGATGGAACTCTAGCAAGCATCCGCAACTACTAAAGATTCATTAAGGTAAAACCCAACACAAGCATTAAAGTATCAAGTCCCCTTTATCCCATACGCAAACAACCTACTTACTCGGGTCTGTGCTTCTGTCACTCACGCCACCCACCATAAGCAAATCATAAACATATTGCAAACCCTACAGCAGGAATCCCTCACGGTTGCGCGACACAGATGGCACAATAGGACAGCACAAATAAAAAAACATGCAACTCAAACCAATCATAGCAATTCATAAATCACCAATAGGACAATGAAAATCTACTCAGACATCATAGGATGGCAACACATCATTGGAAAATAATATGACGCATAAAGCACCATATTCAAGTAGAGGGTACAGCGGGTTGCGGGAGAGTGGACCGCTGGATATAGATGGGGGAAGGTGATGGAGATGTTGGTGAAGATGGCGGAGGTGTTGGTGAAGATCACGGTGATGATGATGTCCCCCGGCAGCGCTCCGGCGCCAGCAGAAGCAAGGGGGAGAGAGGCCCCCTTCTTCTTCTTCTTCCTTGGGCTCCTCCCGAGATGGGAGAAGGGTTTCCCCTCTGGTACTTGGCTCCCATGGCTTGGGAGGGGCAAGAGCCCCTCCGAGATTGGATCTATCTCTCTGTTTCTGCGTTCTCAGATTCCGCCCCTTCACCGTTTCCCTTATATCTGGAGATCCGTAACTCCGATTGGGGTGAATCTTTCGCCTAGATTTTTCTCGTAAAATTAGCTTTCTTGCGGCAAAAGAAGAGCGGCAACCGCCTTACGGGGTGGGGGGGGGCAGAAGAGTCCAGGGCGCGCCTTCCTATCCCCTGGCCCCCTCGGGCACCGTCTCGCATTGATTTTACTTCCCAAAAGTCATAAATATTCCAAAATAATTCTCCGTCCGTTTTTATCCCGTTTGGACTCCGTTTGACATGGGTTTTCTGCGAAACATAAAACATGCAACAAACAGGAACTGGCACTGGGCACTCGATCAATATGTTAGTCCCAAAAATAGTATAAAAAGTTGCCAAAAGTATATGAAAGTTGAATACTATTGGCATGGAACAATCAAAAATTATAGATATGACGGAGACGTATCAGCATCCCCAAGCTTAATTCCTGCTCGTCCTGGGGTAGATAAATGATAAAAAAGATAATTTTTGATGTGGAATGCTACCTAGCATAATCTTTATCATATGTCTAATCATGGCATGAATATTAAGACACGAGTGATTCAAAGCAATAGTCTATCATTTGACATAAAAACAATAATACTTCGAGCGTACCAATAAAGCAATCATGTCTTTTCAAAGAAACATGGCCAAAGAAAGTTGTCCCTACAAAATCATATAGTCTAGTTGTTGCTCTATCTTCATCACACAAAGTATTTAATCATGCACGACCCCGATGACAAGCCAAGCAATTGTTTCATACTTTAATAATCTCAAAAAAATTCAACTTTCAAGCAATACATGAGCGTGAGCCATGGACATAGCACTATAGGTCGAATAGAATATGATGGTGGGGATTATGTGGAGAAGACAAAAAAGGAGAAAGTCTCACATCGACTAGGCGTATCAACGGGCTATGGAGATGCCCATCAATAGATATCAATGTGAGTGAGTAGGGATTGCCATGCAACAGATGCACTAGAGCTATAAGTGTATGAAAGCTCAAACTGAAAACTAAGTGGGTGTGCATCCAACTTGCTTGCTCATGAAGACCTCGGGCATTTGAGGAAGCCCATCATCGGAATATACAAGCCAAGTTCTATAATGAAAATTTCCAGTAGTATATGAAAGTGAAAGAATAGGAGACTCTCTCTATGAAGAACTCTTTTTCTCTCATTTTTTTCTTTTATTTTTCATTTTTCAGTTTTTCTTTCTTTTTGGTGGGCTTCTTTGGCCTCTTTTTTTATTTGGGCTTCTTTGGCCTCTTTTATTTTTCATAAAGTGCGGAAACTCATCCCGACTTGTGGCGGAATCATAGTCTCCATCATCCTTTCCTCACTGGGGCAATGCTCTAATAATGATGATCATCACACTTTTATTTACTTACAACTCAATATCTGGAACAAAGATATGACTCTATATGAATGCCTCCGACGGTGTACCGAGATGTGCAATGATCTAGCGTAGCAATCACATAAAAAAATAGACATGAAAACATCATGCTAGCTATCTTACGATCATGCAAAGCAATATGACAATTAATGCTCAAGTCATGTATATGATGATGATGGAAGTTGCATGGCAATATATCTCGGAATGGCTATGGAAATGCCATGATAGGTAGGTATGGTGGCTGTTTTGAGGAAGATATAATGAGGCTTATGTGTGATAGAGCGTATCATATCACGGGGTTTGGATGCACCGGCAAATTTTGCACCAACTCTCGAGGTGATAAAGGGAAATGCACGGTACCGAAGAGGCTAGCAATGATGGAAAGGTAAAAATGCGTATAATCCATGGACTCAGCATTAGTCATAAAGAACTCATATACTTATTGCAAAAATCTACAAGCCATTGAAAACAAAGTACTACGCGCATGCTCCTAGGGGGATAGATTGGTAGGAAAAGACCATCGCTCGTCCCCGACCGCCACTCATAAGGAAGACAATCAATAAATAAAATTGTGCTCCAACTTCATCACAAAGCGGTTCACCATAAGTGCATGCTATGGGAATCACAAACCTCGATACAAGTATTTCTACTAATCCACAATCACCCACTAGCATGACTCTAATATCACCACCTTTATATCACAAAACTATTGCAAGCAATCAAACATATCATATTCAACAATCTACAAGTTTATGTAGGATTTTATGACTAACCATGTGAATGACCAATTCCTGCCATCTCTCTAAATTGATATAAGTGAAGCAAGAGAGTTTAATTATTTCTACAAAAGATATGCCCACGCTCTAACAAATATAAGTGAAGCAAAAGAGCATTCTACAAATGGCGATTTTCTATGTAAAGAGAAACAGACAATCCAAACTTCAAATGATATAAGTGAAGCACATGAAGCATTCTATAAAGCCATACTCAAAAGATTTAAGTGAAGTGCAATGAGCATTATATAAATCAACCAAGTACTATCTCATACCAGCATGGTGCATAAAAGAAAAATGAAAACTAAATGCAAAAGACGCTCCAAGACTTGCACATAATGCATAAACGAAACGAATACGAAAACATACCGATACTTGTTGAAGAAAGAGGGGATGCCTTCCGGGGCATCCCCAAGCTTAGACGCTTGAGCCTCCTTGAATATTTACTTGGGGTGCTTCGGGCATCCCCAAGATTGAGCTCTTGCCTCTCTTCCTTTTCCTCATATAGAGACCTCCTCGTTTAGACACTTCATCCACACAAAACTTCAACAGAAAACTCGGTAAGATCCGTTAGTATAATAAAGCAAATCACCTCTCTGAGTACTGTTGCAAACCAATTCATATTTTGTTTTTGCATTGTGTCTACTGTAATATAACTTTTCCATGGCTTAATCCACTGATATAAATTGATAGATTCATCAAAACAAGCAAACTATGCATCAAAAACAGAATCTGTCAAAAACAGAACAGTCTGTAGAAATCTGAACATCCACCATACTTCTGGTACACCAAAACTTCTACCAAAATTAGGAACAATAAAAAAGTTGGATAGAAATATAGCGCAAAAGGAATCAGAACCAATTGATGTTCCAGTTAAAAATGTAAAATCGCGCACTATAGCCAAAGTTTCTGTCCTGCACCGTACAAACCAACAAGCATTGTAAACATCCTAAAGGAAAACCTTGGCACATTATTTTGATAATACAATGGAATTGTACAAGGGGATAATTATTTTTGATGAAAAGTTTCTGTAATCAAGATTCACAAAGTTTTGGTGAGCATGAACAAAGTTCAAGGAGCTCCCCCACTTCAACAATGCTTGTCTCTCTCACTTTCACTTTCCTTTTTAAAAAGTTTTTAGGTTCCCCTCTTTATTTTTTTGTTTTTAAACTATATAAAAGCACTCAACAGAAATAAATGACTCTCTAAAACTTCCGGGTTGTCTCCTTGGCAGCACTTTCTTTAAAGCCATTAAGCTAGGCATTTAGTGCTCAAGTAATGAATCCACCGGGATCCCAAGGTATATCAAAGCCAATTTTAATTAACAATGATTTGTAATTTAGTAGTCAGCACAAAGTAACATACATCAAGGAATGACAAATTCTAACTCTCTTCCTATGCAACGGCATGTCATAAAAGAACAATTCATGCACACATAGTAAAGGCCAATGCATAGTATAAGCAGTTTCTTGCAATTCTATCATATTGGAAACATAGAGAGGTGGAGATATAGTTCCTCTCTCATAATAATTGCAAGTAGGGACAGAAAGCACATGCATATTATATCTATGGAAATCATCATGTGTAGTAGTAAAACGCAACCCATCAATATAATCCTTAATGAGCACAAACTTCTCCGATAAAGTGTAGTAGGGAGAATTCAAAAAGATAATAGGACTATCATGCGTGGGTGCAATAGCAACAATTTCATGTTTAACATAAGGAACTATAGCAGGTTCATCTCCATAAGCATAATTCATATTGGCATCTTGGCCACAAGCATAGCAAGCATCATTAAAAAGGGATATTTCAAGAGAATCAACGGGATCATAGCAATCATCCTTCGGTAAGCACGAAGGGGAATTAAACAATGTATGAGTTGAAGAGTTACTCTCATTAGAAGGTGGACACGGGTGATCAATCCGCTCTTCCTCCTTTTGTTCTTCGCTCTCCTCATCATATTTTTCATCCAATGAGCTCATACTTTCATCAATTTCTTCTTCCATAGCTTCCTGCAAAATATTAGTCTCTTCTTGGACAACGGAGACTTTCTCCATAAATGCATTAATATAGTAATTGTATTCATAATTTTCATAGCAATATCTAAGTATAGCAAGATTTTCCGGTCTATAAACTGAATCATCAAAATCATCAAATGCTTTATACATAGATTCAACCTCATAAGCACCCATAAAAGCAACAAATTCTTCTATTTGTTCCACATCATAGTAATCAAAGATACCATTAGCATAAGAAGCTAAGGTTTCATTATCATTGAATTTGCATGAAAAGGGAAGGTGTGGAGCCTTCATCCTAGAGCAACAAGTATAATCATGCATCACACATAGTTGACGAGCATACCAATGCAACATAGAAATTTGATCCCATAATAGTTTCCCTTTTTGTGTCAAGCGATAATCCCTAAAGTATTCACGTTGATCCAACGTGTCTCCCATAACATAACGGAATGGGGTTTTCTCAGGATTATTAAAGTAGTACATAATTTCTTTCACATAACGAGCATCGAGGGTTTTAGGAGGTTCCCCATCTCCATGAGTAGCATCTACACCTAATTTTTTTGGTATTTCGTGTTCCATATCCATAAGTAAAGATAGAGAACAACTAACAACAACAAACAAAAATTACTTAGTGATAAAGCAAACAAGCACACACGAGAATATTCACCCCACGCTATGACTCCCCGACAACAGCGCCAGAAAAAGGTCTTGATAACCCGCAAGTATACGGGATAGTGGTAGCCTCTTTCGATAAGTAAGAGCGTCAAACCCAACGAGAAGCTAAAGGTTGAGCAAATATTCTCTCAAGCCCGACTCTGTGCACGCTTGACGTTCGCTTTACCTAGAACAAGTATGAAACTAGAAGTACTTTATAGGTGTGATAGGATAGGTTTGCAAGATAATAAAGACCATGTAAATGAAAAGTAGGGGCTGCTTATATAAAGAAGCAACAAAGTAAATATAGCGAGTGTGGAAAAGTGGTGGTAGGAGTTGGGAAATTGTCCCTAGGCAATTGACTACGTTACCACACTGATAATCACTATTGCAATTCTATTTGAGGGAGAGGCATAACCTAACATACTTTCTCTACTTGGATCATATGCACTTATGATTGGAACTCTAGCAAGCATCCGCAACTACTAAAGATTCATTAAGGTAAAACCCAACCATAGCATTAAAGTATCAAGTCCCCTTTATCCCATACGCAAACAACCTACTTACTCGGGTCTATGCTTCTGTCACTCACGCCACCCACCATAAGCAAATCATAAACATATTGCAAACCCTACAGCGGGAATCCCTCATGCTTGCGCGACACAGAGGGCACAATAGGACAACACAAATAAAAAAACATGCAACTCAAACCAATCATAGCAATTCATCAATTACCAATAGGACAACGAAAATCTACTCAGACATCATAGGATGGCAACACATCATTGGAAAATAATATGAAGTGTAAAGCACCATGTTCAAGTAGAGGGTACATCGGGTTGCGGGAGAGTGGACCGCTGGATATAGATGGGGGAAGGTGATGGAGATGTTGGTGAAGATGGCGGAGGTGTTGGTGAAGATCACGGTGATGATGATGGCCCCCGGCAGCGCTCCGGCGCCACCGGAAGCAAGGAGGAGAGAGGCCCCCTTCTTCTTCTTCTTCCTTGACCTCCTCCCTTGATGGGAGAAGGGTTTCCCCTCTGGTCCTTGGCTCCCATGGCTTGGGAGGGGCAAGAGCCCCTCCGAGATTGGATCTATCTCTCTGTTTCTGTGTTCTCAGATTCTGCCCCTTCACCGTTTCCTTTGTATCTGGAGATCCGTAACTCCGATTGGGGTGAATCTTTCGCCCAGATTTTTCTCGTAAAATTAGCTTTCTTGCGGCAGAAGAAGAGCGTCAACCGCCCTTACGGGGGGCCCAGGAGAGTCCAAGGTGCGCCTGCCTCCCTGGGGCACGACCCCCTATCTTCGGCCCCCCTCAGGCATCGTCTCGCGTTGATTTTACTTCCCAAAAATCATAAATATTCTAAAATAATTCTCTGTCCGTTTTTATCCCGTTTGGACTCCGTTTGATATGGGTTTTTTGCAAAACATAAAACATGCAACAAACAGGAACTGGCACTGGGCACTGGATCAATATTTTAGTCCCAAAAATAGTATAAAAAGTTGCCAAAAGTATATGAAAGTTGAATAATATTGGCATGGAACAATCAAAAATTATAGATACGACGGAGACGTATCAATTATTTTGATAATTTGATATGTGGGTGAACCGGTGCTTGGGTACTACCCTTTCTTCGACAAGGATCCCACTTATGATTAACCCCTATTGCAAGCATCCGCAACTACAAAAGAAGTATTAAGGTAAACCTAACCATAGCATGAAACTAATGGATCCAAATCAGCCCCTTATGAAGCAACTTATAAACTAGGGTTTAAGCTTCTATCACTCTAGCAACCCATCATCTACTTATTACTTCCCAATGCCTTCCTCTAGGCCCAAATAATGGTGAAGTGTCATGTAGTCGATGTTCACATAACACCACTAGAGAAGAGACAACATACATCTCATCAAAATATCGAACGAATACCAAATTCACATGACTACTAATAGCAAGACTTCACCATTGTCCTCAAGAACAAACGTAACTACTCACAAAGCATATTCATGTTCATAATCAGAGGAGTACTAATATGCATTAAGGATCTGAACATATAATCTTCCACCAAGTAAACCAATTAGCATGAACTACAAGGAGTAATCAACACTACTAGCAACCCACAAGTACCAATTTGTGGTTTTGGATACAAGATTGGATACAAGAGATGAACTAGGGTTTGAGAGGAGATGGTGCTGGTGAAGATGTCGATGGAGATTGACCCCCTCCCGATGAGAGGATCGTTGGTGATGATGATGGTGATGATTTCCCCCTCCCGGAGGGAAGTTTCCCCGGCAGAACAGCTCCGCCAGAGCCCTAGATTGGTTCCGCCAAGGTTCCGCCTCGTGGCGGCGGAGTTTTGTCCCGTAAGCTTGCTTATGATTTTTTCCAGGGTAAAAGCCTTCATGTAGCAGAATATGGGCACCGGAGGGCCACCAAGGGGACCACGAGACAGGGGGGCACGCCTAGTAGGGGTGGGCGTGCCCCCCACCCTCGTGGCCAGGGTCTGGGCCCCCTCTGGTACTTTCTTTGCTCAATAATTCTTATTAATTCCAAAAATGACTTTCGTGGAGTTTCAGGACTTTTGGAGCTGTGCAGAATAGGTTTCCAATATTTGCTCCTTTTCCAGCTAGAGTCCCAGCTGCCGGCATTCTCCCTCTTCATGATAAACCTTGTAAAATGAGAGAGAATAGCCATAAGTATTGTGACATAATGTTTAATAACATCCCATAATGTAATAAATATTGATATAAAAGCATGATGCAAAATGGACGTATCAACTCCCCCAAGCTTAGACCTCGCTTGTCCTTAAGCGGAAGCCAATATCTAAAAATATGTCCACATGTTTAGAGATAGAGGTGTCAATAAAAATAAAATACGGACATGAGGGCATCATGATCATTCTTATAACAAGAACATATATAGATTTTGTCATATGAATTCTTATGCTCAAGTAACAATCTATTCACAATATCAAGTATGGTACAGAAACTTCATTGAAAACTAACAAACTATAATCTCAGTCATTGAAGAAACTGCAATTTATCATAACATCAGAAAGAGTCAAGAATAGAGCCTTTTAGCAAGTTCACATACTCAACTATCATATAGTCTTCTACAATTGCTAACACTCACGCAATACTTATGGTTATGGAGTTTTAATCGGACACTAAGAAAGATAGGGGCTTATAATTTCGCCTCCCAACCTATTCACCTTTGGGTGATGTCAACAATAATAGTTCATGCTAACTTACATCCAATTGGATATATATATATCAGGATCTTTCCAACACGAGGTGCTTGCCAAAAATGAAAAAGGGAAAGGTGAAGATCACCTTGACTCATGCATAAAGTAAAAGACATAAAGTAAAAGACATAAAGTAAAAGACATAAAGTAAAAGACATAAATTAAAAGATAGGCCCTTCGCAGAGGGAAGCAGAGGTTGTCATGTGCTTTTAGGGTTGGATACACAAAATCTTAATGCAAAAGAATGTCACTTTATATTGCCACTGGTGATATGAACCTTTATTATGCAGTCTGTCTCTTTTATTACTTCCATATCACACGATCGTATAAAGCTTATTTTCTCTGCACTAATAAGTCATGCATATTTAGAGAGCAATTTTTATTGCATGCAACATGCCAACTTACTTGAAGGATCTTACTCAATCCATAGGTAGATATGGTGGACTCTCATGGCAAAACTAGGTTTAAGGATATTTGGAAGCACAAGTAGTATCTCTACTTGGTGCAAGGAATTTTTGGCTAGCATGAGGGGGAAAGGCAAGCTCAACATGTTGGATGATCCATGACAATATACTTTAAATGAGATGTGAGAAAACATAAACCATTACACTGTCTTCCTTGTCCAACATCAACTCTTTAGCATGTCATACTTTAATGAGTGCTCACAATTATAAAAGATGTCCAAGATAGTATATTTATATGTGAAAACCTCTCTTTCTTTATTACTTCCTATTAATTGCAACGATGACCAAAACTATGTTTGTCAACTCTCAACAACTTTTATGCCTCATACTCTTTATATGTGAAGTCATTACAATCCATAAGATAAATATGAACTCTTTTATTTCTTTTTATTCTTTCTATTTTCTCAAGATCATAGCAGGATAGCAAAGCCCTTGACTCAACACTAATCTTTTATTATATAGCTCACGGACTCGATTACATAAAGGGATTGCAAAGAAAAACTCAAAACTAATTCATACCAAGACTTTATTCTACTAGATCTAGATATTACCAAAAGGATCAAACTAAGTAAAGCGGTAAAGATGGGAGTGTGATGGTGATACGATACCGGGGCACCTCTCCCAAGCTTGGCAGTTGCCAAGGGGAGTGCCCATACCCATGTGATTATGTCCTCGGAGGAGGTGAAGAAGGAGTTGTTGATGATGTAGGCTTGTCGTCCATATTCCAAGGCATAGGCTCACCATCATAGAAGGATGATCGAGTCTCCAGGATCCTCAAATCTGCAGCCAAACTCATCCTCTTGAATCTATATTCATACTCATAGTTTTGGTTTTGCAGGTCATAGATCTGGGCTTGGAGGTGCTCGATTTTCTCATGAAGCTTGAAGATGGTCTCCCCTACGTTCTTGGCATCCAGCTTGTGGTTGTTGGTGAACTCCGCGATCATCATCTGGTTGGCGTTGAGTCCACACTCCACCATCCCTTAGCACTTGAAAACTTGATGTTCCATAGCTTCGACCTTTGTCTCCACGCTTCCGGTACGCCTTTGTACCTCCACATCGCGGATGTGCAGCACCCCCTCACGCATCTCAATGGTTTGAGGGTGTTGCAGCACCTCCGCAAGATAGGGGTTGGTAACCCTCTCGAAAAACTTGTCCTTGAGAGCGCTTCGAGACGTCATGGCGCTCTAGATCTGTCAGAAAAACATCTTGAAATGAAAATAGAATATTTTTGTGTGATATGGTGGTCAAAACCTTCGGGAGATTATATAATGAATTTTTAGCGACCAAAAGAAGTAACGTGCAAGAAAACAGAGTCCAGGAGGCACACGAGGTGCCCACGAGGCAGGAGGGCGTGCCCACCAAGGGTGGGCGCGCCCTCCACCCTCGTGGAGGCCTCGTCTCATTCCCGGATTACTTCTTGCTTCCCTAAATTCTTAAATATTCCAAAATAGAGAAAAATTTCCATTAGAATTGTTTTGGAGTCGGTTTACTTACCGTACCACATACTTATTCCTTTTCGGAGTCTGAAACGTTCTGGAAAGTGTCCCTTATGTATTCCTCCGGGGTTAGGGTTTCAATAATATTAGTTTCAACATTTATAGGATTACTTGAGATATAATGTTTGATGCTTTGACCGTTCACCACCTTCGAATTTGTGCCTTTGAAGTTGTTGATTTTTATGGCACCGGAACGATAGACCTCCTCGATAATGTAAGGACCTTCCTATTTAGAGAGAAGTTTTCCTGAAAAAAATCTTAAACGAGAGTTGAATAGCAACACATAATCACCTACGTTAAACTCACGCTTTTGTATCCTTTTGTCATGCCATCTTTTAACTTTTTCTTTAAACAACTTGGCATTCTCGTAGGCTTGGGTTCTCCATTCATCAAGTGAGCTAATGTCAAATAACCTCTTCTCACCGGCAAGTTTGAAATCATAGTTGAGCTCTTTAATGGCCCAATGTGCCTTATGTTCAAGTTCAAGAGGTAAGTGACACGCTTTTCCATAAACCATCTTATACGGAGACATACCCATAGGATTTTTATATGCAGTTCTATAGGCCCATAATGCATCATCAAGTTTCTTGGACCAATTCTTTCTAGATCTATTAACAGTCTTTTGCAAAATTAATATTAGCTCTCTATTACTCAATTCTACTTGACCACTAGACTGTGGGTGATATGGAGATGCAATTCCATGATTAACATCATAGTTAGCAAGCATTTTGCGGGAAGCACCATGAATAAAATGTGAACCACCATCAGTCATGAGATATCTAGGAACTCCAAACCTCAGAAAAATAACTTCTTTAAGCATCTTAATAGAGGTGTTATGATCAGCACTACTAGTTGGAGTAGCTTCTACCCACTTAGTAGCATAATCAACAGCAACTAAAATATGTGTGTATCCATTGGAGGCAGGAAAAGGTCCCATATAATCAAAGCCCCAAACACCAAATGATTCAATAACAAGAGAATAATTCATAGGCATTTCTTGACGTCTACTAGTATTACCTATTCTTTGACATTCATCACAAGACAAGGCAAACTTACGAGCATCTTTGAAGAGAGTAGGCCAATAAAAACCGGATTGCAATACCTTATGTGTAGTTCTATCTCCAGCTTGCTGTCCTCCATATGGTTCAAAGTGACACTTGCGTAGGATCTGTTCCTGTTCATGCTCAGGTACCCAACGTCTGATAACACCATCTACTCCTTCTTTATAAAGGTGTGGGTCATCCCAGAAGTAATGTCTTAAATCATAAAAGAACTTTTTCTTTTGCTGGTATGTGAAACTAGGTGGTATAAATTTAGCAACAATGTAATTAGCATAATCAACATACGATGGAGCAGTATGAAGCATTAATGACCGCTAATTGTTCATCAGGGAAGCTATCATCAATAGGTAGTGGGTCGTCAAGAACATTCTCTAACCTAGACAAGTTGTCTGCAACGGGGTTCTCAGCTCCTTTTCTATAAATAATATGCAAATCAAATTCTTGGAGCAAGAGGACCCATCTAATAAGTCTAGGTTTAGCATCTTTCTTTTCCATAAGATATTTAATAGTAGCATGATCAGTGTGAATAGTTACTTTAGAATCAACAATATATGGTCTGAACTTATCACATGCAAATACAACTGCTAAGAATTCGTTTTCAGTAGTAGCATAATTTCTCTGGGCAGTATCAAGAGTTTTACTAGCATACTGGATAACATTTAATTTCTTATCAACTCTTTGCCCTAGAACAGAACCTAAAGCATAATCGCTAGCATCACACATAATTTCAAAGGGTAAATTCCAATCAGGTGGCTGAACAATAGGTGAAGTGAGCAAAGCTTTCTTAAGTATTTCAAATGCTTCTACAAAATCGTCATCAAAGAAAAAAGGAATATCTTTTTGCAATAAATTATTTAGAGGCCTAGAGATTTTAGAAAAGTCCTTAATGAACCTCATATAAAAACCGACATGACCAAGGAAACTTCTTATACCTTTAATGTCCTTGGGACATGGCATATTTTCAATAGCATCAACTTTAGCCTTATCAACTTCAATACCTTTTTCAGAAATTTTATGCCCCAAGACAATGCCTTCATTAACCATAAAGTGGCACTTTTCCCAATTCAAGACGAGACTAGTGTCTTCACATCTCTGCAAAACTCGATCAAGGTTGCTCAAGCAATCATCAAAAGAGGATCCATAAATGGAGAAGTCATCCATGAATACCTCACAAATCTTTTCACAAAAGTCAGAGAATATAGCCATCATGCATCTTTGAAAGGTAGCATGTGTATTACATAAACCAAAAGGCATACGTCTATAAGCAAAAGTACCGAAAGGGCAAGTAAAAGTAGTTTTTGATTGATCATCTGCTGACACATGTATTTGAGAGAAACCAAAATAACCATCTAGAAAGCAGAAATGTGTATGTTTGGATAGCCTTTCTAGCATTTGATCAATAAAGGGTAAAGGGTAATGATCTTTCTTAGTAGCTTTATTTAATTTACGGAAATCAATTACCATCCTATGACCTGTAATAATTCTTTGCGGAATCAATTCATCTTTATCATTAGGAACAACAGTAATACCTCCCTTCTTAGGGACGCAATGGACATGACTTACCCAATCACTATCAGCAACGGGATAAATTATACTTGCCTCAAGGAGCTTTAGTATCTCCTTTCTTACCACTTCTTTCATCTTAGGATTTAACCGTCGCTGATGATCTCTAACTGGTTTGGAACGTTCATCCAATTTAATTTTATGTTGGCATAGAGTGGGACTAATGCCCTTAAGATCATCCAGAGTATATCCAATAGCAGCACGGTGCTTCTTCAGAGTTTTCAATAATCTTTCCTCTTCTTGCTCTGAAAGGTTAATTCTTTCTACAAGAGATATGCCCACGCTCTAACAAATATAAGTGAAGCAAAAGAGCATTCTACAAATGGCGGTTTTCTATGTAAAGGGAAACAGACAATCCAAACTTCAAATGATATAAGTGAAGCACATGAAGCATTCTATAAAGCCATACTCAAAAGATTTAAGTAAAGTGGAATGAGCATTCTATAAATCAACCAAGTACTATCTCATACCAGCATGTTGCATAAAAGAAAAATGAAAACTAAATGCAAAAGACGCTCCAAGACTTGCACATAATGCATAAACGAAACGAATACGAAAACATACCGATACTTGTTGAAGAAAGAGGGGATGCCTTCCGGGGCATCCCCAAGCTTAGACGCTTGAGTCTCCTTGAATATTTACTTGGGGTACTTCGGGCATACCCAAGCTTGAGCTCTTGCCTCTCTTCCTTTTCCTCATATAGAGACCTCCTCGTTTAGACACTTCATCCACACAAAACTTCAACAGAAAACTCGGTAAGATCCGTTAGTATAATAAAGAAAATCACCTCTCTAAGTACTGTTGCAAACCAATTCATATTTTGTTTTTGCATTTTGTCTACTGTAATATAACTTTTCCATGGCTTAATCCACTGATATAAATTGATAGATTCATCAAAACAAGCAAACTATGCATCAAAAACAGAATCTGCCAAAAACAGAACAGTCTGTAGAAATCTGAACATCCACCATACTTATGTTACCCCACAAATTCTACCAAAATTAGGAACAATAAACAAGTTGTATAGAAATATAGTGCCAAAGGAATCTGAACCAATTGATGTTCCAGTTAAAAATGTAAAATCGCGCACTATAGCCAAAGTTTCTGTCCTGCACCATACAAACCAACAAGCATTGTAAACATCCTAAACGGAAACCTTGGCACATTATTTTTATAATACAATGGAATTGTACAAGGGGATAATTATTTTTGATGAAAAGTTTCTGTAATCAAGATTCACAAAGTTTTCGTGAGCATGAACAAAGTTCAAGGAGCTCCCCCACTTCAACAATGCTTGTCTCTCTCACTTTCACTTTCCTTTTTAAAAAGTTTTTAGGTTCCCCTCTTTATTTTTTTGTTTTTAAACTATATAAAAGCGCTCAACAGAAATAAATGACTCGCTAAAACTTCCGGGTTGTCTCCCTGATAGGACTTTCTTTAAAGCCATTAAGCTAGGCATTTAGTGCTCAAGTAATGAATCCACCCGGATCCCAAGGTATATCCAAGCCAACTTTAATTAACAATGATTTGTAATTTAGTAGTCAACACAAAGTAACATACATCAAGCAATGACAAAGTCTAACTCTCTTCCTATGCAATGACATGTCATAAAAGAACAATTCATGCACACATAGTAAAGGCCAATGCATAGTATAAGCAGTTTCTTGCAATTCTATCGTATTGGAAACATAGAGAGGTGGAGATATAGTTCCTCTCTTAATAATTGCAAGTAGGGACAGCAAGCAGATGCATATTATATCTATGGAAATCATCATGTGTAGTAGTAAAACGCAACCCATCAATATAATCCTTAATGAGCACAAACTTCTCCGATAAAGTGTAGTAGGGAGAATTCAAAAAGATAATAGGACTATCATGCGTGGGTGCAATAGCAACAATCTCATGTTTAACATAAGGAACTATAGCAGGTTCATCTCCATAAGCATAATTCATATTGGCATCTTGGCCACAAGCATAGCAAGCATCATTAAAAAGGGATATTTCAAGAGAATCACCGGAATCATAGCAATCATCCTTCGGTAAGCACGAAGGGGAATTAAACAATGTATGAGTTGAAGAGTTACTCTCATTAGAAGGTGGGCACGGGTGATCAATCCGCTCTTCCTCCTTTTGCTCTTCGCTCTCCTCATTATCTTTTTCATCCAATGAGGTCATAGTTTCATCAATTTCTTATTCCATAGCTTCCTGCAAAATATTAGTCTCTTCTTGGACAACGGAGACTTTCTCAATAAATGCATTAATATAGTAATTGTATTGATAATTTTCATAGAAATATCTAAGTATAGCAAGATTTTCCGGTCTATAAACTGAATCATCAAAATCATCAAATGCTTTAAACATAGATTCAACCTCATAAGAACCCATAAAAGCAACAAATTCTTCTATTTGTTCCACATCATAGTAATCAAAGATACCATTAGCATAAGAAGCTAAGGTTTCATTATCATTGAATTTGCATGAAAAGGGAAGGTGTGGAGCCTTCATCCTAGAGCAACAAGTATAATCATGCATCACACATAGTTGACGAGCATACCAACGCAACATAGAAATTTGATCCCATAATAGTTTCCCTTTTTGTGTCAAGCGATAATCCCTAAAGTATTCACGTTGATCCAACGTGTCTCCCATAACATAACGGAATGGGGTTTTCTCACGATTATTAAAGTAGTACATAATTTCTTTCACATAACGAGCATCGAGGGTTTTAGGAGGTTCCCCATCTCCATGAGTAGCATCTACACCTAATTTTTTTGGTATTTCGTGTTCCATATCCATAACTAAAGATAGAGAACAACTAACAACAGCAAACAAAAATTACTTAGTGATAAAACAAACAAGCACACACGAGAATATTCACCCCACGCTATGACTCTCCGGCAACGGCGCCAGAAAAAGGTCTTGATAACCCGCAAGTATACGGGATAGTTGTAGCCTCTTTCGATAAGTAAGAGTGTCAAACCCAACGAGATCTAAAGGTAGAGCAAATATTCTCTCAAGCCCGACTCTATGCATGCTTGACGTTCGCTTTACCTAGAACAAGTATGAAACTAGAAGTATTTTATAGGTGTGATAGGATAGGTTTGCAAGATAATAAAGAACACGTAAATAAAAAGTAAGGGCTGTTTAGATAAAGAAGCAACAAAGTAAATATAGCGAGTGTGGAAAAGTGGTGGTAGGAGTTGTGAAATTGTCCCTAGGCAATTGACTACGTTACCACACCGATAATCACTATTGCAATTCTATTTGAGGGAGAGGCATAACCTAACATACTTTCTCTATTTGGATCATATGCATTTATGATTGGAACTCTAGCAAGCATCCGCAACTACTAAAGATTCATTAAGGTAAAACCCAACCATAGCATTAAAGTATCAAGTACCCTTTATCCCATACGCAAACAACCTACTTACTCGGGTCTATGCTTCTGTCACTCACGCCACCCACCATAAGCAAATCATAAACATATTGCAAACCCTACAGCGGGAATCCCTCATGCTTGCGCGACATAGAGGGCACAATAGGACAGCACAAATAAAAAAACATGCAACTCAAACCAATCATGGCAATTCATCAATTACCAATAGGACAACGAAAATCTACTCAGACATCATAGGGTGGCAACACATCATTGGAAAATAATATGAAGCATAAAGCACCATGTTCAAGTAGAGGGTAGAGCGGGTTGCGGGAGAGTGGACCGCTGGATATAGATGGGGGAAGGTGATGGAGATGTTGGTGAAGATGGCGGAGGTGTTGGTGAAGATCACGGTGATGATGATGGCCCCCGGCAGCGCCCCGACGCCATCGGAAGCAAGGGGGAGAGAGGCCCCCTTCTTCTTCTTCCTTGACCTCCTCCCTAGATGGGAGAAGGGTTTACCCTCTGTTCCTTGGCTCCCATGGCTTGGGAGGGGCAAGAGCCCCTCCGAGATTGGATCTATCTCTCAATTTCTGCGTTCTCAGATTCTGCCCCTTCACCGTTTCCTTTATATCTGGATATCCATAACTCCGATTGGGGTGAATCTTTCGCCCAGATTTTTCTCGTAAAATTAGGTTTCTTTCGGCAAAAGAAGAGCGTCAACCGCCTTACGGGGGGCCCAGGAGAGTCCAGGGCGCGTCTGCCTCCCTGGGGCGCGGCCCCCTATCTCCTGGCCCCCTCGGGCATCGTCTCGCATTGATTTTACTTCCCAAAAATCATAAATATTCTAAAATAATTCTCTGTCCGTTTTTATCCTGTTTGGACTCCGTTTGATATGGGTTTTCTGCGAAACATAAAACATGCAACAAACAGGAACTGGCACTGGGCACTGGATCAATATGTTAGTCCCAAAAATAGTATAAAAAGTTGCCAAAAGTATATGAAAGTTGAATAATATTGGCATGGAACAATCAAAAATTATAGATATGACGGAGACGTATCAATTAATTTGATAATTTGATATGTGGGTGGACCGGTGCTTGGGTACTGCCCTTTTTTGACAAGGATCCCACTTATGATTAACCCCTATTGCAAGCATCCGCAACTACAAAAGAAGTATTAAGGTAAACCTAACCATAGCATGAAACTAATGGATCCAAATCAGCCCCTTACGAAGCAACTTATAAACTAGGGTTTAAGCTTCTATCACTCTAGCAACCCATCATCTACTTATTACTTCCCAATGCCTTCCTCTAGGCCCAAATAATGGTGAAGTGTCATGTAGTCGAGGTTCACATAACACCACTAGAGAAGAGACAACATACATCTCATCAAAATATCGAACGAATACCAAATTCAGATGACTACTAATAGCAAGACTTCACCATTGTCCTCAAGAACAAACGTAACTACTCACAAAGCATATTCATGTTCATAATCAGAGGAGTACTAATATGCATTAAGGATTTGAACATATGATCTTCCACCAAGTAAACCAATTAGCATGAACTACAAGGAGTAATCAACACTACTAGCAACCCACAAGTACCAATTTGTGGTTTTGTATATAAGATTGGATACAAGAGATGAACTAGGGTTTCAGAGGAGATGGTGCTGGTGAAGATGTCGATGGAGATTGACCCCCTCCCGATGAGAGGATCGTTGGTGATGATGATGGTGATGATTTCCCCCTCCCGGAGGGAAGTTTCCCCGGCAGAATAGCTCCGCCAGAGCCCTAGATTGGTTCCGCCAAGGTTCCGCCTCGTGGCGGCGGAGTTTCGTCCCGTAAGCTTGCTTATTATTTTTTCCAGGGTAAAAGCCTTCATGTAGCAGAATATGGGCACCGGAGGGCCACCAAGGGGACCACGAGACAGGGGGGGGCGCGCCTAGTAGGGGTGGGCATGCCCCCCACCCTCGTGGCCAGGGTCTGGGCCCCCTCTGGTACTTTCTTTGCTCAATAATTCTTATTAATTCCAAAAATGACTATCGTGGAGTTTCAGGACTTTTGGAGCTGTGCAGAATAGGTTTCCAATATTTGCTCCTTTTCCAGCTAGAGTCCCAGCTGCCGGCATTCTCCCTGTTCATGATAAACCTTGTAAAATGAGAGAGAATAGCCATAAGTATTGTGACATAATGTGTAATAACATCCCATAATGTAATAAATATTGATATAAAAGCATGATGCAAAATGGACGTATCAACTCCCCCAAGCTTAGACCTCGCTTGTCCTCAAGCGAAAGCCAATATCTAAAAATATGTCCACATGTTTAGAGATAGAGGTGTCAATAAAAATAAAATACGGACATGAGGGCATCATGATCATTCTTATAACAGCAACATATATAGATTTTGTCAGATGAATTCTTATGCTCAAGTAACAATCTATTCACAATATCAAGTATGGTACAGAAACTTCATTGAAAACTAACAAACTATAATCTCAGTCATTGAAGAAATTGCAATTTATCATAACATCAGAAAGAGTCAAGAATAGAACCTTTTAGCAAGTCCACATACTCAACTATCAGATAGTCTTCTACAATTGCTAACACTCACGCAATAATTATGGTTATGGAGTTTTAATCGGACACTAAGAAAGATAGGGGCTTATAATTTCGCCTCCCAACCTATTCACCTTTGGGTGATGTCGACAATAATAGTTCATGCTAACTTACATCCAATTGGATATATATATATATATCAGGATCTTTCCAACACGAGGTGCTTGCCAAAAATGAAAAAGGGAAAGGTGAAGATCACCTTGACTCTTGCATAAAGTAAAAGACGTAAATTAAAATATAGGCTCTTTGCAGAGGGAAGCAGAGGTTGTCATGTGCTTTTAGGGTTGGATACACAAAATCTTAATGCAAAAGAACGTCACTTTATATTGCCACTGGTGATATGAACCTTTATTATGCAGCCCGTCGCTTTTATTACTTCCATATCACACGATCGTATAAAGCTTATTTTCTCTGCACTAATAAGTCATGCATATTTAGAGAGCAATTTTTATTGCATGCAACATGCCAACTTACTTGAAGGATCTTACTCAATCCATAGGTAGATATGGTGGACTCTCATGGCAAAACTAGGTTTAAGGATATTTGGAAGCACAAGTAGTATCTCTACTTGGTGCAAGGAATTTTTGGCTAGCATGAGGGGGAAAGGCAAGCTCAACATGTTGGATGATCCATGACAATATACTTTAAATGAGATGTGAGAAAACATAAACCATTACATTGTCTTCCTTGTCCAACATCAACTCTTTAGCATGTCATAATTTAATGAGTGCTCACAATTATAAAAGATGTCCAAGATAGTATATTTATATGTGAAAACCTCTCTTTCTTTATTACTTCCTACTAATTGCAACGATGACCAAAACTATGTTTGTCAACTCTCAACAACTTTTATGCCTCATACTCTTTATATGTGAAGTCATTAGTATCCATAAGATAAATATGAACTCTTTTATTTCTTTTTATTCTTTCTATTTTCTCAAGATCATAGCAGGATAGCAAAGCCCTTGACTCAGCACTAATCTTTTATTATATAGCTCACGGACTCAATTACATAAAGGGATTGCAAAGAAAAACTCAAAACTAATTCATACCAAGACTTTATTCTACTAGATCTAGATATTACCAAAAGGATCGAACTAAGTAAAGCGGTAAAGACGGGAGTGTGATGGTGATAAAATACCGGGGCACCTCCCCCAAGCTTGGCAGTTGCCAAGGGGAGTGCCCATACCCATGTGATTATGTCCTCAGAGGAGGTGAAGAAGGAGTTGTTGTTGATGTAGGCTTGTCGTCCATATTCCAAGGCATAGGCTCACCACCATAGAAGGATGATCGAGTCTCCAGGATCCTCAAATCTGCAGCTAAACTCATCCTCTTGAATCTATATTCATACTCATAGTTTTGGTTTTGCAGGTCATAGATATGGGCTTGGAGGTGCTCAATTTTCTCATGAAGCTTGAAGATGGTCTCCCCAATGTTCTTGGCATCCAGCTTGTGGTTGTTGGTGAACTCCACGATCATCATCTGGTTGGCGTTGAGTCCACACTCCACCATCCCTTAGCACTTGAAAACTTGATGTTCCATAGCTTCGAGCTTTGTCTCCATGCTTCCGGTACGCCTTTTGTACCTCCACATCGCGGATGTGCAGCACCCCCTCACGCATCTCAATGGTTTGAGGGTGTTGCAGCACCTCCGCAAGATAGGGGTTGATAACCCTCTCGAAAAACTTGTCCTTGGGAGCGCTTGGAGACATCATGGTGCTCTAGATCTGTCAGAAAAACATCTCGAAACGAAAATAGAATATTTTTGTGTGATATGGTGGTCAAAACCTTCGGGAGATTATATAATGAATTTTTACTGACCAAAAGAAGTAACGTGCAAGAAAACAGAGTCCAGGAGGCACACGAGGTGCCCACAAGGCAGGAGGGCGTGCCCACCAAGGGTGGGCGCGCCCTCCACCCTCGTGGAGGCCTCGTCTCATTCCCGGATTACTTCTTGCTTCCCTATATTCTTAAATATTCCAAAACAGAGAAAAAATGCCATTAGAATTGTTTTGGAGTCGGTTTACTTACCGTACCACATACTTATTCCTTTTCGAAGTCTGAAACGTTATGGAAAGTGTCCCTTATGTATTCCTCCGGGGTTACGGTTTCAATAATATTAGTTTCAACATTTATAGGATTACTTGAGATATAATGTTTGATTCTTTGACCGTTCACCACCTTCGGATTTGTGCCTTTGAAGTTGTTGATTTTTATGGCACCGGAACGATAGACCTCCTCGATAATGTAAGGACCTTCCTATTTAGAGAGAAGTTTTCCTAAAAAAATCTTAAACAAGAGTTGAATAGCAACACATAATCACCTACGTTAAACTCACGCTTTTGTATCCTTTTGTCATGCCATCTTTTAAATTTTTCTTTAAACAGCTTGGCATTCTCGTAGGCTTGGGTTCTCCATTCATCAAGTGAGCTAATGTCAAATAACCTCTTCTCACCGGCAAGTTTGAAATCATAGTTGAGCTCTTTAATGGCCCAATATGCCTTATGTTCAAGTTCAAGAGGTAAGTGACACGCTTTTCCATAAACCATCTTATACGGAGACATACCCATAGGATTTTTATATGCAGTTCTATAGGCCCATAATGCATCATCAAGTTTCTTGGACCAATTCTTTCTAGATCTATTAACAGTCTTTTGCAAAATTAATTTTAGCTCTCTATTACTCAATTCTACTTGACCACTAGACTGTGGGTGATACGGAGATGCAATTCCATGATTAACATCATAGTTAGCAAGCATTTTACGGAAAGCACCATGAATAAAATGTGAACCACCATCAGTCATGAGATATCTAGGAACTCCAAACCTCAGAAAAATAACTTCTTTAAGCATCTTAATAGAGGTGTTATGATCAGCACTACTAGTTGGAGTAGCTTCTACCCACTTAGTAGCATAATCAACAGCAACTAAAATATGTGTGTATCCATTGGAGGCAGGAAAAGGTCCCATATAATCAAAGCCCCAAACACTAAATGATTCAATAACAAGAGAATAATTCATAGGAATTTCTTGACGTCTACTAATATTTCCTATTCTTTGACATTCATCACAAGACAAGGCAAACTTACGGGCATCTTTGAAGAGAGTAGGCCAATAAAAACTGGATTGCAATACCTTATGTGTAGTTCTATCTCTAGCGTGTTGTCCTCCATATGGTTCAGAGTGACACTTGCGTAGGATCTGTTCCTGTTCATGCTCAGGTACCCAACGTCTGATAACACCATCTACTCCTTCTTTATAAAGGTGTGGGTCATCCCAGAAGTAATGTCTTAAATCATAAAAGAACTTTTTCTTTTGCTGGTATGTGAAACTAGGTGGTATAAATTTAGCAACAATGTAATTAGCATAATCAGCATACCATGGAGCAGTATGAAGCATTAATGACCGCTAATTGTTCATCAGGGAAGCTATCATCAATAGGTAGTGGGTCATCAAGAACATTCTCTAACCTAGACAAGTTGTCTGCAACGGGGTTCTCAGCTCCCTTTCTATAAATAATATGCAAATCAAATTCTTGGAGCAAGAGGACCCATCTAATAAGTCTAGGTTTAGCATCTTTCTTTTCCATAAGATATTTAATAGCAGCATGATCAGTGTGAATAGTTACTTTAGAATCAACAATATAAGGTCTGAACTTATCACATGCAAATACAACTGCTAAGAATTCGTTTTCAGTAGTAGCATAATTTCTCTGGGCAGTATCAAGAGTTTTACTAGCTTACTGGATAACATTTAATTTCTTATCAACTCTTTGCCCTAGAACAGCACCTAAAGCATAATCGCTAGCATCACACATAATTTCAAAGGGTAAATTCCAATCAGGTGGCTGAACAATAGGTGAAGTGAGCAAAGCTTTCTTAAGTATTTCAAATGCTTCTACACAATCGTCATCAAAGAAAAAAGGAATATCTTTTTGCAATAAATTATTTAGAGGCCTAGAGATTTTAGAAAAGTCCTTAATGAACCTCATATAAAAACCGGCATGACCAAGGAAACTTCTTATACCTTTAATGTCCTTGGGACATGGCATCTTTTCAATAGCATCAAATTTAGCTTTATCAACTTCAATACCTTTTTTCAAAAAATTTATGCCCCAAGACAATGCCTTCATTAACCATAAAGTGGCACTTTTCCCAATTCTAGATGAGACTAGTGTCTTCACATCTCTGCAAAACTCGATCAAGGTTGCTCAAGCAATCATCAAAAGAGGATCCATAAATGGAGAAGTCATCCATGAATACCTCACAAATCTTTTCACAAAAGTCAGAGAATATAGCCATCATGCATCTTTGAAAGGTAGCATGTGTATTACATAAACCAAAAGGCATACGTCTATAAGCAAAAGTACCGAAAGGGCAAGTAAAAGTAGTTTTTGATTGATCATCCACTGACACATGTATTTGAGAGAAACCAAAATAACCATCTAGAAAGCAGAAATGTGTATGTTTGGATAGCCTTTCTAGCATTTGATCAATAAAAGGTAAAGGGTAATGATCTTTCTTAGTAGCTTTATTTAATTTACGGAAATCAATTACCATCCTATATCCTGTAATAATTCTTTGCGGAATCAATTCATCTTTATCATTAGGAACAACAGTAATACCTCCCTTCTTAGGGACGCAATGGACATGACTTACCCAATCACTATCAGCAACGGGATAAATTATACCTGCCTCAAGGAGCTTTAGTATCTCCTTTCTTACCACTTCTTTCATCTTAGGATTTAACCATCGCTGATGATCTCTAACTGGTTTGGAACGTTCATCCAATTTAATTTTATGTTGGCATAGAGTGGGACTAATGCCCTTAAGATCATCCAGAGTATATCCAATAGCAGCATGGTGCTTCTTTAGAGTTTTCAATAATCTTTCCTCTTCTTACTCTGAAAGGTTAGCACTAATAATAAAAGGATATATCTTCTTTTCATCAAGGTAAGAATATTTAAGATTATCAGGTAAAGGTTTGAGCTCAAACACGGGATCACCCTTGGGTGGAGGGGGATCCCCTAGGATTTCAACAGGTAAGTTGTGTTTCAGAATAGGACCATGTTGAAGGAATACTTCATCTATTTCCCTTCTTTCATTCATAAACATATCATTTTCATGGGCTAGCAAATATTGTTGTAAAGGATCAGTAGGAGGCACGGCAATAGAAGCAAGACCAATAATCTCATCCTTACTAGGCAATTCTTGATCATGGGGTTGTCTATGAAACTTAGGAAAATTAAACTCATGTTTCATATCCCCAAGCCAATTGTAACAACATCCTTTTCACAATCGATCTAAGCATTGACAGTATTCAAGAAGGGTCTACCAAATATAATGGGACAAAAGCTATCTTGTGGGGAACCCAGAACAAGAAAATCAGCAGGATATTTAACTTTCCCACACAAGACTTCAACATCTCTAACAATCCCAAATGGTGAAATAGTATCTCTATTAGCGAGCTTAATTGTAACATTAATATCTTCTAACTTAGTGGGTGCAATATCATGCATAATTTCTTCATATAAGGAAAAAGGTATTGCACTAGCACTAGCACCCATATCACATAAGCCATGATAACAATGATCTCCTATTTTAACAGAAATAACATGCATGCCTACAACAGGTCTATGTATCTTAGCATCTGGTCTAGCAACATTAGCAGCTTCATCACAGAAGTAAATAACATGCCCATCTATATTATCATCCAAGAGATCTTTAACCATAGCAATACTAGGTTCAACTTTAATTTGCTCAGGAGGTGTATATGTTCTAGTATTACTCTTACGAACCACAGCTGAAGTTTTAGCATGATCCTTTATTCTAACAGGAAAAGGTGGTTTCTCAACATAAGTAGTAGGAACAATAGGATCATTATAAGTGATAATATTTTCTTCAACTGTAACTGGTGCAACTACTTTTACTTCAATGGGAGGATTATATTTAAACCACTTCTCCTTAGGGAGATCAACGTGAGTAGAAAAAGATTCACAAAAAGTAGCTACTATCTCAGAGTCAAGTCCATATTTAGTGCTAATGTAGGATCTTGAAGTATGTCTAGAGGGGGGGGGTGATTAGACTACTTGACCAAATAAAAGCTATGCCTTTTCCCAATTTTAGTCTTTGGCAGATTTAGAGAACTTAGCACAAGTCAAGCATTCTTAACACAATTCAAGCAAGCATGCAAAGAGTATATGAGCAGCGGAAAAAAGCATGCAACTTGCAAGAATGTAAAGGGAAGGGTTTGGAGATTTCAAACGCAATTTGGAGACACAGTGATTTTTGAGCCGTGGTTCTGATAGGTGGTGCTATTGTACATCCACATTGATGGAGACTTCAACCCACGAAGGGTAACGGTTGCGCGAGTCCACGGAGGGCTCCACCCAAGAAGGGTCCACGAAGAATCAACCTTGTCTATCCCACCATGGCTGTCGTCCATGAAGGACATGCCTCACTAGCGGTAGATCTCCATGAAGTAGGGGATCACTTTGCCGTTACAAACTCCTTGGTTCAACTCCACAATCTTGTCGGAGGCTCCCAAGTGACACCTAGCCAATCTAGGAGACACCACTCTCCAAGAAGTAACAAATGGTGTGTTGATGATGAACTCCTTGCTCTTGTGCTTCAAATGATAGTCTCCCCAACACTCAACTCTCTCTCACAGGATATGGATTTGGTGGAAAGAAGATTTGAGTGGAAAGCAACTTGGGGAAGGCTAGAGATCAAGATTCATATAGTAGGAATGGAATATCTTGGCCTCAACACATGGGTAGGTGGTTCTCTCTCAGAAATGGTAAGTTGGAAGTGTAGGTTTGTTCTGATGGCTCTCTCCACGAATGAAGAGGAGGTGGAGGGGTATATATAGCCTCCACACAAAATCTAACCGTTACACACAATGTACCAATCTTGGTGGGACCGAATCAACAAACTCGGTCAGACGGACTTAGTAAACCTAGTGACCGTTAGGATTTTCGGTGGGACCGACATGCAACTCGGTAGGACCGATATAGTTAGGGTTAGGGCATAACGTAATCTCGGTGAGACCGATTACACAAAGTCGGTGAGACCGATTTTGGTAATAAGCTAACCAGAGAGTTGGTCAGGTAAACTCGATGGGACCGGTTCACTCATTTCGGTTAGACCAAAATGTTACGAAAGGGAAACAGAGAGTTTACATAGCAATCTTGGTGGGACCGATCGCTCATCTCGGTTAGACCGAAACGTTACGAAGGGAAACAGAGAGATTACAATCCCATCTCGGTGAGACCGAGATCCCTATCTGTGAGACTGATTTGCTTAGGGTTTGTGGCAGTGGCTATGACATCTGAACTCGGTGGCGCCAGATAGAAAGAATTGGTGGGGCCGAGTTTGACTTAGTGTTCAGGTCATATGTGGATGTGGGAAAGTAGTTGAGGGTTTTGGATCATATCACTAAGCACTTATGGAGCAAGAAACTCATTAAGAAACACCTCATCCCTCCTTGATAGTATTGGCTTTTCCTATAGACTCAATGTGATCTTGGATCACTAAAATATAAAATTTAGAGTCTTGAGCTTGAAGCTTGAGCCATTCCTTTTATCCTTAGCATTTTGAGGGATCCACTTTTCTCATCCATGCGATGCCATTCATTGAGATTTCCTGAAATATTTGTCTTGGAATAGTATTAGCTCAATGAGCTATATGTTGTTAGGAATTACCAAAACCACCTAGGGATAGTTGCATTCCAATCTCCCCCTTTTTCGTAATTGATGACAACATATATATCAAAACTTCGAGAAATGATAATCAGATTGAAAAACATCGTCACTTTGAGAAGTATGTGAAATGTGAGAGATCCCCCTAAATTTGTGCATAGTTTAAGATTTGCTTTGGACTGCAAATGCACATTGAGTTAGGTTCATGAGGAACTCTCCCATGTCACATACATCTTGGTGGAGCGCTCAAAATGATAATATTCAAAATACATGCACTCATCACCAAGCAAAGTGAATGATCATATAGAGATAAAAGAGGATAATTTCATCCAACAAGAATTAATGTAGCATATGATCAAACACATGATCATCAATGTATCACACAGGCAATAAGGTATCTCAAGCAAGCGAAAGCAAATAATGTTCAACCACAAAGACAAGAGAGAACAAAAGCAAACTCTCTCTCTCTCTTGAAGCCTATGATCTATACATTTTTCTCCCCCTTTGGCAACAAGTTACCAAAAAGTTCCTAGAAAATGCACAGTACTATATCGTCTCTCAGGCTTGGTCTTGAGGAGGTGGTGTAGATATGACTCCAAGGACGAAGGCTTCAGTTGATGAAGTTGGAGCTGGTGGAGTAGATGCTGGAGCTGGTGGCACTGAAGTTGTAGCAGGTGGGAATGTTGTTGCTTTTGTGTCTGTCACAGGCACAACAGCTGATCTCTGAGCTCTAGGCACTCTGGAAAATGCCTCAGTGGTTGTCTTCCCCTTCCTCTCCCGCATATAATCTTGGAGTTGCTCCACAACAGACTGGATCTCAGTTACTTTCACATCTAAGTCATAGAACTTTTGTTCCATGATCCTTTCCAGGCTCTCTTGGTTTTGAGTTAGGGTGTCCAACCCTTTCTCAATCCTCAGAGTGGATGCTATCAAGTAACCAAGCTGGTCCTATTTTCTCTTCAGGAAGTACTCAGATGCCTCGTCAATTGTTGGCATCTTGGCAGCCTTCTAAGTATTTGCCTTCTCCTTTTTCACTTGTGCTTGCACTGAGGATGGTTCATTTTCATCCATAACCACTTGGTTGTCCTCAAAGTCTGGATAGATAGGCATGTGTTCCTTGTCCAACAAATAAGTGCCAGTGCCCATCTTGGAGTTAATCAGCTCCTGGATCTGTGGGGCATACCCACAACTTCTCTTCTGGTCTGCAGCTGTCCTCTTGATTGTTTCAACAATGAGGCTCATAACCTTGAACTTTTGAGGCACATCAAACAAGTGTAGAAGATTAATAGCATGGCCTCTGATCATGGTATTATCACCTGACTTGGGCAAGAGTGTGTGCCTGAGGATCTAGTTAATGGTTGAGAGTCCTGACAGAAGAAAATGTACAGACCCAAACTTGTGAGTCTCAAGAGCATCATCTGGGATCTCCTTGTACATATGTGCCATAGAGTTGTGATCCATTTTCTTCTTGGCATAGACATCCAAGTCATCTTCTTTCTCTTTGGTGCATTGATTAGATTTTGCCATTCTTCAATAGTGGACTGGTACCTTGTACCTTCAGACATCCAAACTATTCTGCCATCAGGATAGAAATGTGTTGTGGAGTAGAATTGCATTATGATCTCATCATTCCACTTTGTGAGCTTCTGCCCAACAAAGTCATCCACTCCACAACCCTTGAAGCTGTCAAGCACTCCTGGGTAGTGTTCCTCATTATCCTTGATGTATTTCCAATCGACCCATCTCATATCAGAGACTATTGGTTTCTTATCCAGTAGCACAGTCTCACAGAAGTCCTGTTGTTCCTTTGTATGGAACCTGTAGTCCACATCAGTTCTCTTCCTAACTGCATAAGGATCAGTCAACCTCCACTGTCTGAGACCTGCATCCTTTCTCAGCTTCATGTTCTCTGCAACAGGATGAGCATCGTTATGATCTGGAATATTAGGCTTCAACCTCCTCAGAACATGCTCTTCATCATCTTCTTCTTCTGCAACAGCTTCAGGCACTGGGGCCTTGTTCTTTTCAGCAGCTGGGATGTTCCTGGTATTCCTCTTGGGTGCAGCTTGGGCTTGGAAGCAGCCTTAGGTGCTTCTTTGGGCTTTGATGAAGGAGCCCCTGACTTTATGGCATCACCCATGAGCTTCTGAGCTTTGGGAGCTGGAGCAGCAGCCTCTTCTTCTTCTTCCTCTTCCATCATGGAAGGCTGTCCAACAACCCTGGCCATTATATTCTTTACCCTTTCCTTCCTCTTCTTTCCAGCCACTACTGGCTCCTTGGGTTCTGATCTCTCAGTTTCCTGAGTTGAAGCTCTGACTTCAGCATAGGAGTCCTCTTGGCTGGGACTTTTCTGTTCAAACCAGGCTTGGTGGTTGCAGCAGTGCCATACTCCTTCTTGAGCACTTTCTTGGATGTGGCTTCATCCTCTTGTGCCACATAGTCTTCATCCTCAGAGTTTGAGGTTTTATTTTTTCTGGCCCTGGTGGTAGCTTTGGGTAAATTGCTTGGGGTGCTCCTGCTGCCATCATCTAAGGAACTAGAGGGACTAGTGCCCTCACTCATAGGAATCTGCTCCTCTTCTCTGTTCTGGCTGTCACTTTGATCAGACATGCTGCAAACACTGACTGCTGACCCTGTGAATAGATGTAGATTAGATAGAGTGGATAAGCATCACAAAATACAGAGGTTTTTGCAAAAGATTGAGTTAAAAACTTAGTTTTTGTTTTCCAAAGAAAGCATTTCGGATCAACCGATTTGTAAACTCGGTGATACCGAAGCAGCTTTAAGAACCTAAACTAGTGAACTCGGTCAGACCGAGTCACAGTTTGGTGGCACCGAGACTGCTAGAGTTTCACAAAGTTCTGATCTCGGTCACACCTATTTGCAATTCTTGGTCAGACCGAGAATCAAAAGTGCTATGGCCTTGGCCAAATCGGTGAAACAGATTTCTACAACTCGGTGGGTCCGAGATGGTTTCGGCGGAAACCTAACCCTAAATTTTCCTATCAAACCTAATCTACGGATTGTTTTGACTAGATGAGATAGTTTCAATTGTGGCAAGAATCATGACAAACACAATGTGTGAGGAATGAGATGGGAATACCACAATGATCAAGTCCATACCCTAGTTCAGCGATGGACTCGCTACGGCGGCAACGGTGGTGGAGATTCCCATTGACGGCGGCGGAGACCAGCGGCGAGAGGTGGCTGGCGATGAGGAGAGCGATCCGGAGACCCTGGAGGCAGAGCGGGCTTAGCGCGGGCGAAAACCTTTCGGAGAAATTTCCAAAAAAATTGCCCTTCGGTATATATAGCCCGACCGTGTCGGTGTGACTGAGTGGAACAACTCGGTGGCACCGAGATGCATAACTGCAAGCAGTTGCTGAAACTCGATGAGACTGAAATGTTCAAATCGGTTGAACCGAGATTGAAAACCTAGATCGACTTAGTGATCTTGGTATGACCGAAATGGAAGAATCGGTCAGACCGAAACGCACAAAGAAGTTTTGGAAGTTTAAGTCTATGACGAATTGGGGACTCCGAGTGCTCGTCACAGAGTGTGGTTCGAATCTGACTTGATCAATTTTGTGATGTAGCATGAATAGAGTTTGAGACAATAAAAGCATAGATAGCTAGAGAAGGTTCTTAGGAATTCTTGTCCATCCACTTGGCAAAAAGAAAAGGAAGCCAAACAAGCAAAACTACAAGTGGATGTCCTCGAATGAGTAAAATATGCAACCAACATGCTCACACAATAAAATGACAAATGAAATATGTGGCAAAGCATGCACAACCAATTCTAGCATCTAACAAGCAATTGGTGATGACTAGGTCATCTATATATGAGTATATTGACTTAGGAGTCAAATGAGAACATTTGATCATAGGTCATACTCATCGTTTAAGCTCAAGTGGGGTTACCACTTTTACATAATGCATTGATGTGTGCTACCTCTTGAGCACTGCATTGGATTTCCCCGATGAGGAGAGGATGATGCAGTAAAGTAGTGTAAGTATTTCCCTCAGTCAAATGAGAAGAGGAGAGGACATGATGTAGAGGGATAAATTCATGCAATATGATAAAACCCCATCTTGTTATCCTCTATGGCAATAATACAATACGTGCCTTGCTGCCCCTTCTGTCACTGGGAAAGGACACCGCAAGATCGAACCAAAAGCTAAGCACTTCTCCCATTGCAAGAACTACCAATCTAGTTGACAAACCAAACGGATAATTCGAAGAGACTTGCAAAGATAACTCAATCATACATAAAAGAATTCACAGAAGATTCAAATATTATTCATAGATAAGCTGGATCATAAACCCACAATTCATTGGTCTCAACAAACACACCGCAAAAAGAAGATTACATCGAATAGATCTCCACAAGAGAGGGCGAGAACATTGTATTGAGATCCAAAAAGAGAGAATAAGCCATCTAGCTACTAGCTATGGACCCGTAGGTCTGAGGTAAACTACTCACACTTCATCGGAGAGGCTATGGTGTTGATGTAGAAGCCCTCCGTGGTGGATGCCCCCTCCGGCAGAGCTCCGGAACAGGCCCCAAGATGGGATCTCGTGGATACAGAAAGTTGCGGCGGTGGAATTAGGTATATATAGGAGGAAGGAGTACGTCGATGGAGCAACAGGGGGCCCATGAGGTAGGGGGCGCGCCAAGGAGGGGAGGGCGCGCCCCCCACCCTCGTGACCGCCTCGGTTGTTCCTTGGAGCAGGGTCCAAGTCTCCTGGATCACGTTCGGTGAGAAAATCACGTTCCCGAAGGTTTCATACCGTTTGGACTCCGTTTGATATTATGTTTCTTCGAAACACTGAAATAGGCAAAAAACAGCAATTCTGGGTTGGGCCTCCGGTTAATAGGTTAGTCCCAAAAATAATATAAAAGTGGAAAATAAAGCCCAATATAGTCCAAAACAGTAGATAAAGTAGCATGGAGCAATCAAAAATTATAGATACATTGGAGACGTATCAGGCATCCCCAAGCTTAATTCCTGCTCGTCGTCGAGTAGGTAAATGATAAAAAGAGAATTTTTGATGCAGAGTGATACTTTGGCATAATTTCAATGTAAATCTTCTTAATTGTAGTATGAATATTCAGATCCGAAAGATTCAAGACAAAATTTCATATTGACATAAAAGTAATAATACTTCAAGCATACTAATCAAAGCAATCATGTCTTCTCAAAATAGCATGGCTAAGGAAAGTTATCCCTACAAAATCATATAGTCTAGCTGTCGCTCTATCTTCATCACACAAAGTATTTAATCATGCACAAGCCCGATGACAAGCCAAGCAATTGTTTCATACTTTAGTAATCTCAAACTCTTTCAACTTTCACGCAATACATGAGCGTGAGCCATGGACATAGCACTATATGTGGAATAGAATGGTGGTTGTGGAGAAGACAAAAAAGGAGAAGATAGTCTCACATCAACTAGGCGTATCAACGGGCTATGGAGATGCCCATTAATAGATATTAATGTGAGTGAGTAGGGATTGCCATGCAACGGATGCACTAGAGCTATAAATATATGAAAGCTCAACAAAAGAAACTAAGTGGGTGTGCATCCAACTTGCTTGCTCACGAATACCTAGGGCACTTTTGAGGAAGCCCATCAATGGAATATACAAGCCAACTTCTATAATGAAAAATTCCCACTAGTATATGAAAGTGACAACATATGAGACTCTCTATCATGAAGATCACGGTGCTACTTTGAAGCACAAGTGTGGTAAAAGGATAGTAGCATTGTCCCTTCTCTCTTTTTCTCTCATTTTTTTTCATTGGGCCTTTTCTCTTTTTTTATGGCCTCTTTTTTTCATCCGGAGTCTCATCCTGACTTATGGGGGAATCATAGTCTCCATCATCCTTTCCTCACTGGGACAATGCTCTAATAATGATGTTTATCACACTTTTATTTTTCTTACAACTCAACAATTACAACTCGATACTTAGAACAAAATATGACTCTATATGAATGCCTCCGGCGGTGTACCGGGATATGCAATGAATCAAGAGCGACATGTATGAAAATTATGAGGGTGGCCTTGCCACAAATACAATGTCAACTACATGTTCATGCCAAAAGCAATATGACAAAAGTAATGTGTGTCATATGAACGGAACGGTGGAAAGTTGCATGGCAATATATCTCGGAATGGCTATGGAAATGCCATGATAGGTAGGTATGGTGGCTGTTTGAGGAAGGTATATGGTGGGTGTATGATACCGGCGAAAATTGCGCGGTATTAGAGAGGCTAGCAATGGTGGAAGGGTGAAAGGGTGCATATAATCCATGGACTCAACATTAATCAAAAGAACTCATGCACTTGTTGCAAAAATTTAGAAGTCATCAAAAACCAAAGCAATACACACATGCACCTAGGGGGATAGATTGGTAGGAAAAGACCATCGCTCATCCCCGACCGCCACTCATAAAGTAGACAATCAATAAATAAAATTGTGCTCCAACTTCATCACAAAGCGGTTCACCATACGTGCATGCTACGGGAATCACAAACTTCAACACAAGTATTCTTTAAATTCATAATCACCCCAACTAGCATTACTTTGATATTATCACCTCGATATCTCAAAACAATTATCAAGCATCAAACTTATCTTAGTATTCAACGTACTCAAAAGAAAGTTTCACATGTCTTGAATACCAAGTGTATTAATATTAAGCAAATTACCATGCTATTAACGACTCTCAAAATAATCTAAGTGAAGCATGAGAGATCAATATTTCTTGAAAACAAATCCACCACCGTTCTCTAAAAGATCTAAGTGAAGTACTAGAGCAAAAATTATCACGCTCAAAAGATATAAGTGAAGCACTATGAGCAAAACTATCAAGCTCAAAAGATATAAGTGAAGCATATAGAGTATTCTAGCAAATTCCAATTTGTTTACGGCTCTCTCAAAAGGTGTGTACAGCAAGGATGATTGTGGTAAACTAACAAGCAAAGACGCAAATAATACAAGACGCTCCAAGCAAAACACATAACATGTGGTGAATAAAAATATAGCTCCAAGTAAATTACCGATGGAAGTAGACGAAAGAGGGGATGCCTTCCGGGGCATCCGCAAGCTTTGACTTTTTGGTGTCCTTGGATTATCTTGGGGGTGCCATGGGCATCCCCAAGCTTAGGCTCTTGCCACTCCTTGTTCCATAATCCATCAAAAGAATTCACCCAAAACTTGAAAACTTCACAACACAAAACTCAATAGAAATCTCGTGAGCTCCGTTAGTGAAAGAAAACAAAAGACTACTTTAAGGTACTGTAATGAACTCATTCTTTATTTATATTGGTGTTAAACCTACTGTATTCCAACTTCTCTATGGAATATAAACCATTTTACTAGCCATAGATTCATCAAAATAAGCAAAAAACACACGCAAAACAGAATCTGTCAAAAACAGAACAGTCTGTAGTAATCTGTAACTAACGCAAACTTCTGGAACTCTAAAAATTCTACCAAAATAGGAAGTCCTGGAAAATTTGTCTATTGAACAGAATCAAAAAGAATCAACGCAAAATCACGTTCCTGTGATTTCACAAAATTATATTCGTGCGTGCAAAGTTTCTGTTTTTCAGCAGATCAAATCAACTGTCATCGTAGGTTATCCTATAGGTTCTTCTTGACAAAAACACTAATTAAAACATAAAACTACATCTAACCAGAGGCTAGATGGATTATTTATTCCTAAACAGAAGCAAAAACAAAAAAACAAAAAATAAAATTGGGTTGCCTCCCGACAAGCGCTATCGTTTAACGCCCCTAGCTAGGCATAAAAGCAAGGATAGATCTAGGTTTTGCCATCTTTGGTAGGAAATTCTTCAATGAGGCATCTATCTTCTTAGAAATTTATTTCTTTCTAGTAATTATCAAACTCTTAGGCACAAGATCGAAAAATTCATTCATAGCAAATGGTTCCTTAATGATGGCAAAAAGATTGGGATGAACATTTATATATTTAAGATCTGCAGTTTCCTTACTAGATGATTCATCCTTACTCTTAGGAACATAAGTAAGCTTAGGTTTTTTAGTAGACGAACTTGGAGTGTTTTGTACGGAAGAAAAAGCGGTCCCAAGTTGGTAATGATACCCTCAAGTTTACGATTCTTGTGGAATCTAGATTTATTTTCTCATTAACCATGGGTTCTTTTTCTTTAATATTTTTCAAAGTCGTCCCTACCTTAGATCCATATTGGGTAATTTGATTGTGGATCTTTTTATCAAGATTTTCAATTGATTCAATGGTAGCAACTTTATTCTCAATAATTTCAAGTCTTTGCATAACATGCTCCATAGTTAACATAGTTCCATTAATCAAAGGAGGTGGTGAGCCAAATAAATCTATTAAAGCATTATAAGAATCAAAAGTATGGCTACCCAAGAAATTCCATACGGTAATGGTATCAAGGATATATCTAAACCAAGGATTAGCACCTACATAAAAATTACGAAGAAGAATTGAAGTAGATTGCTTCCGGGTAGATCTATTTTGAGCATTGCAAATTCTATACCAAGCGTCTTTTAGATTTTCTCCCTCCCTTTGCTTAAAATTTAAAACATCATTCTCGGGAGATAACGGAGGATATAAGAGACTAGTCATAGTGACAAGGTGAACGAACTAACACACAAGCAAACAAAAAGGCAAATGAGAAAGGGAAAGAGAGGAGGAGATTGGGAAAGAGAGGGCGAATAAAACGGCAAGGGTGAAGTGGGGGAGAGGAAAACGAGAGGCAAATAATGTATTGCGAGAGATATAGATTGTGATGGGTACTTGGTATGGTTGACTTTTGCGCAAACTCCCCGGCAACGGCGCCAGAAATTCTTCTTGCTACCTCTTGAGCACTGCGTTGGATTTCCCCGAAGACGAGAGGATGATGCAGTAAAGTAGCGTAAGTATTTCTCTCAGTTTTTGAGGACCAAGGTATCAATCCAGTAGGAGGCCACGCACAAGTTCCTCGCAACTGTAGAAAACGATAGCTACTCGCAACCAACGCGATTAGGGGTTGTTAATCCCTTCACGGTCACCTACGAGGGTGAGATCTGATAGAGATGATAAATAATATTTTTGGTATTTTTGATATAGAGATGCAAAGTGAAAAGTAAAAGGAAAAGTAAAAACAAAGCAAGTATTAAAGTAATGGAGATTGATATGATGAGAATAGACCCAGGGGCCATAGGTTTCACTAGTGGCTTCTCTTAAGAGCATAAGTATTCTACGGTGGGTGAACAAATTACTGTTGAGAAATTGATAGAATTGAGCATAGTTATGAGTATATCTAGGTATGATCATGTATATAGGCATCACGTCCAAGACAAGTAAACCGAAACGATTCTACATCTACTACTATTACTCCACTCATCGACCGCTATCCAGCATGCATCTAGAGTATTAAGTTAAAAACAGAGTAACGCCTTAAGAAAGATGACAAGATGTAGAGGGATAACTTCATGCAATATGATAAAAACACCATCTTGTTATCCTCGATGGCAACAATACAATACGTGCCTTGCAACCCTTTCTGTCACTGGGTAAGGACACCGCAAGATCGAACCCAAAGCTAAGCACTTCTCCCATTGCAAGAACTACCAATCTAGTTGGCCAAACCAAACGGATAATTCGAAGAGACTTGCAAAGATAACTCAATCATATATAAAAGAATTCAGAGAAGATTCAAATATTATTCATAGATAAGCTGGATCATAAACCCTCAATTCATCGGTTTCAACAAACACACCGCAAAAAGAAGATTACATCAAATAGATCTCCAGAAGAGAGGGGGATAACATTGTATTGAGATCCAAAAAGAGAGAAGAAGCCAACTAGCTACTAGCTATGGACCCGTAGGTCTGAGGTAAACTACTCACACTTCATTGGAGAGGCTATGGTGTTGATGTAGAAGACCTCCGTGGTGGATGCCCCCTCCAGCGGAGCTCCGGAACAGGCCCCAAGATGGGATCTCGTGGATACAGAAAGTTGCGGCGGTGGAATTAGGTTTTTTACTCTCCCTTCGATCTGTCGGGGGTACGTAGGTATATATAGGAGGAACGAGTACGTCGGTGGAGCAACAGGGGGCCCACGAGGTAGGGGGGCGCGCCCAGGGGGGAGGGCACGCCCCCACCCTCGTGACCGCCTCGGTTGTTCCTTGGAGCAGGGTCCAAGTCTCCTGGATGACGTTCGGTGACAAAATCACGTTCCCGAAGGTTTCATTCCATTTGGACTCCGTTTGATATTTTGTTTCTTCAAAACACTGAAATAGGCAAAAAATACCAATTCTAGGCTGGGCCTCCGGTTAATAGGTTAGTCCCAAAAATAATATAAAAGTGGAAAATAAAGCCCAATATAGTCCAAAACAGTAGATAAAGTAGCATGGAGCAATCAAAAATTATAGATACATTGGAGACGTATCAATGTGTTCACACCGTTAGAATTGCTTTAGCTCAATTCTTAGAGTAAAGCCCCCCCCCTAGATGTGAAATCCCCCCTTAGAGGGATGAACTAACCTTGGGTTTTGTCGATGATGACCTCATGTAGGTGTTGAAGATGTGGATGCTCAATGTCGATGTAGATCATTTGGAGCAATCCTTTGGAGTGAGTTGCACTTTCAATACCTACACGGGTTAGTCCCACAAGGAACAAACAAGGATATCCATAGACATAGAGTGATGCACTCACAAGATGATGTCTATAAAAGTATTAGGTTACCTTGTCCCTTGTCTTACCAACATGAGGGTTTGTGACTCCTTGAACTAGTGCAAGATGTGGAAGTTGATTGCACTTGTCCTTGCCAAAATGATATGAGTGAAAAATGTTGGCGGAGTCACCCTCAAGAACTCTCTAGTTCTTCTTCTTTGGGATCCACACCATGTTGATGGGAATCCTTGGAGTTGTAGTTGTACTTGATGAAGTAGAGCTTGACGTAGTCTTGGGAATCCACTTGACCAAGGCCTTGGGAGCTTCTTCAAATGCATCAATCTCCTCTTTAAGCTCATCCTTGCCTTTTTGCTTGTGGTCTTGTGGTGGAAGATCATTTTGGGCTTGTGTTCCTTTGAATGAAGTAGGATCATACTTCTCTCGTTGAGGAACGAACTTCATCTTGGGGTATTGATCTTCTTCCCACTCAACTCCATTGGCATTGCACTTTCATTCAAAACCAACACCTTGATTCTTCCGGTGCCTTCCTTGCTTGCGTACAATTTCCTCGAATTGCTTACTCCCGGCAAGGCTCTTGTAAACACCCTTATCTATGATTCCCTTCAATAAGCTATTTTCTTGCTCAAGTGTAACTTGGCTAAGAGCATCATTAGTGGAATCAGGAGAACTACTAGAAGCAACAACATTTGATTTAACATGATGATTGCTACTACTAGAGGAAGAATCCTTCTTGTTTTTGTTACTAGACTTGGCTTGAGGCATGTAAGTAGATAAGAGTAAACGCTTGGCAATATAAGAAGAACTTTTCTTGCAAAGATCATCATTGATTGCCTTTAAGAACTCTTGCTCTTGCTCAAGATTGAGCTTTTCAAAGCGTAACTTCTCATGAGTCCTTAGAAGTTCTTGATGATCTCCTAAGATAGTTTCATGAGCTAGCTTAAGAGTGTTTAGTTCTTTAGTTAGGAGCTCAATTTTCTCCTTATCATCGTTATTCATTTTATATTGATTAGCATGATTAATTGACGTTTCATCATAGTATTCATCATTAGAGTTGTCAATAAGTAAATCATCATCACCTAGCAAATCATCTTCATCACTATTGAAATCAACATACTCGGGGTGTGTTACCTTTGGGCCTTTAGCCATGAAGCATCTTCCAATTCCTTCATTTGGTGAATCAAATATGTCGTGGGAGTTGGTTGACACAAGTGCTAGACCGGCAACACCTTCATCTTGAGTATGTTCGGAGTAGAAGTGATAGCTTCTCTCGGAGTGATGTTCAGAGTCGGAACCGGATACCCATTCACCAACATGAGCTTGATGTCTTCGTTTTGTGTAGCTCTTTGATGACCTGTCCTTCCTTTTCGAATCCTTGCTTCTCCGGGATGTTCTTCGTTCATAACGATCATCTCTACTCCTTCTCTCTCTTGGCGGTGATTCTTCTCTTCTACTTCTTCTCTTGGGTGAATCTTCTCTTCTTTTGTAGGGAGCCGTACACTCATTGGAGTAGTGTCCGGGTCTTCCACAATTGTAGCAATTACGCTCTCGACTAGAAGATCTTTTGTCATTGTAGGACCTTGACTTGGAGCTTCTTTCCTTGCTTCTGCTCTTGTAGAATTTGTTGAAGTTCTTCACCATTAGGCTCAACTCTTAATTGAAGGTTTGTTTCTCACTTGATGATGTGGGGGCTTCACATGAGGCTTTGTAAGCACCACTTGACTTGTTGTGCATCTCCTCCTTATCCTTGAGTGACATCGCATGAGCAACAATTCTTCCGATGACCTCTGTTGGCTTGAGATTCTTGTAGTTGGGCATCATTTGGATTAATGCGCATACGGTATCATACTTTCCATCCAAGGCTCTTAGGATCTTCTTGATGATGAATTTGTCGGTCATCTCTTCACTTCCTAAGCCGTCAATCTCATTTGTGATGAGCGCAAGCCTAGAGTACATTTCAGCGATGCCTTCACCATCCTTCATCTTGAACTTGTCAAGTTGACTTTGAAGCACATCCAATTTGGATATCTTGACGGAGTCGGTACCTTCGTGCATATCAATCAAAGTGTCCCAAATTTCCTTGCATTCTCAAGACGGCTGATTTTGTTGAATTCTTCGGGGCACAATCCATTGAAGAGGATATCACGAGCTTGAGCATTGTATTGCATCATCTTCAATTCTTCCGCGCTAGCTTCACGGTTTGGTTCTCTGCCATCAAAGAATTCACCTTGCAAGCCAATACACACAATATCCCAAATGGCGGGGTTATGTCCGAGAATATGCATTTTCATCTTATGATTCCAACTAGCAAAATTAGTGCCGTCAAAGTAAGGACCTCTTCGGTGGTAATTTCCCTCACTAGACGCCATACTCTCCTAGGTTGTGAAACCAAGGCTACGACCACCAAAAGCTATGGAAATCAAAGAAAATGGAGACCAACACTCTGATACCACTTGTAGGATCTTGAAGTATGTCTAGAGGGGGGGTGATTAGACTACTTGACCAAATAAAAGCTATGCCTTTTCCCAATTTTAGTCTTTGGCAGATTTTAGCAAACTTAGCACAAGTCAAGCAGTCATAACACAATTCAAGAAAGCATGCAAAGAGTATATGAGCAGTGGAAAATAAAGCATGCAACTTGCAAGAATGTAAAGGGAAGGGTTTGGAGATTTCACACGCAATTTGGAGACACGGTGATTTTTGAGCCGTGGTTCCGACAGGTGGTGCTATCGTACATCCACATTGATGGAGACTTCAACCCACGAAGGGTAACGGTTGCGCGAGTCCACGGAGGCTCCACCCAAGAAGGGTCCACGAAGAAGCAACCTTGTCTATCCCACCATGGCCGTCGTCCACGAAGGACTTGCCTCACTAGCGATAGATCTTCACAAAGTAGGTGATTCTTTGCCCTCACAAACTCCTTGGTTCAACTCCATAATCTTGTCGGAGGCTCCCAAGTGACACCTAGCCAATCTAGGAGACACCACTCCCCAAGAAGTAACAAATGGTGTGTTGATGATGAACTCCTTGCTCTTGTGCTTCAAATGATAGTCTCCCCAACACTCAACTCTCTCTCACAGGATATGGATTTGGTGGAAAGAAGACTTGAGTGGAAAACAACTTGGGGAAGGCTAGAGATCACGATTCATATGGTAGGAATGGAATATATTGGCCTCAACACATGAGTAGGTGGTTCTCTCTCAGAAATGGTAAGTTGGAAGTGTAGGTTTGTTCTGGTGGCTCTCTCCACGAATGAAGAGGAGGTGGAGGGGTATATATAGCCTCCACACAAAATCTAACCGTTACACACAATTTACCAATCTCGGTGGGACCGAATCAACAAACTCGGTCAGAATGATTTAGTAAACCTAGTGACCGTTAGGATTTTCGATGGGACCGACATGCAACTCGGTAGGACCAATATGGTTAGGGTTAGGGCATAACGTAATCTTGGTGAGACCGATTACACAAACTCGGTGAGACTGATTTTGGTAATATGCTAACCAGAGAGTTGGTCACGTAAACTCGGTGGGACCGGTTCGCTCATTTCGGTTAGACCGAAATGTTACGAAAGGGAAACAGAGAGTTTACATAGCAATCTCGGTGGGACCGATCGCTCATCTCGGTTAGACCGAAATGTTACGAAGGGAAACAGAGAGATTACAATCCAATCTCGGTGGGACCGAGATCCCTATTAGTGAGACCGATTTGCTTGGGGTTTGTGGCAGTGGCTATGGCATCTGAACTCGGTGGCGCCGGATTGAAAGAATCGGTGGGGCCGAGTTTGACTTTGGGTTTAGGTCATATGTCGATGTGCGAAAGTAGTTGAGGGTTTTGGAGCATATCACTAAGCACTTATGGAGCAAGGAACTCATTAAGAAACACCTCATCCCTCCTTAATAGTATTGGCTTTTCCTATAGACTCAATGTGATCTTGGATCACTAAAATATAAAATGTAGAGTCTTGAGATTGAAGCTTGAGCCAATCCTTTTATCCTTAGCATTTTGAGGGATCCACTTTTCTCATTCATGCCATGCCATTCATTGAGCTTTCCTGAAATATTTGTCTTGGAATAGTATTAGCTCAATGAGCTATATGTTGTTAGGAATTACCAAAACCACCTAGGGATAGTTGCACTTTCAGCTAAATCCACGAAAAGCATCGGTATCCATAAAAGATTTAACACAATCAAACTTAAGTGTCATACCTAACTCCTTATCATCGCCGGAACCCCAATTATCAGAATTGCGTTTAATTCTTTCCAATAAATCCCACTTGAATTCAGTAGTCTTCAACATATAAGAACCAGCACAGGAAGTATCGAGCATGGTGCGATCATTGAGAGAAAGCCGAGCATAATTTTTTTGAATAATCATATCTATTGAGAGCTCATGATTGGGGCATGAATATAACATTGACTTAAGCCTCCCCCAAGCTTGAGCGATGCTTTCTCCTTCGCGAGGCTAGAAATTATATATGTAATTACGATCATGATGAACAAGATGCATAGGATAGAACTTCTGGTGAAATTCCAACTTCAATCGTTTATAATTCCAAGATCTTGTATCATCACATAGCCTATACCATGTCAATGCATCTCCCTTCATAGATAAAGGAAAGACCTTCCTTTTAACATCATCATCAGGAATACCTGCAAGCTTAAATAATCCACAAACTTCATCCACATAGATAAGGTGTAAATCGGGATGCAATGTTCCATCTCCTGCAAGAAGATTAGCTAGCAGTTTTTCTATCATACCCGAAGGAATTTCAAAGTAAACATTTTCAGTAGGTTCAGTAGGTTGAGGAGCAACTCTTTGCTCTACTGGTCGGGGCGAAGATGCGCCGAACAAGCCCCTCAAAGGATTAGTTTCCATAGTAGCAAGTGACAGAAAATTTCAGCACACTATATAAATGTTTCCTTACCAAGTTCCACTCATCAAAGGCGCTTCACTCCCCGGCAACGGTGCCAGAAAAGAGTCTTGATGACCCACAAGTATAAGGGATCTATCGTGGTCCTTTCGATAAGTAAGAAGGAAATGACAAGCGGTTTTCAGTAAGGTATTCTCTGCAAGCACTGAAATTGTAGGTAACACATAGTTTTGTGATAAGATAATTTGTAATGGGTAACAAGCAATGAAAGTAAATCAAGTGCGGCAAGGTGGCCCAATCCTTTTTGTAGCAAAGGACAAGCCTGGACAATTTCTTATAATGAGAAAAGCGCTCCCGAGGACACATGGGAATTATCGTCAAGCTAGTTTCATCACACTCATATGATTCACGTTCGTTACTTTGATAATTTAATATGTGGGTGGACTGGTGCTTGGGTACTACCCTTTCTTGGACAAGCATCTCACTTATGATTAACCCCTATTGCAAGCATCCGCAACTACAAAAGAAGTATTAAGGTAAACCTAACCATAGCATGAAACTAATGGATCCAAATCAGCCCCTTACGAAGCAACTTATAAACTAGGGTTTAAGCTTCTGTCACTCTAGCAACCCATCATCTACTTATTACTTCCCAATGACTTCCTCTAGGCCCAAATAATGGTGATGTGTCATGTAGTCGACGTTCACATAACACTACTAGAGAAGAGACAACATACATCTCATCAAAATATCAAACGAATACCAAATTCACATGACTACTAATAGCAAGACTTCACCCATGTCCTCAGGAACAAACGTAACTACTCACAAAGCATATTCATGTTCATAATATGAGTAGTATTAATATGCATTAAGGATCTGAACATATGATCTTCCACCAAGTAAACCAATTAGCATCAACTACAAGGAGTAATCAACAATACTAACAACCCACAGGTACCAATTTGTGGTTTTGGATACAAGATTGGATACAAGAGATGAACTAGGGTTTGAGAGGGGATGGTTTTGGTGAAGATGTTGATGGAGATTGACCCCCTCTCGATGAGAGGATCGATGGTGATGACGATTGATAGGTGGGAACCCAATGAACGAGTTCACGCCCGAGGGTGGCCCGATCTTCACGTCGTAGGATCGAATCGGAAGGGATAACTAGCTGCAAGCAGCTGGGATAACTAGCTTTACACCTGCCAAGGTTGGATGCAACCCGTACGTTGGGGATGGCTGACCGAAGCTACAAGAACTCCAACTCGTTGTCCGAACAATCACAGAACCACAAACCGGGACTAATCCACACAAAACAGCCGGAACCGTAGAGCACGAACTAGGGGGAACTAGAGGCTCCTTCTCGCGATCCTAGTGAACTCACAAGAGCAAAGGTAGGAAGATCTCTCGGATCTCTCTAGCAGTCTTCCTGCATAAGCTTGTAGCTGTATGGTTTGACAAAAGGTTTTTTTTAGAGGATGGGGGAGATGGGGGTTTTATCGCAGGGACAACCCCCCTTAGCTAGGTGTGAAAATGGTTTCAAAAGTAAACATGTTTGCATGGCTTCCCTGGGTGAATAAGCAGTCAACTTTAGGAGTTGTTGGAGAGCTCCTCGGAAATTCGCGAAGTCTTGACAGCCTGGACACCTTCCACGAGAATGACTAGTACTTTTGACTCACAACTCCAAATGATGTGATGTTTTTTGCATTGGAAATATAATTTTATTTAGCTTCTGTTGATGTACCCCTATGTCCCCGTCTCTCCATCATATGGGTGTGCCACCACGGAACATCAGAGGTAAAAACTAACAGCATCAACTTCACTTGAAACTTGTTTTCTTCAAACTCGTTCCTCCAGATCGGTTGCTTCAAGAGCTCATCGGTAGTTGGATTTCTTCCATGTGATACCTAAGTTCAACCAACAACAATGGAGATTAAAGTGCATCCACGTGTTCAAGATTGTGGCATGAACTTAAGTTAGCGTTCACCTGGCCATGTGTTTGCTTGATTCGGCATAGTAATTCTTTCCAACTAAATTGTGCACTTTTCTGAAATGTCATGTATAATGTACCCATGTGCTCATCATCCTCCCTCCCTTGATGAAGAGTCGTCCTCGACTCTCTTTGATCTGCAAAGGATGAGTAGAAGGGAAGTAGATAATATCCATGCAAAGAAATGATGCAATTCTCATTTATAGCTTTCACCTTTGAATTGTGTTGCATTTGATCATGTACTTGTTTGTCACAACTTGGAGTTTGTCCAGGGATGATTGGTCTTGTTTCAATGACCAAGATGTCCTAATCATCCCCCCTTTCTTGAAAAGGAGTCGTCCTCGACTCTACTTGATCATAACACAAAAGAAACCAGGCCAATACCAAATCATAATGCAAAGGTTTCGTGATATAGAGTATTTTAGTTTTCAGCTTTGCTATCTTATGGACAATGCAAACATGATGTTTTGTTCGACTTAGGAGTTCCTTCCAGTAAATATTTCCATGGAGCACAAATTTGTAACCCATCATCATCATGTTCTTATTAGCCTCCCTCTCTAGGAGAAAAGTTGTCGTCAACTTTATTTGGTATGCAAAATTATAGCACGAGGACAATACAAAATACCTAAGAAAAGAAAATGATGAATAATCATGTGCAACATTAAGTTTTATTGGATCTTTCATAGCCTCTCCAAGATTAGCAAAATCATATTGCTGGATGGATGATGTACCAAACAATTTTTCTCTAATCTTATCACGCCATTGCTTCAAAAACTCATACATGCATACCTCTGGTTTCATCAAAATGGAAGATCCTTTTTGTTTTACCTCATTGACTACCTGAATGCCTTTCCGAAAATCAATATTCACACATGCACCTTTTGTAGTGGTACTCCATGTCCTCCATATTTGTTTTTGGATCTCAATTTCCCATCGTTGCAAGAGAGCTGATAGGTATGCATTTTGCACCTGCACATATTACAAAGAAAGAGAATTTTGTGAAATGTTAGTTATTGAATGTTCCTCTCTCTTTTCATTTGGTGGACTAATAATTTCCCATGTTGGTGGATCACTCATCTCGCTATTCTCTTGTTGAAAAATCTCAACCTCACATTTAGTGGACTCACATAACTCACTTATCCTCTCACTCTTATTGTGTGGTATATTAGGATATGGATTGCTTATCTCTCTAATGAGGTGGGGAATGATCTCAATCTCACATTTTGTGGACTCACACAACTCATTAATCTTCTCTCCCTCAATGTGTGGTATATCTAGGTGGAGATATTTCATTCCTCTAATCTCATGATGAACAACCTGATCCTCGCATTTTGTGGATTCACTCACCTCACTTTTCTCACTCTCAATATATGGAATTGTGGAAAGTGGACACTCTTCCTCACATTTCGTGGAGTCACAACTCATTTTTATTTTCACTCTCAAGTTGTGGGGTTTTTGAACGTGGACACTCTTCCTCACTTTTGGTGGAGTCACTCAGCTTACTTTTCTTATCACTCTTATGTTGTGGGATTTTGGATTGTGGACTCTCTTCCTCACATGTAATTTGTGGGACGTGTTTCTTGGATGTTGGGACAGTAGTGGTGATCGAGATGCCAACATTAGGAGTGAGTCTCTTAAGTGAACATGGGCTATGAATCACCGGAGCCGCTCCATCAACCACAGACATGCTTTCCGGTGGGTTGTTGTTGTGACGATGGGTGCCACAGCTTCTCCCTCGAGCATGACATCCTTGCTGCACTTCAGGAGCAGCATTGTCACGCCCATGAGAAGAAACACCATGCCCTCGAGCATGTCCTCCTTGCTACACTTCTTGAGGAGCAGTGACACGCCCACAAGTAGCAACGTCAAGCCCTCGAGCATGTCTTCTTTGTTGCACTTCATGAGTACTAGTGACACGTCCACGAGCAGCAACATCATACTCTTGAGCATGTCTTCTTTGTCCCACTTCATGAGCAACAGGGTATTGTCGATGTCGAACCCCATCACCACATGTTGGAGGACACTCGTGAAGCATCCTCTCCATGGCTCGGAGTATATTGTTCTCGAGTTGCTTCACATCAGCGCGAGTGGCCAAACAATTTCCTTCTCCATGATTATTTCGACGCACACTTGGTGTAGATCCTGCCATGTTAGTAGTGCTAAAGTGGAATAGGATAATTTTGTGGAATCACACAACCTCACCTCTTAGTCATCAAAGTTCTTATGAGTTCACATCAGATTGTGCTTCTCCGAGATGTGTTAAAGCGATTGTAAGACAGGGATCAAAGAACTAGCTTCGGTTTTTGGTGGAGCTCGGTGGGGTAAACAAAAAGGGGCTTGTGTGAAATCAAGTTGATGCAAACCAAGAAAAAAATGTGGATAGATCTACTGCACTCTTGCACCAAGATTGAACAACACACAAGCTTCTGAAATTTTTCTACCAAGCTGAAAATTTTGGATCTTACTTTCTTTTTCTCTCTTGACTTTTTTGCCACTCTTTCTTTTTTTTGATTTTTTTGCCACTTTTTTCTCTCTTTTTCCAAAGCACAACAATGAAATCTGAAAGCAATTATGAAGATGAACTTTGTGCAGATCTAAAAGATGAAGAACATGCAAGGTATGCAACAAAAAGATCACATCACCAACAAGGCTTGGATTTATTTTTGGTGGGGCTTTGGACTTCTAGGACAGAAAATATAGCATGAAAAACACTTGATCTAAAAGGATGATAGCAAGATAAACTCGGATAACAGATCCTACCGTGTCAACGAATGCTCTGATGCCAGATGATAGGTGGGAACCCGATTAACGAGTTCACGCCTGAGGGTGGCCCGATCTTCACGTCGTATGATCGAATCGGAAGGGATAACTAGCTACAAGCAACTGGGATAACTAGCTTCATACCTGCCAAGGTTGGATGCAACCCGTATGTTGGGGATGGCTGACCGAAGCTACAAGAACTCCAACCCGCTATCCGAACAATCGCAGAACCAAAAACCGGGACTAATCCACACAAAACGGCCGGAACCGTAGAGCACGAGCTAGGGGGAACCAGATGCTCCTTCTCGTGAATCCGAATGAACTCACAAGAGCAAAGGTAGCAAGATCTCTCGGATCTCTCTAGCAGTCTTGCTGCATAAGCTTGTAGCTGAATGGTTTGACAAAAGGTTTTTTTTAGAGGATGGGGGAGATGGGGGTTTTATAGCAGGGACAACCCCCCTTAGCTAGGTGTGAAAATGGTTTCAAAAGTAAACAGGTTTGCATAACTTCCTTGGGTGAATAAGCAGTCAAATTTGGGAGTTGTTGGAGAGCTCCTCGGAAATTCGCGAAGTTTTGACAGCCTGGACACCTTCCACGAGAATGACTAGTACTTTTGACTCACAAGTCCAAATGATGTGATGTTTTTTGCATTGGAAAGATAATTTGGTTTAGCTTCTGTTGATGTACCCCTATGGACCCGTCTCTCCATCTTATGGGTGTGCCAACACGAAACATCAGAGGTAAAAACTGACAGCATCAGCTTCACTTGAAACTTGTTTTCTTCAAACTCGTTCCTCCAGACCGGTTGCTTCAAGAGCTCATCGGTTGTTGGATTTCTTCCATGTGATACCTAAGTTAAACCAACAACAATGGAGATGAAAGTGCAGCCACGTGTTCAAGATTGTGGCATGAACTTAAGTTAGCATTCACCTGGCCATCTGTTTGCTTGATTCGGCATAGTAATTCTTTCCAACTAAATTGTGCACTTTTTTGAAATGTCATGTATGATGTACCCATGTGCTCATCATCCTCCCTCCCTTGATGAAGAGTCGTCCTCGACTCTCTTTGATCTGCAAAGGATAAGTAGAAGGGAAGTAGATAATATCCATGCAAAGAAATGATGCAATTCTCATTTGTAGCTTTCACCTTTGAATTGTGTTGCATTTGATCATGTACTTGTTTGTCACAACTTGGAGTTTGTCCAGGGATGATTGGTCTTGTTTCAATGACCGAGATGTCCTCATCATCCCCCCTTTCTTGAAAAGGAGTCATCCTCGACTCTACTTGATCATAACACAAAAGAAACCAGGGCAACACCAAATCATAATGCAAAGGTTTCACGATATAGAGTATTTTAGTTTTCAGCTTTGCTATCTTATGGACAATGCAAACATGATGTTTTGTTCGACTTAGGAGTTCCTTCCAGCAAATATTTCCATGGAGCACAAATTTGTAACCAATCATCATCATGTTCTTATCAGCCTCCCTCTCTAGGAGAAAAGTTGTCCTCAACTTTATTTGGTATGCAAAATTATAGCACGAGGACAATACAAAATAACTAAGAAAAGAAAATGATGAATAATCATGTGCAACATTAAGTTTTATTGGATCTTTCATAGCCTCTTCAAGATTAGGAAAATCATATTGCTGGATGGATGATGTATCAAACAATTTTTCTCTAATCTTATCACGCCATTGCTTCAAAAATTCACACATGCATACCTCTGGTTTCTTCAAAATGGAAGATCCTTTTTGTTTTACCTCATTGACTAACTGCTTTCCTTTCCGAAAATCAATATTCACACATGCACCTTTTGTAGTGGTACTCCATGTCCTCCATATTTGTTCTTGGATCTCAATTTCCCATCGTTGCAAGAGAGCTGATAGGTATGCATTTTGCACCTGCACATATTACAAAGAAAGTGAATTTTGTGAAATGTTAGTTATTGAATGTTCCTCTCTCTTTTCATTTGGTGGACCAATAATTTCCCATGTTGGTGGATCACTTATCTCGCTATTCTCTTTTTGAAAAATCTCAACCTCACATTTAGTGGACTCACATAACTCACTTATCCTCTCACTCTTATTGTGTGGTATATTGGGATGTGGATGGCTTATCTCTCTAATGAGGTGTGGAATGATCTCAATCTCACATTTTGTGGACTCACACAACTCATTAATCTTCTCTCCCTCAATGTGTGGTATATCTAGGTGGAGATCTTTCATTCCTCTAATCTCATGATGAACAACCTGATCCTCGCATTTTGTGGACTCACTCACCTCACTTTTCTCACTCTCAATATATGGAATTGTGGAAAGTGGACACTCTTCCTCACATTTGGTGGAGTCACTCAACTCATTTTTCTTTTCACTCTCAAGTTGTGGGGTTTTTGAAAGTGGACACTATTCCTCACTTTTGGTGGAGTCACCCAGCTTACTTTTCTTATCACTCTTATGTTGTGGGATTTTGGATTGTGGACTCTCTTCCTCACATGTAATTTGTGGAACGTGTTGGGGAACGTTGCATAAAATAAAAAAATTCCTATGTTCACCAAGATCCGTGTATGAGTTCATCTAGCAAATAGAGAGAGAGATGCATCTACATACCCTTGTAGATCGCGTGCGGAAGCGTTCAAGAGAACGGGGTTGAGGTAGTCGTTCTCGTCGTGATCCTATCACCGGAGATCCTAGCGCCGAACGGATGGCACCTCCGCGGTCAACACATGTACGGTCAGCGTGACGTCTCCTCCGTCTTGATCTAGCAAGGAGGAAGGAGAGGTTGATGAAGATCCAGCAGCACGACGGCGTGGTGGTGGATGCAGCAGGACTCCGGGAGGGCTTCGCAAAGCAACTGCGGGAGGAGGAAGAGGTGTAGCAGGGGAGGGAGGCGCCAAGACTCAGGGTGCGGCTGCCCTCCCTCCCCCCTCCTTTATATAGGCCCCTAGGGGGGCGCCGGCCCTGGAGATTGAATCTCCCAAGGGGGGCGGCGGCCAGGGGGGTGGAGTGCCCCCCAAGGCAAGTGGTGCGCCCCCCACCCTAGGGTTTCCAACCCTAGGCGCAGGGGGGGCCCAAGTGGGGGCACACAAGCCCACCAGGGGCTGGTTCCCTCCCCACTTCAGCCCACGGGGCCCTCCGGGATAGGTGGCCCCACCCGGTGGACCCCCGGGACCCTTCCGGTGGTCCCGGTACAAAACCGGGTGACCCCAAAACTTTCCCGGTGGCCGAAACAGCACTTCCTATATATAATTCTTTACCTCCGGACCATTCCGGAACTCCTCGTGACGTCCGGGATCTCATCCGGGACTCCGAACAACATTCGGTTTGCTGCATACTCATATTCATACAACCCTAGCGTCACCGAACCTTAAGTGTGTAGACCCTATGGGTTCGGGAGACATGCAGACATGACCGAGACGGCTCTCCGGTCAATAACCAACAGCGGGATCTGGATACCCATGTTGGCTCCCACATACTCCTCGATGATCTCATCGGATGAACCACGATGTCGAGGATTCAAGCAACCCCGTATACTATTCCCTTTGTCAGACGGTATGTTACTTGCCCGAGATTCGATCGTCGGTATCCCAATACCTCATTCAACCTCGTTGCCGGCAAGTCACTTTACTTGTACCGTAATGCATGATCTCGTAACCAGACACTTGGTCACTTTGAGCTCATTATGATGATGCACTACCGTGTGGGCCCAGTGATACCTCTCCGTTATACAGAGTGACAAATCCCAGTCTCGATCCGTGTCAACCCAACAGACACTTTCAGAGATACCTGTAGTGCACCTTTATAGTCACCCAGTTACATTGTGACGTTTGGTACACCCAAAGTACTCCTACAGTATCGGGGAGTTACACGATCTCATGGTCTAAGGAAAAGATACTTAACAATGAAAAAGCTCTAGCAAAAGAACTACACGATCTTTGTGCTATGCTTAGGATTGGGTCTTGTCCATCACATCATTCTCCTAATGATGTGATCCCGTTATCAACGACATCCAATGTCCATAGTTAGGAAACCATGACTATCTGTTGATCAACGAGCTAGTCAACTAGAGGCTCACTAGGGACATGTTGTGGTCTAAGTATTCACACGTGTATTACGATTTCCGGATAATACAATTATAGCATGAATAAAAGACAACTATGATGAACAAAGAAATATAATAATAATCCTTTTATTATTGCCTCTAGGGCATATTTCCAACAGTCTCCCACTTGCACTAGAGTCAATAATCTAGTTACATTGTGATGAATCGAACACCCATAGAGTTCTGGTGTTGATCATGTTTTGCTCGCGGAAGAGGTTTAGTCAACGGATCTGCGACATTCAGATCCGTATGTACTTTGCAAATATCTATGTCTCCATCTTGAACATTTTCACGGATGGAGCTGAAACGACGCTTGATGTGCCTGGTCTTCTTGTGAAACCTGGGCTCCTTGGCAAGGGCAATAGCTCGAGTGTTGTCACAGAAGAGAGTGATTGGCCCCTATGCATTGGGTATGACTCCTAGGTCGGTGATGAACTCCTTCATCCATATTGCTTCATGCGCTGCCTCCGAGGTTGCCATGTACTCCGCTTCACATGTAGATCCCGCCACGACGCTCTGCTTGCAACTGCACCAGCTCACTGCTCCACGATTCAACATATACACATATCCGGTTTGTGACTTAGAGTCATCCAGATCTGTGTCGAAGCTAGCATCGACGTAACCCTTTACGACGATCTCTTCGTCACCTTCATAAACGAGAAACATGTCCTTTGTCCTTTTTAGGTACTTTAGGATATTCTTGACCGCTGTCCAGTGTTCCTTGCCGGGATTACTTTGGTACCTTCCTACCAAACTTACGGCAAGGTTTACATCAGGTCTGGTACACAGCATGGCATACATGGCATACATAATAGATCCTATGGCTGAGGCATAGGGGATGACACTCATCTCTTCTTTATCTTTTGCCGTGGTCGGGTATTGAGCCGAGCTCAATCTCACACCCTATAATACAGGCAAGAACCCTTTCTTGGACTGATCCATTTTGAAATTCTTCAAGATCTTATCAAGGTATGTGCTTTGTGAAAGACCTATGAGGCATCTCGATCTATCCCTATAGATCTTGATGCCTAATATGTAAGCAGCTTCTCCAAGGTCCTTCATTGAAAAACACTTATTCAAGTAGGCCTTAATGCTGTCCAAGAATTCTATATCATTTTCCATCAAAAGTATGTCATCTACATATAATATGAGAAATGCTATAGAGCTCCCACTCACTTTCTTGTAAACGCAGGCTTCTCCATAAGTCTGCATAAACCCAAACGCTTTGATCATCTCATCAAAGCGAATGTTCCAACTCCGAGATGCTTGCACCAGCCCATAAATGGATCGCTGGAGCTTGCATACTTTGTTACCATTCTTAGGATCGACAAAACCTTCCGGCTGCATCATATACAGCTCTTCCTTAAGATAACCGTTAAGGAATGCCATTTTGACGTCCATCTGCCATATCTCATAATCATAGTATGCAGCAATTGCTAACATGATTCGGATGGACTTAAGCTTCGCTACGGGAGAGAAAGTCTCATCGTAGTCAACCCCTTGAACTTGTCGATAACCCTTAGCAACAATTCGAGCTTTATAGATGGTGACATTACCATCCGCGTCCGTCTTCTTCTTAAAGATCCATTTGTTTTCTATCGCTCGCCGATCATCGGGCAAGTCCGTCAAAGTCCATACTTTGTTTTCATACATGGATTCTATCTCGGATTGCATGGCTTCTAGCCATTTGTTGGAATCTGGGCCCGCCATCGCTTCTTCATAGTTCGAAGGTTCACCATTGTCTAACAACATGATTTCCAGGACAGGGTTGCCATACCACTCTGGTGTGGAACGTGTCCTCGTGGACCTACGAAGTTCAGTAGCAACTTGATCCGAAGTACCTTGATCATCATCATTAATTTCCTCTCCAGTCGGTGTAGGCACCACAGGAACATTTTCCTGGGCTGCATTACTTTTCGGTTCAAGAGGTAGTACTTCATCGAGTTCTACTTTCCTCCCACTTACTCCTTTCGAGAGAAACTTTTTTTCCAGAAAGGATCCATTCTTTGCAACAAAGATCTTGCCTTCGGATGTAAGGTAGAAGGTATACCCAATGGTTTCCTCAGGGTATCCTATGAAGACGCATTTTTCCGACTTGGGTTCGAGCTTTTCAGGTTGAAGTTTCTTGACATCAGCATCGCATCCCCAAACTTTTAGAAACGACAGCTTAGGTTTCTTCCCAAACCATAATTCATACGGTGTCATCTCAACGGATTTAGACGGTGCCCTATTTAAAGTGAATGTAGCTGTCTCTAGAGCGTATCCCCAAAATGATAGCGGTAAATCGGTAAGAGACATCATAGATCGCACCACATCCAATAGAGTGCGATTATGACGTTCGGACACACCGTTACGCTGAGGTGTTCCAGGCGGCGTGAGTTGTGAAACGATTCCACATTTTCTTAAGTGCGTACCAAATTCGTGACTTAAATATTCTCCTCCATGATCCGATCGTAAGAATTTTATCTTCCGGTCATGTTGATTCTCTACTTCGTTCTGAAATTCCTTGAACTTTTCAAAGGTCTCAGACTTGTGTTTCATCAAGTAGACATACCCATATCTACTTAAGTCATCAATGAGAGTGAGAACATAACGATATCCTCCGCAAGACTCAATGCTCATTGGACCACACACATCAGTATGTATGATTTCCAATAAGTTGGTTGCTCGCTCCATAGTTCCGGAGAATGGAGTCTTGGTCATTTTGCCCATGAGGCATGGTTTGCATGTGTCAAATGATTCATAATCGACAGACTCTAAAAGTCCATCAGCATGGAGCTTCTTCATGCGCTTGACACCAATGTGACCAAGGCGGCAGTGCCACAAGTATGTGGGACTATCGTTATCAACTTTACATCTTTTGGTATTCACACTATGAATATGTGTAACATTACGTTCGAGATTCATTAAGAATAAACCATTGACCATCGGGGCATGACCATAAAACATATCTGTCATATAAATAGAACAACCATTATTCTCGGATTTAAATGAGTAGACATCTCGTATTAAACGAGATCCAGATACAATGTTCATGCTCAAACTTGGCACTAAATAACAATTATTGAGGTTCATAACTAATCCCGTGGGTAAATGTAGAGGTAGCGTGCCGACGGCGATCACATCGACCTTGGAACCATTCCCGACGCGCATCGTCACCTCATCCTTCGCCAGTCTTCGCTTATTCCGCAGCTCCTGCTGTGAGTTACAAATATGAGCAATGGCACCGGTATCAAATACCCATGAGTTACTACGAGTACTGGTAAGGTACACATCAATTACATGTATATCACATATACCTTTAGTGTTGCCGGCCTTCTTGTCCGCTAAGTATTTGGGGCAGTTCCGCTTCCAGTGACCCTTCCCTTTGCAATAAAAGCACTCAGTCTCAGGCTTGGGTCCATTCTTTGACTTACCGGTCGCGGCAACATCTTTGCCGTCCTTCTTGAAGTTCTTCTTACCCTTGCCCTTCTTGAACTTAGTGGTCTTATTGACCATCAACACTTGATGTTCTTTCTTGATTTCAACCTCTGCTGACTTTAGCATTGAAAATACTTCAGGAATGTGTCTTCACCATCCCCTACATATTGTAGTTCATCACAAAGCTCTTGTAGCTCGGTGGGAGCGACTGAAGGATTCTATCAATGACCGCCTCGTCCGGGAGGTTAATGTCCAGCTGGGATAGGTGGTTGTGCAACCCAGACATTTTGTGTATGTGCTCACTGACAGAACTGTTTTCCTCCATCTTACAACTATAGAACTTGTCGGAGACTTCATATCTCTCGACCCGGGCATGAGCTTGAAAAACCATTTTCAGCTCCTCGAACATCTCATATGCTCCGTGTTGCTCAAAACGCTTTTGGAGCCCCGGTTCTAAGCTGTAAAGCATGCCGCACTGAACGAGGGAAATCATCAGCACGTGACTGCCAAGCGTTCATAACGTCTTGGTTCTCTGGCATGGGTGCTTCACCTAGCGGTCCTTCTAGGACATATGCTTTCTTGGCTTCTATGAGGATGATCCTCAGGTTCCGGACCCAGTCCGAATAGTTGCTGCCATCATCTTTCAGCTTGGTTTTCTCTAGGAACGTGTTGAAGTTCATGTTGACATGAGCGTTGGCCATTTGATCTACAAGACATATTTTGCAAAGATTTTAGACTAAGTTCATGATAATTAAGTTTATCTAATCAAATTATTTAATGAACTCCCACTCAGATTTGACATCCCTCTAGTCATCTAAGTGTTACACGATCCGAGTCGACTAGGCCGTGTCCGATCAACACGTGAGACGGACTAGTCATCATCGGTGAACATCTCCATGTTGATCGTATCTTCCATACGACTCATGTTCGACCTTTCAGTCTCTTGTGTTCCGAGGCCATGTCTGTACATGCTAGGCTCGTCAAGTTAACCCTAAGTGTTTATGCATTTGTAAAACTGTCTTACACCCGTTGTATGTGAACGTAAGGATCTATCACACCCGATCATCACTTGGTGCTTCGAAACGACGAACTTTAGCAACGGTGCATAGTTAGGGGGAACACTTTCTTGAAATTATTATAAGGGATCATCTTATTTACTACCACCGTTCTAAGTAAACAAGATGCATAAAACATAATAAACATCACATGCAATTATATAAAGTAGTGACATGATATGGCCAATATCATATAGCTCCTTCGATCTCCATCTTTGGGGCTCCATGATCATCTTCGTCACCGGCATTACACCATGATCTCCATCATCATGATCTCCATCATCGTGCCTCCATGAAGTTGCTCGCCAACTATTACTTCTACTACTATAGCGAACGGTTTAGCAATAAAGTAAAGTAATTACATGGCGTTAAATCATTGACACGCAGGTCATACAATAATTAAGACAACTCCTATGGCTCCTGCCGGTTGTCATACTCATCGACATGCAAGTCGTGATTCCTATTACAAGAACATGATCTCATACATCACAATATATCATTCATCATTCATCAAAACTTCTGGCCATATCACATCACATGACAATTGCTGCAAAAACAAGTTAGACGTCCTCTAATTGTTGTTGCATCTTTTACGTGGCTGCAATTGGGTTCTAGCAAGAACGTTTTCTTACCTAGGAATAACCACAACGTGATTTTGTCAACTTCTATTTACCCTTCATAAGGACCCTTTTCATCGAATCCGCTCCAACTAAAGTAGGAGAGACAGACACCCGCTAGCCACCTTATGCAACTAGTGCATGTCAGTCGGTGGAACCTGTCTCACGTAAGCGTACGTGTAAGGTCGGTTCGGGCCGCTTCATCCCAAAATACCGCTGAAGCAAGAAAAGACTAGTAGTGGCAAGCAAGTTGACAAGATCTACGCCCACAACAGATTTGTGTTCTACTCATGCAATAGAGAACTACGCATAGACCTAGCTCATGATGCCACTGTTGGGGAATGTTGCATAAAATAAAAAATTTCCTACATTCACCTAGATCCATCTATGAGTTCATCTAGCAATGAGAGAGAGAGATGCATCTACATACCCTTGTAGATCGCGTGCGGAATCGTTCAAGAGAACGGGGTTGAGGTAGTCGTTCTCGTCGTGATCCTATCACCGGAGATCCTAGCGCCGAACGGACGGCACCTCCGCGTTCAACACACGTACTGTCAGCGTGACGTCTCCTCCGTCTTGATCCAGCAAGGGGAAGGAGAGGTTGATGAAGATCCAGCAGCACGACGGCGTGGTGGTGGATGCAGCAGGACTCCGGCAGGGCTTCGCCAAGCAACTGCGGGAGGAGGAAGAGGTGTAGCAGGGGAGGGAGGCGCCAAGACTCAGGGTGCGGCTGCCCTCCCTCCCCCCTCCTTTATATAGGCCCCCAGGTGGCTGCCGGCCCTGGAGATTGAATCTCCCAAGGGGGGCGGCGGCCAGGGGAGTGGAGTGCCCCCCAAGGCAAGTGGTGCGCCCCCCCACCCTAGGGTTTCCAACCCTAGGCGCAGGGGGGCCCAAGTGGGGGGCGCACCAGCCCACCAGGGGCTGTTTCCCTCCCCACTTCAGCCCACGGGGCCCTCCGGGATAGCTGGCCCCACCCGGTGGACCCCCGGGACCCTTGCGGTGGTCCCGGTACAATACCGGGTGACCTCGAAACTTTCCCGATGGCCGAAACAGCACTTCCTATATATAATTCTTTACCTCGGACCATTCCGGAACTCCTCGTGACGTCCGGGATCTCATCCGGGACTTCAAACAACATTCATTTGCTGCATACTCATATTCATCCAACCCTAGCGTCACCGAACCTTAAGTGTGTAGACCCTACGGGTTCGGGAGACATGCAGACATGACCGAGACGGCTCTCCGGTCAATAACCAACAGCGGGATCTGGATACCCATGTTGGCTCCCACATACTCCTCGATGATCTCATCGGATGAACCACGATGTTGAGGATTCAAGCAACCCCGTATACTATTCCCTTTGTCAGACGGTATGTTACTTGCCCGAGATTCGATCGTCGGTATTCCAATACCTCGTTCAATCTCGTTGCCGGCAAGTCACTTTACTCGTACCGTAATGCATGATCCCGTGACCAGACACTTGGTCACTTTGAGCTCATTATGATGATGCACTACCGAGTGGGCCCAGTGATACCTCTCCGTTATACGGAGTGACAAATCCCAGTCTCGATCCGTGTCAACCCAACAGACACTTTCGGAGATACTTGTAATGCACCTTTATAGTCACCCAGTTACGTTGTGACGTTTGGTACACCCAAAGCACTCCTACGGTATCCGGGAGTTACATGATCTCATGGTCTAAGGAAAAGATACTTGACATTGGAAAAGCTCTAGCAAACGAACTACACGATCTTTGTGCTATGCTTTGGATTGGGTCTTGTCCATCACGTCATTCTCCTAATGATGTGATCCCATTATCAATGACATCCAATGTCCATAGTCAGGAAACCATGACTAGCTGTTGATCAACGAGCTAGTCAACTAGAGGCTCACTAGGGACATGTTGTGGTCTAAGTATTCACACGCGTATTACGATTTCCGGATAATACAATTATAGCATGAATAAAAGACAACTATCATGAAAAAAGAAATATAATAATAATCCTTTTATTATTGCCTCTAGGGCATATTTCCAACAGGACGTGTTTCTTGGATGTTGGGACAGTAGTGGTGATCGAGATGCCAATATTAGGAGTGAGTCTCTTAAGTGAACATGGGCTATGAATCACCGGAGCCGCTCCATCAACCACAGACATGCTTTGCGGTGGGTTGTTGTTGTGACGATGGGTGCCACAGCCTCTCCCTCGAGCATGACATCCTTGTTGCACTTCAGGAGCAGCATTGTCACGCCCATGAGAAGAAACACCATGCCCTCGAGCATGTCCTCCTTGCTGCACTTCTTGAGGAGCAGTGACACGCCCACGAGTAGCAACGTCAAGCCCTCGAGCATGTCTTCTTTGTTGCACTTCATGAGTACTAGTGACACGTCCACGAGCAGCAACATCATACTCTTGAGCATGTCTTCTTTGTCGCACTTCATGAGCAACAGGGTATTGTCGATGTCGAACCCCATCACCACATGTTGGAGGACACTCGTGAAGCATCCTCTCCATGGCTCGGAGTATATTGTTCTCGAGTTGCTTCACATCAGCACGAGTGGCCAAACAATTTCCTTCTCCATGATTATTTCGACGCACACTTGGTGCAGATCCTGCCATGTTAGTAGGGCTAAAGTGGAATAGGATAATTTTGTGGAATCACACAACCTCACCTCTTACTCATCAAAGTTCTTATGAGTTCACATCAGATTGTGCTTCTCCGAGATGTGTTAAAGCGATTGAAAGACAGGGATCAAAGAACTAGCTTCGGTTTTTGGTGGAGCTCGGTGGGATAAAAAAAGGGGCTTGTGCTGAAATCAAGTTGATGCAAACCAAGAAAAATATGTGGATAGATCTACTGCACTTTTGCACCAAGATTGAACAACACACAAGCTTCTGAAATTTTTCTACCAAGCTGAAACTTTTGGATCTTACTTTCTTTTTCTCTCTTGACTTTTTTGCCACTCTTTCTTTTTTTTTATTTTTTCCCACTTTTTTCTCTCTTTTTCCAAAGCACAACAACCAAATCTGAAAGCAATTATGAAGATGAACTGGTGCAGATCTAAAAGTTGAAGAACATGCAAGGTATGCAACAAAAAGATCACAGCACCAACAAGGCTTGGATTAATTTTTGGTGGGGCTTTGGATTTCGAGGACAGAAAATATAGCATGAAAAACACTCGATCTAAAAGGATGATAGCAAGATAAACTCGGATAACAGATCCTACCGTGTCAACGAAGGCTCTAATGCCAGATGATAGGTGGGAACCCGATGAACGAGTTCACGCCTGAGGGTGGCCCGATCTTCACGTCGTAGGATCAAATCGGAAGGGATAACTAGCTGCAAGCAGCTGGGATAACTAGCTTCATACCTGCCAAGGTTGGATGCAACCCGTACGTTGGGGATGGCTGACCGAAGCTACAAGAACTCCAACCCGCTGTCCGAACAATCGCAGAACCAAAAACCGGGACTAATCCACACAAAATGGCCGGAACCATAGAGCACGAGCTAGGGGGAACCAGATGCTCCTTCTCGTTAATCCGAATGAACTCACAAGAGCAAAGGTAGGAAGATCTCTCGGATCTCTCTAGCATCTTGCTGCATAAGCTTGTAGCTGAATGGTTTGACAAAAGGTTTTTCTTAGAGGATGGGGGAGATGGGGGTTTTATAGCAGGGACAACCCCCCTTAGCTAGGTGTGAAAATGGTTTCAAAAGTAAACAGGTTTGCATGGCTTCCTTGGGTGAATAAGCAGTCAACTTTGGGAGTTCTTGGAGAGCTCCTCGGAAATTCGCGAAGTCTTGACAGTCTGGACACCTTCCACGAGAATGACTAGTACTTTTGACTCATAAATCCAAATGATGTGAGGTTTTTTGCATTGGGAATATAATTTTATTTAGCTTCTGTTGATGTACCCATATGGCCCCGTATCTCTATCATATGGGTGTGCCACCACGAAACATCAGAGGTAAAAACTGACAGCATCTGATTCACTTGAAACTTGTTTTCTTCAAACTCGTTCCTCCAGACCGGTTGCTTCAAGAGCTCATCGGTTGTTGGATTTCTTCCATGTGATACCTAAGTTCAACCAACAACAATGGAGATGAAAGTGCAGCCATGTGTTCAAGATTGTGGCATGAACTTAGGTTAGCGTTCACCTGGCCATGTGTTTGCTTGATTTGGCATAGCAATTCTTTCCAACTAAATTGTGCACTTTTCTAAAATGTCATGTATGATGTACCCATGTGCTCATCAACGATGGTGATGATTTCCCCCTCCCGGTGGGAAGTTTCCCTGATAGAACAGCTCCGCCGGAGCCCTAGATTGGTTCTGCCAAGGTTCCGCCTCGTGGCGGCGGAGTTTCGTCCCGTAAGCTTTCTTATGATTTTTTCCAGGGTAAAAGCCTTCATATAAAATAAGATGGGCACCGGAGGGCCACCAGGGGGCCCACGAGACAGGGGGTGCGCCCAGTAGGGGTGGGCGCGCCTCCCACCCTCGTGGCCAGGGTGTGGGCCCCCTCTGGTACTTTCTTTGCTCAATAATTCTTATTAATTCCAAAAATGAATTTCGTGGAGTTTCAGGACTTTTGGAGCTGTGCAGAATAGGTTTCCAATATTTGCTCCTTTTCCAGCCAGAATCCCAGCTGCCGACATTCTCCCTCTTCATGATAAACCTTGTAAAATAAGAGAGAATAGCCATAAGTATTGTGACATAATGTGTAATAACAGCCTAGAATGTAATAAATATTGATATAAAAGCATGATGCAAAATGGATGTATCAGCGACTTAACGTCAAAAGCCAGGGCGGGTTATCAACCCAAAATACTCATACGATTATTGAAAGACATACCTGTAGATTAATACCACGGTAATGCCTTGATAATTATAATCTGGGTCCAGTATCAACCCGGAGTCATGAAATATCCTCATTTTGATTGCTAAACGCAAAATTTCCTGGCAACTTAAAATCTGCCATCATGACGGTTTATCAAACCCAAAGACGCTCAAGGATGAGTCATATAATCAAGGCTATATGGCATGTGATATTGAATTGCACTGCCAGCTTATGTGCAGTAAGGGTGATGACCTGGATTGTAGAAGCCAAGACTTCCAACTGTTTGATGTTTGTCATATGCTGGCGACTTATCGTTTAAAGTCAAGCCGGGCTAAATTGAAACCACACTTATACTTAGATCTGGAAAAAAAGTCTCAAGAGAAAATCAAAGATTGCTTTCAAAAACTTAAGCCAAATAGAAAGAAAATTCGAGGCTTCTGATTCGAATACGATCAGTAAACCGTTCCAAAGGGGTTAAGCTAGGATTCGAATACGATCATGTAGCCCCAGTGGCTTTGGAGTTGCGCCGATCAAGAGGGTACCGACAACTATGTTCTCTTTGGTTCGAATACGACCTATGTTTGAATAGGAAGCCCCCAAATGACCTTGAGAGTTTTTTAACGACTCTGATTCGAATACGATCAAAGTCAGACCAAAAAAGGGTTTAAGCTAGATTCGAATATGATCAGCCCCCAATGGTCATTGAAGTAGGGTACCTATGTTTGAGTTGTGCTTTGCAACAGACTCTCTTTAGTCCCTTTAATTTTTCCTGAGAACTTGAACTTGCGAGAGATTGATTCTCTTAACCTTGTGGTCGCGGGTTCGAGCCCCACGGTGGGCGCCAAATGTCGTGGAATTATCACATCAGATGTCCTTAGTGTGAGGATTTAGTCACAAGGCCAACACATCTATGTGGTAGCTTGAGAGGGGTTGGGCGGAATTGAGAGACGCAACATAATACAAGGATTTGGACAGCTTCGGGCATCGGGAAACATCATCCGGTAATAACCCTACATGCTATTTGTGGCTAGGTCTCATTATGATCATGAGGGAGTCGCCGGTAAGCCGGCTCTTTGTGTCTAGCCCTAGAGATTGTTTCTTCTTTCTTCCCCCTCTTTGGGGTGCCCTGCCCCTCCTTATATAAGTTGAAGGGGCGGGTTACATGACTACTGCTAGTAGGATTAGGATTACTCAATTACAAGTGGAGTCCTAGTCTTGCTTCCTTTGTAAGGGAATATTCCTTATGCTTTCCTCTTAAGTCAGCCCACCAGAGTATAAGCCGGCATGCTGGGCCTTGGTCCTTGTCGTCCGTCTGATCCGCCCGCTGGGTCTCCAGTGAGTCACAATATCCACGCTGGTTACGTGTAAACCTCCATGTCCGGGCGGATCGCCAGTGAGTCGCCAAGCTCCAGCCTGGTCTCTGGTGAGTCACCAAGTCCGGTCGGGTCATACCGTGGGGTATATCCCCGACAAAGACAGACGCTGATAGTAGTGTTACTATCTACAAAGCTCGACTTGTTGCGAAAGGTTTTCGACAAGTTCAAGGAGTTGACTACGATGAGACTTTCTCACCTGTAGCGATGCTTAAGTCTGTCCGAATCATGTTAGCAATTGCCGCATTTTATGATTATGAAATTTGGCAGATGGATGTCAAAACTGCATTCCTGAATGGATTTCTAGAAGAAGGGTTGTATATGATGCAACCATAAGGTTTTGTCGATCCAAAGGCTGCTAACAAAGTGTGCAAGCTCCAGCGATACATTTATGGACTGGTGCAAGCCTCTCGGAGTTGGAATAAACGCTTTGATAGTGTGATCAAAGCATATGGTTTTATACAGACTTTTGGAGAAGCCTGTATTTACAAAAAGGTTAGTGGGAGCTCTGTAGCATTTCTAATATTATATGTGGATGACATATTGTTGATTGGAAATGATATAGAATTTCTGGATATCATAAAGGAATACTTTAATAAGAGTTTTTTCAATGAAATACCTCGGTGAAGCTGCTTACATATTGGGTATCAAGATCTATAGAGATAGATCAAGACGCTTGATAAGATTTTTCAATGAGTAAATACCTTGACAAGTTTTTGGAATAGTTCAAAATGGATCAGTCAAAAAAGGAGTTCTTGTCTGTATTACAAGGTGTAAAGTTGAGTAATTCTCAAAGCCTGACCACGGCAAAAGATAGAAAGAGAATGAAAGTCATTCCCTATGCCACAGTCATAGGTTCTATAAAGTATGTTGTGCTGTGTACCAGACCTATTGTGTACCTTGCCATGAGTTTGGCAATGGGGTACAATAATGATCTAAGAGTAGATCACTGGACAGCGGTCAAAATTATCCTTAGTGAGGACTAAGGAAATGTTTCTCAGTGATGGGGGTAATAAATAGTTCGTCATAAAGAGTTACGCCGATGGAAGCTTTTACATCGATCCAGATAACTCTGAGTCTCAATCTGGATACATATTGAAAGTGGGAGCAATTATCTAGAGTAGCCCTACACAGAGCATTTTAGACATAGAAAATTTGCAAAATACATACAGCTGTGAATGTGGCAAACCCGTTGACTAAACTTTCTCTCATAAGAAAAACATAATCACACCTTAGTACTCTTTGGGTGTTAATCAGATATCAATGTGAACTTTATTATTGACTCTAGTAAACCCTTTGGTTGTTGGTCACATGGCGATGTTAACTATGGGTGTTAATCACATACAATGTGAACTATTGATGTTAAATCACATGGCGATGTGAACTAGATTATTGACTCTAGTGCAAGTGGGAGACTGAAGGAAATATCCTCTAGAGGCAATAATAAAGTTGTTATTAATATTATCTTATATCATGATAAATGTTTATTATTCATGCTAGAATTATATTAACCCGAAACTTAGTACATGTGTGAATACATAGACAAAACATAGTGTCCCTAGTATGCCTCTACTTGACTAGCTCATTAATCAAAGATGGTTATGTTTCCTTACCATAGACATGTGTTGTCATTTGATGAATGGGATCACATCATTAGGAGAATGACGTGATGGAAAAGACCCATCCGCTAGCTTAGCATTATGATCGTTACAGTTTCATTGCTACTTCTTTCTTCATGACTTATACATGTTCCTCAGACTATAAGATTATGCAACTCCCTAATACCGGAGGAACACCTCGTGTGCTATCAAACGTCACAATGTAACTGGGTGATTATAAAGATGCTCTACAGGTTTCTCCAAAGGTGTTTGTTGGGTTGGCATATATCGAGATTAGGATTTGTCACTCCGTGTATCGGAGAGGTATCTTTGGGCCCTCTCGCTAATGCTATCACTATAAGCCTTGCAATCAATGTGACTAGTGAGTTAGTTGCGGGATGAAGCATTACAGAACGAGTAAAGAGACTTGCTGGTAACGAGATTGAACTAGGTATGATGATACCGACGATCGAATCTCGGGAAAGTAACATATCGATGACAAAGGGAACAACGTATGTTGTTATGCGGTTTGACCGATAAAGATCTTCGTATAATATGTAGGAGCCAATATGAGCATCCAGGTTCCGCTATTGGTTATTGACCAGAGATGTGTCTCGGTCATGTCTACATAGTTCTCGAACCCGTAGGGTCCGCATGCTTAATGTTTGATGACAATTTGCATTATGAGTTATGTGTTTTTGATGACCAAAGTTTGTTCAGAGTCCAAGATGAGAACACGGATGTGACGAGGAGACTCAAAATTGTCGAGGCGTAAAGATTGATATATTTGAAGGCTATATTCGGACATCGGAAAGGTTTCGAGTGATTCGGGTATTTTTCGGAGTACCGAAGAGTTACGGGAATTTGCCGGGGGAAGTGTCGGAGTAAATGACCACGCATAGCCTAGCCGGCTCCACTTAGCCCTTCGAAAAAACGACAGGCCGATCGAGCCTTCAAGCACCTAAGGCATGGGGCCGCCTTCCCCGGTCGTCTGTCTCACAGGCCGGCTACCGGAAGGCGGCCCAACCCTAAACTCTCATAAAGAAAGCCCTGAGAGGGCCGACTCCAAGGAGCCGGCCACGAGAAGACCGACTCCAAGAAGCCGGACCCTAGCAAGCGGCCAAGATTGTGCCCTCAAAGTCTGCACCCCCATAACGGTGATGAGATAGGGCGTGGCAACAGTGAAGCCTGCCACCCCCGAATCCCGAAGCACGCATGGCCACAGTACGCCGTACGGGGCAGCCATCACCCGTCCGGCGTGGCACTGTTGCCATGCTGACCATGACGCCCTCCATGAAAGGCTGTTAGTACGGCCCGCAGGCGGTGGGCCCTTTCGGTCAGAGAGACGCCCGAAGGCGGCCATGCTTCCCCCAGTCGGCCTGGGATGCGGCCGGCTTCCGATAGCCGGCTTGCTCCCCACCCTCGAAGCACACGCACCATTAAGGAGACAAGTCGAGGTAAGGCTACAGTGAGAGCCCGCCAGGGGGCGGCACTGTAGCCATGCTTACCTCGACGAAGCCCTCGTCATCAAGGGCGAGGCAACAGTAACCAGCCCCCGACAAGTCCCCCAAGCGGTGGGGCCTGCATGTCGACCAAGAGGGCAGCAGCCGGCGGGACCCACCAAGCGGCCGTCCCCAGCGGCCGGCGGAGAAGCCGGCGAAAATAGACACTGATGGCTAGGGCCCACGCCCAGCCGGATTACCATTGTACCCTTGGGGGGGTAGGCCTATATAAACCCCCTTGGGCACCCATGCAAAGGATGGATCTCTGAGAGTTTTAGACAGTACATTGAGTGGAGAAGAGAGCTAGCCTTGCCCTTCTTCCTCCTCTCACCGAACAACTCAAGGAGCCTCTTGTAGCCACTTGTTGATCTAGTGATCATGCAGAGACCCCGCAAAGCAGGACTAGGGGTGTTATCTCCACGGAGAGCCCCAAACCTGGGTAAGATCCACCGGAGTGCATGTCTTTGCGTCATCCCGTTTCCAGGCACTAGCGATGTCTTACTGGCTCCCACAATGATAAGCCATCCGTTGGCATATGTCGCACCTACCACCCGACATTTGGCGCCCACCATGGGGCCAGGTGCATCGTCGCCCGGAGACCTGCTCTGGACGGGAACCCTTTTCCTTCCCAGCAAGCATAGCCAGCCCGACACGCCCGGTGGCGCTTGCGCCGACGCGCTGCAATGCGCCGATGATGCCTGCACGGCGAGCTGCCTCGCCGATCTTCTCGGCGAGGCCCGCATCTTCGACGAGCCCGCATCCGATGCGGGCACAGGCTGCCCCAAGAGCCGCCTCATCAGCCTCCTCGACCAACTCCACGTCTCTAGCGAGCCTACTGTGGATTTGGAGTCGGTTGGCTCCACCGACCTGATGCTTGTCGACTCCGACACGGCATCGCTTGACGCTTTCCCCACCAACGTAATAATCTCGACGACCCTCTTCCTCGAGCTGACAGCGGCGGCAGCACCATCACCGAGGTACTAGTCATCATCCATGGTGCCAACTCTGGCGAGAACGCCCACGACGCCCTGCAAGCGGTGCTGCACGACTTGTCTGCCTCCATCCCGGCCGACGCCGACGCTGAGACGCTGGAGGCAGGCCTCCTCGCCCTCATTGTGGAGGGCCAGAAGATAGCCTCTATGAGACGCCTCACTAAGGCTCACCAACGCGAAGTTGACTGATACGTGTCTAACGTATCTATAATTTTTGATTGCTCCATGCTACTTTATCTATTGTTTTGGACTATAATGGGCTTTATTTTCCACTTTTATATTATTTTTGGGACTAACCTATTAACCGGAGGCCCAGCCCAGAATTGCTGTTTTTTTGCCTATTTCAGTCTTTCGAAGAAACGGAATATCAAACGGAGTCCAAATGGAATGAAACCTTTGGGAACGTGATCTTCTCACCGAACGTGATCCAGAAGACTTGGACCCTACTCCAAGAAGTGCCAGAGGCGGTCACGAGGGTGGGGGCGCGCCCTCCACCCTGGGAGTGCCCCCTACCTCATGGGCCCCCTCACGCTCCACAGACGTACTCCTTCCTCTTATATATACCTACGTACCCCAACAGATTGGGGACGGAGCCAAAAACCTAATTCCACCGCCGCAACTTCCTGTATCCACGAGATCCCATCTCGGGTCCTGTTCCTGAGCTCCGCCGGAGGGGGCATCCACCACGGAGGGCTTCTACATCATCACCATAGCCCCTCCGATCAAGTGTGAGTCATTTACTTCAGACCTTCGGGTCCATAGTTAGTAGATAGATGGCTTCTTCTCTTTTTTTCGATCTCAATACAATGTTCTCCCCCTCTCTCATGGAGATCTATTCGATGAAATATTCTTTTTGCGGTGTGTTTGTTGAGACCGACGAATTGTGGGTTTATGATCCAGCTTATCTATGGAAAATATTTGATTCTTCTCTGAATTCTTTTATGTATGATTGAGTTATCTTTGCAAGTCTCTTTGAATTATCCATTTGGTTTGGCCAACTAGATTGGTAGTTCTTGCAATGGGAGAAGTGCTTAGCTTTGGGTTCAATCTTGCGGTTACCTTACCCAGTGACAAAAAGGGTTGCAAGGCACGTATTGTATTGTTGCCATTGAGGATAACAAGATGGGGTATTTATCATATTGCATGAATTTATTCCTCTACATCATGTCATCTTGCTTAAGGCGTTACTCTTTTTTTAACTTAATACTCTAGATGCATGATGGATAGCGGTCGATGAGTGGAGTAATAGTAGTAGATGCAGAATCGTTTCGGTCTACTTGTCACGGACGTGATGCCTATATACATGATCATTGCCTGGATAACCTCATAACTATGCTCAATTCTGTCAATTGCTTAACAGTAATTTGTTCACCCACCGTAGAATACTTATGCTCTTGAGAGAAGCCACTAGTGAAATGTATGGCCCCCGGGTCTATTCTCATCATATCAATCTCCATCACTTTATTTACTTGCTTTTGCTTTTACTTTTTTACTTTGCATCTTTATACCAAAAATACCAAAAATATTATATCTATCAGATCTCACCCTCGTAAGTGACCGTGAAGGGATTGACAACCCCTAAGCGTTGGTTGCGAGTAGCTATCGTTTTGTGCAGGTACGAGGGACTTGCGCGTGGTCTCCTACTAGATTGATACCTTGGTTCTCAAAAACCGAGGGAAATACTTACGCTACTGTGTTGCATCATCCTCTCCTCTTCGGGGAAATCCAACGCAAGCTCAAGACGTAGCAAGAAGAATTTATGGCGCCGTTGCCGGGGAGGCTCACGCAAGCAAGTCAACCATACCAAGTACCCATCGCAATCCCTATCTCTCGCATTACATTATTTGCCATTTGCCTCTCGTTTTCCTTCCCCCACTTCACCCTTGCCGTTTTATTCACCCTCTCTTTCCCAATCTGCTCCTCTTTTTCACTTGTCTCTTGTTTGCTTGTGTCTCCATGTGCCTTCTTTTTGCTTGCATCTTCTCTTGCTAAAAGTTTATGGATTCTCATCCGCTTGCTAATCTCTTTAAGAGATCCAATTATGTTGAACCTATTGCTAGTGAGTTGAGTGCACTAGATTATCTTTATGAGGTTTTGCTTGAAATTCGTGAATCTGAAAATTGTGATGAAGTACTTTATGAAGCAATTCATGATAGATCTTTGAATAACAAGCATGATTGCAATGATTTTATTATAAATTCAATTGATGTCTATTGTGCTAATAATATGCAAAACCCTAAGCTTGGGGATTCTAGTTTGTCTATGTCTACTACTTGTTTCAATAATCATGATTGGGGTGATTCTTCTTATAACCTTGAAAATTTATTTAAGCCCCATGATGAATATGAGATTGATAATAGTGTTTGCAATAATATTGAAAGTGGGTTTGGAAGAGTGTCAACTTTAGATCCCACATATTTGGAGTATGTTCAATCTTATGAAATTTTTGATAAAAGTGGGTTTGGAGAGGTCATGACTTTAGTTAATGTTAATCCCACTATTTTGGAAGAGTGTCAACTTTGCATGCATGTGGATCGTGTTGAAAATATTTTATGTGATAGCTATTTTGTTGAATTTGCTTATGATCCCACATGTAAATACTATGAGAGAGGAAAATATGGTCGTAGAAGTTTTCATGATAATAAATTACCTCTCGTTATGTTGAGATTGCTATTGTTTCTTTCCGCCTCCTTGCATATGCTAGTTTTTGCTTGCCTTGATAATTTGTTTGCCTACAAGATGCATATGCATAGGAAGTATGTTAGACTTAGATGTGTTTATCACATGTTTTATGATGCTCTCTTTGTGCTTCAATTCTTGTCTTTCTTGTGAGCATCATTGAAATATCTATGCCTAGCTAGGGGCGTTAAACGATAGCGCTTGTTGGGAGGCAACCCAATTTTATTTTGTGTTTTTTCTTTTCGCTTCTGTTTAGGAATAAATAATCCATCTACCTTCTGTTTGAATGTGGTTTTATGTTTTAATTAGTGTTTGTGCCAAGTAGGACCTATAGGATAACCTACGATGATAGTTGATTTGATTCTGCTGAAAAACAGAAACTTTGCGCGCACGAATTTATTTATGATAAATCACAGAAACGTGCTTTTGCGTTGATTCTGTTTGATGCTGATCAATAAACAAATTGTCCAGGACTTCCTATTTTGGTAGAATTTTTAGAGTTCCAGAAGTTTGCATTAGTTACAGATTGCTACAGTCTATTCTGGTTTTGACAGATTCTGTTTTTCGTGTGTTGTTTGCTTATTTCAATGCATCTATGGCTAATAAATTAGTTTATAAACCATAAGGAAGTCGGAATACAGTAGGTTTAACACCAATATAAATAAAGAATGAGTTCATTACAGTACCTTAAAGTAGTCTTTTGTTTTCTTTCTCTAACGGAGCTCACGAGATTTCTATTGAGTTTTGTGTTGTGAAGTTTTCAAGTTTTGGGTGAATTCTTTTGATGGATTATGGAACAAGGAGTGGCAAGAGCCTAAGCTTGGGGATGCCCATGGCACCCCCAAGATAATCCAAGGACACCAAAAAGTCCAAGCTTGGGGATGCCCCGGAAGGCATCCCCTCTTTCGTCCACTTCCATCGGTTATTTACTTGGAGCTATATTTTTATTCACCAACATGATATGTGTTTTGCTTGGAGCGTCTTGTATTATTTGAGTCTTTGCTTGTTAGTTTACCTCAATCATCCTTGCTGTACACACCTTTTGAGAGAGCCATACATGATTTGGAATTTTATAGAATACTCTATGTGCTTCACTTATATCTTTTGAGCTTGATAACTTGCTCATAGTGCTTCACTTATATCTTTTTGAGCGTGATAATTTTTTGCTCTAGTACTTCACTTATATCTTTTAGAGCATGCTGGTGGATTTGTTTTAAAGAAACTTGATCTCTCATGCTTCACTTAGATTATTTTGAGAGTCGTTAATACCATGGTAATTTGCTTAATGTTAATATACTTGGTGTTCAAGATATGTGAAACTTTCTTTTGAGTGCGTTGAATACTAAGATAAGTTTGATGCTTGATAATTGTTTTGAGATATGGAGGTAATAATATCAAAGTCATGCTAGTTGATTAGTTGTGAATTTGAGAAATACTTGTGTTGAAGTTGGTAAATCCCGTAGCATGCACGTATGGTTAAAGTTGTGTAACAAATTTGAAGCATGAAGTGTACCTGGCTTGTGCATCCTTATGAGTGGCGGTCGGGGACGGGCGATGGTCTTTTCCTACCAATCTATCCTCCTAGGAGCATGCGCGTAGTACTTGATTTTTGATGACTTCTAAATTTTTACAATAAGTATATGAGTTCTTTCGACTAATGTTGAGTCCATGGATTATACGCACTTTTACCTTTCCGCCATTGCTAGCCTCTTCGGTACCGTGCATTGCCCTTTCTCACATTGAGAGTTGGCGCAAACTTCGCCGGTGCATCCAAACTCCATGATACGATACGCTCTATCACACATAAACCTCCCTATATCTTCCTCAAAACAGCCACCATACCTACCTATTATGTCATTTCCATAGCCATTCCGAGATATATTGCCATGCAACTTTCCACCGTTCCGTTCATCATTATTATGACATACATTACTTTTGTCATATTGCCATTGCATGATCATGTAGTTGACATCGTATTTGTGGCAAAGCCACCATGCATTATTTTTCATACATGTCACTCTTGATTCATTGCACCATCCCGGTACACCGCCGGAGGCATTCATATAGAGTCATACCTTATTCTAGTTTCGAGTTGTAATCCTCATGTTGTAATCAATAGAAGTGTGATGATCATCATTATTAGAGCATTGCCCAAATAAAAAAAGAGAAAGGCCAAAATAAAAAAAAGAAAGGCCCAAAAAAAAGGGCAATGCTACTATCTCTTTTTCCACACTTGTGCTTCAAAGTAGCACCATGTTCTTCATGTAGTGAGTCTCAAATTTTGTGCTTCAAAGTCTCATTCTTCATGTAGTGAGTCTCATATATTGTGCTTCAAAGTAGCACCATGTTTTTCATATAGTGAGTCTCATAAGTTGTCTTTTTCATACTAGTGGGAATTTTTCATTATAGAACTTGACTTGTATATTCCTACGATGGGCTTCCTCAAATGCCCTAGGTCTTCATGAGCAAGCAAGTTGGATGCACACCCACTAGTTTTCTTTTGTTGAGCATTCATAGCTCTAGAGCATCCGTTGCATGGCAATCCCTACTCCTCATGTTGACATCAATTGATGGTCATCTCCATAGCCTATTGATTATCCTCGTCAATGGGAGACTTTCTCCTTTTTTTGTCTTCTCCACACAATCCCCATCATCATATTCTATTCCACCCATAGTGCTATATCCATGGCTCACGCTCATGTATTGCGTGAAGGTTGAAAAAGTTTGAGATTATTTAAGTATGAAACAATTGCTTGGCTTGTCATCGGGGGTATAGAAGTTGGAAACATCTTTGTGTGACAAAAAAGAAGCATAGGCTAACTATATGATTTTGTAGGGATGAACTTTCTTTGGCCATGTTATTTTGAGATTTCATAATTATTTTGATTAGTGTGCTTGAAGTATTATTATTTTTCTATAAATATGAACTTTTGTCTTGAATCTTTCGGATCTGAATATTCTATCACAATTAAGAAGATTTACATTGAAATTATGCCAAAGTATCACTCCGCATCAAAAATTCTCTTTTTATCATTTACCTACTCGAGGATGAGCAGGAATTAAGCTTGGGGATGCCTGATACATCTCAAACATATCTATAATTTTTGATTGCTCCATGCTACTTTATCTATTGTTTTGGACTATAATGGGCTTTATTTTCCACTTTTATATTATTTTTGGGACTAACCTATTAACCGGAGGCCCAGCCCGGAATTGCTGTTTTTTTGCCTATTTCAGTGTTTTGAAGAAACGGAATATCAAACGGAGTCCAAAGGGAATGAAACCTTCGGGAACGTGATCTTCTCACCGAACTTGATCCAGGAGACTTGGACCCTACTCCAAGAAGTGCCAGAGGTAGTCACGAGGGTGGGGGGCGCACCCTCCCCCCTGGGCGCGCCCCCCTACCTCGTGGGCCCCCTCCTTCCTCCTATATATACCTACGTACCCCCAACAGATCGGGGACGGAGCCAAAAACCTAATTCCACCGCCGCAACTTCCTGTATCCACGAGATCCCATCTTGGGGCCTGTTCTGGAGCTCCGCTGGAGGGGGCATCCACCATGGAGGGCTTCTACATCATCACCATAACCCCTCCGATGAAGTGTGAGTAGTTTACTTCAGACCTCCGGGTCCATAGTTAGTAGCTAGATGGCTTCTTCTCTCTTTTTGGATCTCAATACAATGTTCTCCCCCTCTCTCGTGGAGATCTATTCGATGTAATCTTCTTTTTGCGGTGTGTTTGTTGAGACCGATGAATTGTGGGTTTATGATCCAGCTTATCTATGGAAAATATTTGATTCTTCTCTGAATTCTTTTATGTATGATTGAGTTATCTTTGCAAGTCTCTTCGAATTATCCGTTAGGTTTGGCCAACTAGATTGGTAGTTCTTGCAATGGGAGAAGTACTTAGCTTTGGGTTCAATCTTGCGGTTACCTTACCCAGTGACAGAAAGGGTTGCAAGGCACGTATTGTATTGTCACCATCAGGGATAACAAGATGGGGTATTTATCATATTGCATGAATTTATTCCTCTACATCATGTCATCTTGCTTGAGGCGTTACTCTGATTTTAACTTAATACTCTAGATGCATGCTGGATAGCGGTCGATGAGTGGAGTAATAGTAGTAGATGCAGAATTGTTTCGGTCTACTTGTCACGGACGTGATGCCTATATACATGATCATTGCCTGGATAACCTCATAACTATGCTCAATTCTGTCAATTGCTCAACAGTAATTTGTTCACCCACCATAGAATACTTATGCTCTTGAGAGAAGCCACTAGTGAAACCTATGGCCCCCGGGTCTATTCTCATCATATCAATCTCCATCACTTTATTTACTTGCTTTTGCTTTTACTTTCTACTTTGCATCTTTATACCAAAAATACCAAAAATATTATCTATATTAGATCTCACCCTCGTAAGTGACCGTGAAGGGATTGACAACCCCTAAGCGTTGGTTGCGAGTAGCTATCGTTTTGTGCAGGTACGAGGGACTTGCGCGTGGTCTCCTACTGGATTGATACCTTGGTTCTCAAAAACTGAGGGAAATACTTACGCTACTGTGCTGCATCATCCTCTCCTCTTCGGGGAAATCCAACGCAAGCTCGAGATGTAGAATTGACCGCGCCGCCTTCGGTACGCCGCCTCCTGACAGGTCGAGCCGAGCCGGCGTCGTCAAGAAGCACGGCTCGGCCATCGCCAACATGCTGTGAGCAGACCGCCCAGTCTATGCCACGCCCCTCGAGAACCTACACGCCGCCCAGGCGGCTGTAGATGAGCTAAATGGACTGGGGGCCGACGAGCTCCCCTACATGACCAGACGCATCCAACAGTTGATCGACGCGGCCGCAGAGCGGCATGAAGCCAACGCCCGCACTGGAAGTCCTCCCCCACGTCGAGAGCACGGTGCGACGTCACGGACGCCGACTGCAGGCGGCCCATGCAAGACAAGAGAAGGAGTCGGCTGCTAGCCGCAGTCGGACTCGGACCACCATCGAGCGAGATGCAGAAGGCCGCCCTCGAGCTGTGGAACGACGAAGTGATCCACCCCCTCCTCCGCCTCGTGGGGAGAGATATCCCACCACGCCACCTGTCACGCATACGACTCTCAGCGGCCGACTAGGCCACCAAGAAGGAGTCGGTGAGAATGACGCCCGCCATCGGATCGACCGCCTAGCGCGATCCCTGGCGCTAGAAGAAGAAGACGATGTCGGCCCGCCCTGCTTTGGCCCCCGCATCCGCGACGAGCCCTTCCCTAAAGGGTTCTCGCTCCCGAGAGACACGCCCAAGTACAACGGCTCCGTGAAGCCGGAAGATTGGTTGATCGATTACTCCACCACAGTAGGCATAGCAAGTGGCAACAGGCGTGTTGCCATGAAGTACGTCCCCCTCATGCTCCAAGGCACGACACGCACCTGGCTCAACAGCCTCAAGCCTTACAGCATCAATAGCTGGCTAGACTTCACAGAAGTCTTCATCCGCAACTTCACCAGCACATACACGCGGCCCCCCAAGCCTCGCCAGCTCTCCATGTGTATTCAAGGGCCCAAAGAATCAAAACGCGACTACCTCATGCATTGGGCCAAGCTCCGCAACTCCTGCGAGGGGGTGCACGAGGTTCAAGAAATAGAATACTTCACCACCGGATGCCGAGAAGGCACCCTCCTCAAGCACCGACTCCTCCGCAATGAGCCGACTACCCTCGACGAGCTGCTGATCATAGCAGACAAGTACGCCACCGTTGACTCTTCAATGAAGACCAAGCTTCGAGTAGACTCCTCCAGGAAGGTGCTAGCTCCGGCTCCCAAGACGCCGGCTGGAGACTCCAGCCGACACCCGTACTAGAACGACAATAAGTGCAAGGCCCCTATGTTGCCTTCCACCAGTCGGCAGGTGGCCACGGTCGAAGACGAACAACCCGAAGGACGGCCCGCACCCAAGAAGCAAAAGGGCGGCAGGCCGCTTGCCAGCCGGCTTTCTCCTATGAGCAAACCCTTGATGCCCCCTGCAAGTTCCACAGCGGCGCAAAGCCGTCCAATCACACGACTCGGAAATGCCATTGGCTCACACAAATCTCCAAGGGCGAAGGGCTGGTGCCGCCTCCGCCTGCTGGCCAGCCGCCTCCAGCCCCTCAGCAGTCGGCCGCTCGGCCAGCGGTGGGAGCTGTTCAAGATGAGTTGCCCGACGAGCATGCCGCCTACGTCATCTTTAGAAGCCAGACTGAAGACCGGCGTAGCCGGCGCCGACAGCACCAAGAAGTCAACGCGGACGCCTCCAACAACCCCGAGTTCATGCACTGGTCGGAGAAGCCTATCAGCTGGAGCCGGGCCGACCACCCAGAGGTTATGCCGTCTCCCGACTCTTATGCATTGGTTTTGGATGCCACCCTCGCAACAGAAAGGGGAGCTGCCCGTTTCTCCCGTGTGCTGATAGATGGCGGGAGCAGCATCAACATACTGTACCATGACACCATGGAGAAGCTGAACATCAAGACGAAGCAGCTCATGCCTAGTCGGACTGTGTTCCATGGCATCGTACCCGGCCTGTCCTGATCACCAATCGGCAAGATCAAGATGGATGTCCTCTTTGGGGGCAAGGATCATTTCCATCGAGAAGCAATATGGTTCAAAGTGGTGGATCTGGAGATCCCTTACCACACATTGCTTGGCCGACCTGCTCTGGCCAAGTTCATGGATGTACACCACTACGCCTACCTCAAGATGAAGATGCCGAGTTCCAAGGGCATCATCACCATAGCCGGAGACTACAAGAAATCCTCTGAGTGTGCGGCAGCTAGCAGCCGGCTGGCCGCGTCCCTCGTGATCGCTGAAGAGAAAAAGATGCTGGATCGAGTCGTGGCCATGACCGAAAAGCAACTGGTCCTGTCCCCTGACCCCAAGGAATCTGATGCTCAAGGTTCTTTCCAGCCGGCCAAAGAAATAAAGAAGATACCTCTAGACCCAGAGCACCCGGAGAGGTTTGCTGCCATTGGAGCAAACTTGGACAGCAAATAGGAAGGCAAGCTTGTCGATTTCCTCCGTGAGAATCAAGATATCTTCGCATGGTCCCCCAAGGACATGTCAGGTGTTCCGAAGGATTTCGCCGAGCACAAATTACACGTCCGAGAAGATGCAAAACCAGTCAAGCAACCCCTCCGCCGACTATCGGAGGAAAAGAGAAGGATTGTAGGAGAAGAGATAGCCCGGCTTCTGGCAGCCGGCTTCATTATGGAGGTGTTCTTTCCAGAGTGGCTTGCCAACCCAGTCCTTGTTTTGAAGAAGAATAACAAGTGGCATATGTGCATAGATTACACCAGCCTCAACAAAGCATGCCCCAAAGATCCATTTGCCTTACCTCGAATCGATCAAGTGGTACACTCCAATGTCGGATGCGAGCTGTTGAGCTTCTTGGATGCCTACTCAGGCTACCACCAGATAAAGTTGGATCCGGCTGACCGCCTGAAGACCGCCTTCATCACACCATTCAGAGCTTTCTGCTACCTGACTATGACATTCGGCTTGAGAAATGCCGGTGCCACTTTTCAGCGTTGCATGCAGAAATGCCTCCTCAAGCAGCTCGGCAGAAATGCCCACGTCTATGTAGACGATGTCGTGGTGAAGACGGAGAAGCGCGGCACCTTGCTGGAAGACCTCAGAGAGACATTTGAAAACTTACGCCAGTTTCAGATCAAGCTCAACCCCGAGAAATGCATGTTCGGAGTACCAGCCGGCCAGCTTCTAGGCTTCCTGGTCTCCGAACTCGGCATCGAATGCAACCCAGTGAAGATCAAGGCCATAGAAAGAATGAAGATTCCTACCAAGTACGAGACGTCCAAAAGTTCACTAGATGCCTGGCATCCCTGAACCGCTTCATCAGCCGGCTCAGAGAGAAAGCTCTCCCCCTCTACCGACTCATGAAGAAGTCCGCTCACTTCGAGTGGAACAACCAAGCTGACCAAGCTTTCCACGAGCTAAATAAGATGCTGACCACGCCGCCCGTCTTGGCGGCACCGACTAAGAAAGAGCCCATGGTCCTTTACATTGCGGCCACTAGTCGGGTGATCAGCACCGTTATCGTGGTTCAGCACCCAGAAGAAGGACGAGCTCAGCTTTTCCAGAGGCCGGTGTATTATTTGAGCGAAGTACTGTCCACCTCGAAGCAGAACTACCCGCACTACCTGAAGATGTGCTATGGTGTGTACTTCGCCGCCAAGAAACTCAAGCCCTACTTTCAAGAGCACCCATCACGGTCGTATGTACTACCCCGCTCGCCGAGATCATAGGCAGTCGGGATGCATCCGGCCGGGTGGAAAAATGGGCCATTGCGCTGGCTCCTTACACAATCTTCTACCAGCCTCGCACTGCCATCAAGTCCCAGGCATTGGTCGACTTCCTTGTCGACTTGGCCGAGACCCAGTACCTGCCGCCGGCCCCCGATTCCACTCATTGGCGGATGCACTTCGATGGATCCAAGATGCGCACCGGCTTGGGAGCCGGCATCGTCCTCACCTCTCCCAAGGGCGAAAAACTCAGATACACATTGCAAATTCATTTTTCCGCCTCCAACAATGTGGCCGAGTACGAGGCGCTCATACACGGGCTCTGGCTAGCCAAAGAACTCGGCACCCGTCGGATTCTGTGCTATGGTGGCTCGGATTTGGTAGTCCAGCAATCATCTGGCGACTGGGACGCCAAGGACGCAAACATGGCAAGCTACCGCTTCCTCGTTCAGCAAATCAGTAGATATTTCGAAGGATGCAAGTTCATCCACATGCCACGGGCCAACAACGAGCAAGCAGATGCCCTGGCATGAATAGGCTCCACCCGACAAGCAATACCAACCGGCGTCTCTCTCCAATGCCTCCTCAAGCCGTCTGTCAAGCCATCTCTAGAATCTAGTTCCATCTTCGTACCGCCTGACCCCGACGCAGTTGGATCCGACTTGGGGAACCAGGCAGGCGGCTCGGGGACTTTGATAGGCGGCTCGGGGACTGCTATAGTCGCACCCGGCTCGGGGACTAATATAGTCGCACCCGGCCTAGGGACTTCAGAACCTGGCCCGGGGACTACGGCAGTCGGCCCGTGGACTACAACAGTCGGCCCGAGGACTACATCGACACAACAGGAGGTGGCTGACTCCAACTCTCCACCACCCAGCCCACCCGCCCTGGTCGCAGTAGCCGTATTGGCAGTAGAAGAAGTCACAGCTCCATCATGGGCCCAGCCCATCCTCAACTTCCTGGTAAAAAAAGAGCTGCCGACCGACGAGATCTCGGCCAGACAAGTCCAACGCCGAGCCGGAGCATACACAATAATGAACCGAGATCTCATTAGGCACAGCGTCACTGGAGTCTTCCAGCGCTGCGTCGAACCAGAGAAGGGCATAGCAATCCTCGAAGACATCCACCAAGGCGAATGCGGCCACCATGTGGCCTCTAGATCACTCGTCGCCAAAGCTTTCTGCCATGGATTCTTCTGGCCAACAACTTTGGAAGACGCCAAGGAGTTAGTCAAACACTTCAAAGGGTGCCAAGTCTTCGGCTCCAGGCAACACATGTCGGCTTCCGCACTCAAGACCATCCCCCTCACCTGGCCTTTTGTCGTCTGGGGACTGGACATGGTGGGCCCATTCAAGACGGCGCGCGACGGCATGACACATCTGCTCGTTGCTGTGGACAAATTTACCAAGTGGATTGAAGCGAAGCCGATCAAGAAACTAAATGGGCTGACTGCCATGACATTCATCGCAGATATTACAACCCGGTATGGCGTACCACAGCATCATGACCGACAACGGCAGAAATTTTGCCAAGGGAGCACTGGCACATTTCTGTGCGACACAGGGCATCTGACTGGACTTAGCGTCTGTTGCCCACCCGCAGTCAAACGGCCAAGTCGAGCGAGCAAACGGACTCATCCTCTCCGGCATCAAGCCCCGATTGGTCATGTCACTGGAGCGTTCAGCCGGCTGTTGGCTCGACGAGCTGCCGGCCGTCCTCTGGAGTTTGCGCACTACCCCGAACAAGTCAACGAGCTTCACCCCTTTCTTCCTTGTATATGGTGCCGAGGCTGTCATCCCAACTGACATTGAGTTCGACTCACCTCGGCTCACCATGTACACGGAGGTGAAGGCTAAGGAAGCACAAGAAGACGGCGTCGACCTGCTAGAAGAAGGCCGGTTGTTAGCCCTCAGCCGGTCCGCCATCTACCAGCAGGGTTTACGTCGTTACCACAGCCGGAAGGTCAAGCCAAGATCCTTCCAAGAGGGTGATCTTGTGCTCCGGCTGATCCAGCAAACAGCCGGCCATCACAAGCTCTCGGCCCCTTGGGAAGGCCCCTTCGTCATCAGCAGGGCCTTAGGCAACGACTCCTACTACCTGATCGACACGCAGAAGCCTAAAGCACACAAGAGAGATGATTCCGGCAAGGAGTCAGAATGACCATGGAACGCCAATCTCCTCCGAAGATTTTACAGTTAAACTGCAGTATGTACCATGCTACCTTTTGTATTAAGTACAAGACAATGGGTCCCCCGAGGAGCACTCGGGGACTACCCTCTTTTATCTATGTATGATGAGTATCGTGCCTATGATTATGTCACTACATTTGTTTTCTCATCCGGCACCGGGTTCGACCAGTCGGCCCGGGGACTTGACGCCTTGAGTTATATTCAAGTTCTACCTGCAGTCAGACAAGTAGTGTGCCGGCACCCAAGCCCTCTCTTGTTGAAAGTCGCAGCTTGAAGAATCGACTCTCCGACTGGCAAGAGCCAAAGGCAGGAAAGGGTGCCCACATGAAAAACGGCTAAGGACTAACGAACTTATATAACACAAGCCAGCTTCCCACCCCGCCAATCGGCTGTCAGAGCAGCCGGCTGGCCGGCTTCCCGTTCACCCTGCTACAATCTAAGAAAGCTCGAGTACTTGTCCTCCCAAACGGCGAAGCCGTTCCCCAGCCACAGACTGTAGAGCAGCTGTCCGGCTGGGAAGGCGGCGACCAAGGGAGGGCGGCAAAGGAAACAACCAAAAGGATGAAAAGGAAATATGAACGGAAGCCAAGCATATGCATGATTATATTTACACAAAAGGCCTTCGAAAGGCCAGCATTCAACATAGTTTGAATACACCCCCAGTGGGTGGAACTCCTCAAATTTAATGAAAGTTGTTCCAAGAGTAACAAGTAGGAAGGCAAAGAAGGCGGATCAGGCCAAGGGAGCAACAGGCGAGCTGGGCAGGTTGGTAGAGACGGCAGTGTCGGCTGGAGGAGTGGCCGGCTGACAAGTCTCGGCATGATCGTCACCTGTTGCAGGCGGTGTGCTTGCACACGCCTCATTGTTGGATGCACGATCAGCCTGAGGCTGGCTGGTCGCTCCACCGTCTGGCATGGAATCTTCACCATCCTCCCCCTCCTCCTCTTCGCCTTCATCGCTGGAACCGATCTCCTCCGCCGAGTCCTCACCTTCTGCCGGGTTCGGCCCAAACCACTCCTCCGGCTGAGCGACGCCGTCATCATTTACTTCAGGGGCAAAGGCACTGGTGTCGGTGTAGTCGGTGTTTGCCGAGGTGCGCTGGATGATAGCCGGCCACACTGCCTCCAGCTCCTCGTTGGCCTGCTGCTGCCAGGTGGCCAGCTGGGCCAAGTCCATCCCAGGATACCATGCTCGGACGAACTCTAGTGCCCGGCTGGCGCCGGACCGAGCCGCAGAAGCCTTCTAGGCCTCGAAGTGGCCGACTGCTACCTCCAGCCAGTCAGCAGTCCGACTGGGGGTCCGGGGAACCACCTCGACGGGATAGAGACCGGACAGCACCTGTGCCCCGGCACACTGAAGACGGCGGAGCGTGTAGTAAGCCGGCTGGAGGCGGGTTTAAATCGCCAGAAGCTGCTGATCCTCAAGCGAACGGCCAGCATCCGGTGCGATCTCAACCCCAGCCTACCGTCGTGCGTCACAGTGGGCCTCGATGGCTTGGTTGGCGGCAACGGAGTAACCAGGGAAGTAATCTTCACAAAGAAGAAAAAGGCAGCACGAAGTCAGAAGACAGACCAGATGCCGGGTGGCGAGCAAAAGGACGAGGAAGAAGGCGGCCTACCGTCAATCAAATCTTCAACCCGGCCGTAGCCTTCGCTCATCGCTTGCCTCACCTCAGCCCAGCTCGCCGCCTCGGTCTCATATTCGGCTTGAAGGGCGGCCTCGCTGTCCTGCACCGCCTTGAGGGCCACCTTATGGCTCTCCTCCTGGTCGGCCAGTTTCTTGGCCAAGCGATCATGTTCCTGAGCTAAGGCGTTGCACTCAGCTTCCTTGGCACGAAGGGCGGTCTGGGCCCCACCTAGCCGCTCCCGCAGGTCAGCATTGGCCCCTGCAAATATGAAGAAGAAGAAAAAGCAATAAGGAAGAAGTCAGCAGGCAAGATCCGACCCAACTGCTCAGCAGTCGGCCCGAATCTCGGGGACTACACCTAGTGGGTGCGCTGACGCACCACCACATGAGATAAAAAATAAGCACTTACTCCGGCTCTCAGTCAGATCGGTGGTCTTCTGATTCATCTCCCAGGCCTGGGAGTTGAAGGCGGCCGCGCGGAGGTTGTGGTAGTCCTACCAATAGGACAGAGGTGCGAATAAGAACAAGACATCTATCAAAATCTACTAAGAAGTTCCAAGCCGCCTGCTCAGCAGCCGACTCAGAACTCGGGGACTACACCCAGTGGGTGCGCTGACGCCCCCCCACAGAAGAAATCAAGACCAATCAACGAAAAGCGAGAAGACTCACCCAAATAGACGACCGCGTTGCAAGAAACTCTAGATTATATTGCTTCAGCGCGGCCGCCTGGGACTGAAGCCGGTCCCGGACGTCCTGTGCCGCCATGTTCAGCACGGTCGTCCCACCGCCCTGCGTCCACCCCGGTGAACTCGCGCTGGCCATCTCCAGATCATGGGCCGACGGGCCGGAGCCCGCGGCCGCCTGCGGGTCTGGCACTGAAGTTGCCTTCCCTGCGCGCCGACGAGACGGCGACAGGACCACAAGATCCCCTCTCATAGCCGGCTCGCCTCCAGCCGGCTGCTCAGGCGGCGCGTCGGGCCGGCCGCCCTGGCCCGCTCCAGTCGGCGATGGCGGTGCTGTCCCTCTCTCCAGGACTACCGTGTCGCCCTCCACCCTCTCCATCGCTGGATATCGGGAGCCACGGTGCGAAGGGGGATGACGAGCTGCGGATGCTGGTTACAAAGGACTTCCGCCACCCTCTCCGTGGCTGCAGCCTCCGCTTGAGCCTTGGCCGCTGCATCGGCTCGCGCCTCAGCCGACTCCTCCGTCGTCTCCTGAGCTGCCCTAGCGGCGGCTGCCCTCTGCTCCTCCGCCTCCCGCTCCTCCCGGGCCTCCCGCGCGTTCCGCTCCGTCGCCGCTAGGAGATCGGCACGGGGGTCCATGCGGCGGGCGCTCGCAGACCCTCCTCCTGCTCCAACTACGGAGGCGGCCGTGGCCCGCTCAAGAGAGAGCGGAGCCCTGTTTGATAAGTCAAGGAAAAGGCTCAGAAGAATGACAACCGAAAAGAAAAAAAGAAAGGCGTGAGAGAATTGACACTTATGCCGAAACCACCTGCGGCTGCTTCACCACCTTACGGAAGCGGGCTGCCTTCACGGCCGCCTCGTCCCGCTTGGTCGCCGCCCCAGTACCCCTTGGCTTCTTCGGCTGACTGCCGAAGAGGGTCGGCGCGGCCCGGCGTTTCTGCGCGCCACCATGAATGGCCGGCGCGGCAGACGAGCCCGCGCCTTGATGATCGGACACTGGCTGACGGCGCAGAACAACATCGGCCTCGTCGTCATCCGGCCAGTCCTCAAAGCCGGCCCCGAGCCCGGAGCCGCCAGCCTCGCCGCCTCCCCCTACTGCGTCGTCGTCTAGAGCGGCCGCCCCCAAGTCGGGATCATCCAATTCGTCCATCGCATGGTCGGGGACGAACTGGCGCTCCACCCACGCGGATCCGGCCGCCTGTTGAAGGAGGGGGCTCTGTTAAAAACAAGCCGACTGGTCAAGAGTCGGCCAGTATGAACTCGGCAACAAGAGAAGAAGAAAAGAAAGGAAGCTTAAAGAAGGCGGATGATTGGGGCGAGAATACGGCTCCTTGCCAAACCGCCACTCCTCGGTGAGCTTGTAGTTGGCAATATAATTCACCATGTAAGATACCTCAACATTAGGCATCTTTGGTGCTTAGCCGACTTGGGTCGAATCGACCGCTCATCTGGCAAATCATATGAGGGCGGCCTTGGAGTGGGAGCACCTGGCGTTCTACGAAGGCGGCTATCAGGTCGGGCCCGGTCAGGCCCTCCGATTGGACCAGCACCCGGAGTCGTGCGACGGCGGCAGCTCCAGCCGGAGACAGCGTCCTGGCTCAGAAGGACCATGAAGGCTGCCTCCCAGCTGGCGGGCCGGCTGCGTATGCCGGCAGATTGATGAAGTCGCCCTGCGGAGCGACGTTCTTCACGTAGAAGTAAGATTTTTGCCAGAGCTTCACTGACTGGATCAATGCGATGGGCGGAAACAGATTGTCGCCCATCGATCTCCGCACGGCGATGATGGCGCCGCAGGGGCCAGGCACGCCCGCGACGACAGTGCCGAGTTTGGAATGGAAGAATTCCCCCCAAAGTTCGAGGGTGGGGAGGACGCCAAGGAAGCCTTCGCACAGAGTGACGAGGGCCGACAGCAGCACCACCGTATTTGGGGTAAGGTGTTGCGGCTGGAGATGATAGAACTCGAGGAAGGAGCGGAAGAAACCGCTCGCCGGCAGGCCGCTGCCGCGCAGGCAGTGCGAGCGGAAGATTACCCGCTCGTCCTCCTCCGGCGCCGGCAAGATCTCTCTCTCCGGCGCGAGACGGACCCGCACATAATCTTTGCCCGCAACCGCCATGTCTTGCGGAGGAAGTCGATGTGGTCCTCATGGACATTGGATCCATCCCAGGAGCTGGACCGCGCCATGAGGACGGAGAGGCGACTGGAAAAAGCTCAGCGGCGGAGGGCATGCGATTCAGCCGCAGCCAAGCTATGATGCACCAAGAAGATTGATGGAGGGGTGGTGCGGCGGCGAGCAGCTGCGGCAACGGAGAGGAGGAAGAAGAAGATAATGGTGGAGCGAGGGCGAGCGTGCGAGCGTTTCCCGCTCCCCCTCCCACCCCTACTTATAGCCTCGTGCGGCGAAGCCGAGGAGGCGAGGTGTGGGGGGACGTGGGATTAACTGTGCCCATTCCACCACGCCCCGTGATTATTACGCCCTAAACAACGTGCGGAAACCGCAATTGGAACGCGAGCGGTCCGTTCGGGACACAGAAGATCCACACTTGGGCCGAGGCGTGGAGGTGCCGGGCCCCGCCCTGCGGTGATGTCCCGTCGTGCGCGTGGGCTGGCAGGCTCCTCCAGCCGAAGGGTACGAGGTGGCGCACAGACGGCGAGCGGCCGGCTTGCAGCCTGGCATGCGCACCAGCTGGTTCCCGCCTTGAGGCTTCAAAAAGACACGCTAGAACAGCGCGCCTGATCAAAGCCGGCTCCTAGCTGCCGGCTCTTCGAGATAGGAAGCTGTTTGAGCTTCTCGTTCCCCTCTCAGCCACGAAGCCCAACCAGCTTCGGGGACTACTGTCGGAGTAAATGACCACGGGTAGCCTAGCCAGCTCCCCTTGGCCCTTCAAAAAAGTGACAGGCCGATCGAGCCTTCAAGCACCTAGGGCATGGGGCCGCCTTCCACCGACCGGCTGTCTCACAGGCCGACTACCGGAAGGTGGCCCAGCCCTAAACTCTCACAAAGAAAGCCCCGAGAGGGCCGACTCCAAGGAGCCGGCCACGAGAAGACCGACTCCAAGAAGACGGCCCCTAGCAAGCGGCCAAGATCGTGCCCTCAAAGTCTGCACCCCCATAACGGTGATGAGATAGGGTGTGGCACCAGTGAAGCCTGCCACCCCCGAATCTCGGAGCACACATGGCCACAGTACGCCGTACGGGGCAGCCATCACCCGTCCGGCATGGCATTGTTGCCATGCTGACCATGATGCCGTCCATGACAGGCTGTCAGTACGGCCCGCAGGCAGCGGCCCCCTTCGGTCAGAGACACGCACGAAGGCGACCATGCTTCCCCCAGTCGGCCTGGGATGCGGCCGGCTCCCGATAGCCAGCTTGCTGCCCCCCTCGAAGCACGCGCACCATTAAGGAGACAAGACGAGGTAAGGCTACAGTGAGAGCCCGCCAGGCGGCGGCACTGTAGCCATGCTTACCTCGACGAAGCCCTCGTCATCAAGGGTGAGGCAATAGTAACCAGCCCCGGCAAGACACCCAAGCGGTGGGGCCTGCCTGTCGACCAAGAGGGCGGCAACCGGCAGGGCCCAGCGGCCGGCGGAGAAGCCGGCAAACATAGACACTGACGGCTAGGGCCCACGCCCAGCCGGATTACCATTGTACCCCTAGGGGGTAGGCCTATATAACCCCCCCAGGGCACCCATGCAAAGGATGGATCTTTGAGAGTTTTAGACACTACATTGAGGGGAGAAGAGAGCCTTGCCCTTCTTCCTCCTCTCAGCGGATAGCTCAAGGAGCCTCTTGTAGCCACATGTTGATCTAGTGATCATGCGGAGACCCCGCAAAGCAGGACTAGGGGTGTTATCTCCACGGAGAGCCCCGAACCTGGGTAAGATCCGTCGGCGTGCATGTCTTTGCCTCATCCCGTTTCCAGGCACCGGCGATGTCTTACTGGCTCCCACAATGATAAGCCATCTGTTGGCATATGTCGCACCTACCACCCGACAGGAAGTTAATGGGCCTTATTGGGCTTTAGTGGAGAGAGGGAAGAAGGGCCACGAGGTGGCGCACCCCTCCTCCTGCCCAAACCGAATTCGACAAGGGGTGGGGGCGCGGCCCCCCCTTTCCTTCTCCCTCTCCCTCCTTTCCTTCTTTCGTACACCAAACAGGAAAAGGAATCCTACTAGTACTCCATACACTTGGCGCACCCCTAGGAGGGCCGGCCTCTCTCCCTCCCTCCTTTATATACGTGGGCAGGGGGCACCACAAAGAAACACAAGTTGATCTTTTAGCTGTGTGCGCTGCCCCCTCCACAGTTACACACCTCGGTCATATTGTCATAGTGCTTAGGCGAAGCCCTGCGCCGGTAACTTCATCATCACCCTCGCTATGCCCTCGTGCTGACGAAACTCTCCCTGGGCCTCAACTGGATCAAGTGTACGAGGGATGTCATTGAGCTGAACATGTGCTGAATGCGGAGGTGCCATATGTTTGGTACTCGGACTGGTTGGATCGCAAAGACGTTCGACTACATCAACCTCGTTAACTAACGCTTCCGCTTTTAGTCTACGAGGGTACGTGGACACACTCTCCCCAACATATCCAAAGAGTACTAATGAATTTTTTTGAAATTACCGTGTTCCCCAACTGTTATAACCTAGGGCGATACAGCACTAGCTCCAGTTCATAAATAAAATAGGCATGTATTCCGTAAATAGTCATACGTGCTTATGGAAAGAATTTGCATGACATCTTTTGTCCTACCCTCCCGTGGCAGCGGGGTCCTATTGGAAACTAAGGGATATTAAGGCCTCCTTTTAATAGAGAACCGGAACAAAGCATTAACACACGGTGAATACGTGAACTCCTCAAACTATGATCATCACCAGGAGTGGTCCCGACTATTGTCACTCCGGGGTTGCCGGATCATAACACATAGTAGGTGACTATAACTTGCAAGATCAGATCTAGAACATGGATATAATGGTGATAACATAAACGGTTCAGATCTGAAATCATGGCTCCCGGGCCCAAAGTGACAAGCATTAAGCATGGCAAAGTCATAGCAACATTAATCTCAGAACATAGTGGATACTAGGGATCAAGCCTTAACAAAACTAGCTCGATTACATGATGAATCTCATCCAACTCCTCACCGACAAGCGAGCCAATGATGGAATTCCTCACTCCCGGTAGGGAGCATCATGGAATTGGCGATGGAGATGTGTTGGTGATGACAAAGATCGAATATCCCCCTCTCTAGAGCCCCAAACGGACTCCATCCTCCCGATGAAGAACATGAGACGTCGGCGGCTCCATCTCGTGGAACGCGATAATTCTTTCTCCCTGGTTTTTTTCTGGAAATATGGGATTTTATAGCATCGGTTTGAGGGTCAGCGGGGCCACAAGGTGGGAAGCTCCCACAAGGGCGCGCCTGGGGGGGCTGGTGCACCCTGGTGGATTGTGCCCACCCAGGTGCCCCCCTCAGATCCCTTCTGGCTCCAGAAATTCTCTTATTTCATATAAAATATCCTCACAATATTTCATTCCATTCCGAGAACTTTTATTTCTGCATAAAAATAACACCATGGTAGTTCTGCTGAAAACAACATTAATCTGCGGTTAATTTCATTCAAATCATGCAAATTAGAGTCCAAAACAAGATGAAAAGCGTTAGGAAATGTAAATACGTTGGAGGCGTATCAAGGTGCTGTACGTTTGATGCTAGATCGGTTGGATCGTGAAGACTTCGACTACATCAACCGTGTTAACATAACCCTTCCGTTTTCGGTCTACGAGGGTACGCGGACACACTCTCCCTCCCTCATTGCTATGCATCTCCTAGATAGATCTTGCGTGAGCGTAGAATTTTTTTGAAATTGCGTGCTACGTTCCCCAGTAGTAAGACCAGCGGCAACACGTGGTTAGATCGCGGCTCGGCATGGCACTGAGGTTCACCAAGTTTGATGTCGAGAAATTCGATGGCACGGGTAACTTTGGTCTATGGCAGACAAGAGTCAAGGATATTCTGGCACAGTAGAGAATCTTGAAAGGGTTTGCAGGATATGAAGCCGGCCAAGGTTGATAATGATGTGTGGGAGGATACGCAAGTGCAGGTGGCCGCTACCATATGGCTTTGTCTTGCGGATCAGGTCATGTATCATGTCATGGACGAAGATTCTCCTATGGAAATTGGGGACAAGTTGGCAAATCGTTATATGTCCAAGTCAACGACCAATAAGCTGTATTTGAAGCAAAAGTATTATGGGCTGAAGATGCAGGAGGGGTCGGATCTTGTGGACTGCTATGTCTTCAGCTTGCGTTGGTTTTCCTTGAAGAGGAAATGACGATGCAGCACAGTAGCGTAAGTATTTCCCTCAGTTTTTGAGAACCAAGGTATCAATCCAGTAGGAGGCTCCTCACAAGTCCCATGCACCTACACAAACAAACAAAGAACTCGCAACCAAGGCGATAAAGGGGTTGTCAATCCCTTCAGGGCCACTTGCGAAAGTGAGATCTAATAGAGATAATATGATAAGATAAATATATTTTTGGTATTCTATGATATAGATTGGAAAAGTAAAGATGCAAATAAAAGTAGATTGAAAGCTTATATGATAAGAGATAGACCTGGGGGCCATAGGTTTCACTAGAGGCTTCTCTCAAGATAGCATAAGTATTACGGTGGGTGAACAAATTACTATCTAGCAATTGATAGAAAAGCGAATAATTATGAGATTATCTAGGCATGATCATGTATATAGGCATCACGTCCGTGACAAGTAGACCGACTCCTGCCTGCATCTACTACTAGTAATCCACACATCGACCGCTATCCAGCATGCATCTAGAGTATTAAGTTCATAAGAACAGAGTAACGCTTTAAGAAAGATGACATGATTTAGAGGGATAAACTCATGCAATATGATATAAACCCCATCTTTTTATCCTCGATGGCAACAATACAATACGTGCCTTGTGCAACATCTTGAGCTTGCGTTGGTTTTCCTTGAAGAGGAAAGGGTGATGCAGCACAGTAGCGTAAGTATTTCCTCAGTTTTTGAGAACCAAGGTATCAATCCAGTAGGAGGCTCCTCACAAGTCCCACACACCTACACAAACAAACAAAGAACTCACAACCAACGCGATAAAGGGGTTGTCAATCCCTTCACGGCCACTTGCGAAAGTGAGATCTGATAGAGATAATATGATAAGATAAATATATTTTTGGTATTTTATGATATAGATTGGAAAAGTAAAGATGCAAATAAAAGTAGATTGAAAGGTTATATGATAAAATATAGACCCGGGGGCCATAGGTTTCACTAGAGGCTTCTCTCAAGATAGCATAAGTATTATGGTGGTGAAGAAATTACTGTCGAGCAATTGATAGAAAAGCGAATAATTATGAGATTATCTAGGCATGATCATGTATATAGGCATCACGTCCGTGACAAGTAGACCGACTCCTGCCTGCATCTACTACTATTACTCCACACATCGACCACTATCCAGCATGCATCTAGAGTATTAAGTTTATAAGAACATAGTAACGCATTAAGAAATATGACATGATGTAGAGGGATAAACTCTTGCAATATGATATAAACCCCATCTTTTTATCCTCGATGGCAACAATACAATACATGCCTTGCTGCCCCTGCTGTCACTTGGAAAGGACACCGCAAGATTGAACCCAAAGCTAAGCACTTCTCCCATGGCAAGAAAAATAAATCTAGTAGGCCAAACCAAACTGATAATTCGAAGAGACTTGCAAAGATAACTCAACCATACATAAAAGAATTCAGAGGAGATTCAAATATTTCTGATAGATAAACTAGATCATAAACCCACAATTCATCAGATCTCGACAAACACATCGCAAAAAGAGTTACATCAAATAGATCTCCACAAGAGAGGGGGAGAACATGGCATTGAGATCCAAAAAGAGAGAAGAAGCCATCTAGCTAATAACTATGGACCCAAAGGTCTGTGGTAAACTACTCACAACTCATCGGAGAGGCGTTGGGATTGATGTAGAGGCCCTCCATGGTGGATTCCACCTCCGATAGGGTGTCGGCGATGGCTCCAAGATGGGATCTCGCGGAAACAGAAGGTTATGGTGGCGGAAATAGTTTTTCGGTTGCTCCTTTGATGGTTTCAGGGTATATGGGTATATATAGGAGGAAGAAGTACGTCGGTGGACGCCCGACGGGCCCACGAGATAGGGGGGCGCGCCCTGTAGGGGGGAGGGCGCCCTCCACCCTCGTGGCCCCCTCAGGAGCTTCTTGACTTGCACTCCAAGTCCTCTGCATCACGTTTGTTCCAAAAATCACGTTCTTGAAGGTTTCGTTCCGTTTGGACTCCGTTTGATATTCCTTTTCTTCGAAACAGTGAAATCGGCAAAAAAAACAGCAATACGGGCTGGGCCTCCAGTTAGTAGGTTAGTCCCAAAAATGATATAAAAGTGTAAAGTAAAGCCCATAAACATCCAAAACAGGTAATATAATAGCATGGAACAATCAAAAATTATAGATACGTTGGAGACATATCAAGCATCCCCAAGCTTAATTCTTGCTCGTCCTCGAGTAGGTAAATGATAAAAACAGAATTTTTGATGTGGAATGCTACCTAGCATAATTCTCAATGTATTTATCTTTACTGTGGCATGAATGTTCAGATCCTAATGATTCAAAATAAAAGTTCATATTGACATAAGAAACACTAATACTTTAAGCATACTAATCAAAGCAATCATGTCTTCCCAAAATAACATGGCTAAAGAAAGTTCATCCCTACAAAATCATATAGTTAGGCTATGCTTCATTTTTGTCACACAAAAATGCTCCCATCTTATACACCCCCGATGACAAGCCAAACAATTGTTTTGTTACTTAAATAATCTCAAACTTTTTCAACTTTCACGCAATACATGAGCGTGAGCCATGGATATAGCACTATGGGTGGAATAGAATAATTATGGGGATTGTGTGGAGAAGACAAAAAGGAGAAAGTCTCACATTGACGAGGATAATCAACGGGCTATGGAGATGCCCATCGATTGATGTCAACATGAGGAGTAGGGATGGCCATGCAATGGATGCACTAGAGCTATAAATGTATGAAAGCTCAACAAAAGAACCTAGTGGGTGTGCATCCAACTTGCTTGCTCACGAAGACCTAGGGCATTTGAGGAAGCCCATCGTAGGAATATAAAAGCCAAGTCTTATAATGAAAAATTCCCACTAGTATATGAAAGTGACAACATATGAGACTCGCTATATGAAGAACATGGTGCTACTTTGAAGCACAAGTGTGGAAAAGAGATAGTAACATTGCCCCCTTTTTCTTTTCTTTTTTTCTTTTTTTTCTTTTTCTTTTTTTCTTGGCCTTTCTTTTTTTCTCTTTGGCCTATCTTTTCTTTTCTTTGGCCTTTTGTTTTTCTTTGGCCTTTTTTTTCTTAGGCACAATGGTCTAATAATGATAATCATCACACTTCTATATATTTACAACTCATGAATTACAACTCGAAACTAGAACAAGCTATGACTCTATATGAATGCCTCCGGCAGTGTACCGGGATGGGCAATGAATCAAGAGTGACATGTATGAAAATTTATGAATGGTGGCTTTGCCACAAATACGATGTCAACTACATGATCATGCAAGGCAATATGACAATAGTAATGCATGTCATGATGAAAAACGGATCAGTGGAAAGTTGCATGGCAATATATCTCGGAATGGCTATGGAAATGCCATAAATAGGTAGGTATGGTGGCTGTTTTGAGGAAGATATAAGGAGGTTTATGTGTGATAGAGTGTATCGTATCACATGGTTTGGATGCACCGGCGAAGTTTGCACCAACTCTGAAGGTGAGAAAGGGCAATGCATGGTACCGAAGAGGCTAGCAATGATGGAAGGTGAGAGTGCGTATAATCCATGGACTCAACATTAGTCAAAAGAACTCATATACTTATTGCAAAAATCTAGAAGTCATCAAAAACCAAGCACTACGCGCATGCTCCTAGAGGGATAGATTGGTAGGAAAAGACCATCGCTCGTCCCCGACAGCCACTCATAAGGATGCACAATCTAAGAACACCTCATGTTTCAAATTTGTTACACAACTTTAACCATACGTGCATGCTACGGGACTTGCTAACTTCAACACAAGCATTCTTTAAATTCATAATCACCCAACTAGCATGACTCTAATATTATTACCTCCATATCTCAAAACAATTATCAAGTATCAAATTGATCATAGCATCCAATTCACTTCCTATGATAGTTTTTATTATACCCAACTTGGATGCCTACCATTCTAGGACCAATTTTATAACCATAGAAAATACCATGCTGTTCTAAGAGACTCTCAAAATAATATAAGTGAAGCATGAGAGATCAACAATTTCTTCAAAATTAAACCACCTCCATGCTCTAAAAGATATAAGTGAAGCACTAGAGCAAAAATTATCTAGCTCAAAAGATATAAGTGAAGCACATAGAGTATTCTAATAAATTCCAATCAAGTGGGCTACTCCCAAAAGGTGTGTACAGCAAGGATGATTGTCGTAAACTAAAAACCAAAGACTAATATCATACATGACGCTCCAAGCAAAACACATATCATGTGGCGAATAAAAATATAGCTCCCAGTAAAGTTACCAATGAACGAAGACGAAAGAGGGGATGCCTTCCCGGGGCATCCCCAAGCTTAGGCTTTTGGCTATTCTTGAATATCTTGGGGTGCCATGGGCATCCCCAAGCTTAGGCTCTTGCCACTCCTTATTCCATCGTCCATCAAATCTTTACCCAAAATTTGAAAACTTCACAACACAAAACTCAACAGGAAATCTCATAAGCTCCGTTACTGCAAGAAAGAAAAACCACCACATAAGGTACTGTAATGAACTCATTCTTTGTTTATATTGGTGTTAAACCTACTGTATTCCAAGTTCTCTCTGGTTTATACCCTTACATACTAGCCATAGATGCATCAAAATAAGCAAACAACACACGAAAGGCAGAATCTGTCATAAACAGAACAGTCTGTAGCAATCTGTAACTTTCGCTTACTCCTGGAACTCCAAAATTCCTACCAAAATAGGAAGTCCTAGGAAATTTGTCTATTGATATACAGCAAAAAGAATCAACGCAAAAGCACGTTTCTGTGATTTATTGAATTGTTTCTCATGAGCACAAAGTTTCTGTTTTTCAGCAGAATCAAATTAACTCATAACATAGGTTATCCTATAGGTTCTACTTGGCACAAACACTAAATCAAACATGAAAACACATCTAAACAGAAAGTATATGCAAATTTTATTACTAAACAGGAACAAAAGCAAAGAAAACAAAGAAAATTGGGTTGCCTCCCAACTAGCCCTATCGTTTAACGCCCCTAGCTAGGCATAAAAGCGAAGATAGATCTAAGTAGTGCCATCTTTGACACTTGATTCATAAGTAGCTCGCATGATAGATTCATAAGGTAATTTAATTTTCTTTCTTGGAAAGTTCTCCATGCCTTTCCTTAATGGAAATTGGAATCTAATATTCCCTTCCTTCATATCAATAATCGCGCCAATAGTTCTAAGGAAAGGTCTACCAAGAATAATAGGGCAAGAAAGATTGCAATCTATATCAAGAACGATAAAATCAACGGGCACCAAATTTCTATTTGAAACAATGAGGACATCATTGATTCTTCCCATTGGCTTTTTAATGGTGGAATCCGCAAGGTGCAAATTTAAAGAGCAATCATCAAGATCATGGAAACCTAGAATATCACATAAAGTTTTCGGAATCGTGGAAACACTAGCACCCAAATCACATAAAGCAAAACACTCATAATCTTTAATTTTAATCTTTATAGTAGGTTCCCACTCATTATTAAGTTTTCTAGGTATAGAAACTTCCAAATTAAGTTTTTCATCAAAACATTACATCAAGGTTTCAACAATATGTTTGGTAAAGGCTTTATTTTGACTATAAGCATGAGGTGAATTCAACACGGATTGCAACAAGGAAATACAATCTATTAAAGAACAATTATCATAATTAAATTCCTTGAAATACAATATAGTGGGTTCAATGCTATTTAAAGTCTTGACATCTCCAATCCCATTTTTACCAAATTTAGCATCAAGATCTAAAACCTCCAAATTATTGGGACGCCTTTTAACTAAAGTTGACTCATCTCCAGTCCCATCATTATCAATATTCATATTGCGAAACAAAGATCTAATAGGGGACACGTTAATAACTTTAAGATCTTCATCATTAGTTTCATGGAAACTAGAAGAACATGCTTTAACAAAGCAATCTTTCTTAGCACGCAATCTAGCGGTTCTTTCATTGCATTCATCAATGGAACTTCTCATTTCTTTGAGAGACTCATTGATATCATGCTTAGGAGGAGTAGATCTAAGTTTCAAAGAATCAATTTCAAGAGAAAGTCTATCAACGTTCCTAGCCAAATCATCAACTTTAAGCAATTTTTCTTCAAGCAAGGCATTAAAATTCTTTTGAGAGACCATAAATTCTTTCACATTATTTTCAAAATCAGAGGGAATCTTATTAATATTACCATAAGAATTATTGTAGGAATTTCCATAATTATTAGAGGAATTACTAGGGAACGGTCTAGGATTAAAGTTTCCTCTATAAGCATTGTTGCCAAAATTATTCCTACCAACAAAGTTTACATCCATAGATTCATTATTATTCTCAATCAAGGTAGATAAAGGCATATATTTGGGATCAATAAAATCACTCTTAGTAGCAAACAATCTCATAAGTTCATCCATCTTTCCACTCAAAACATTAATTTCTTCTATAGCATGCACTTTTTTATTAGTAGATCGTTCGGTGTGCCATTGAGAATAATTAGCCATGATATTATCAAGGAGTTTTGTAGCTTCTCCTAAGGTGATTTCCATAAACGTGCCTCCGGCGGCCGAATCTAAAAGATTTCTAGAAGCAAAATTCAATCCGGCATAAATTTTTTGTATGATCATCCATAAATTCAAACCATGAGTAGGGCAATTGTGAATCATCAATTTCATTCTTTCCCAAGATTGGGAAACATGCTCATGATCAAGTTGTTTAAAATTCATAATATCGTTCCTAAGTGAGATGATCTTAGCGGGAGGAAAATACTTAGAGATAAAAGCATCTTTGCACTTGTTCCAAGAATCAATATTATTTTTAGGCAAAGACAAAAACCAAACTTTAGCACGATCTCTAAGTGAAAACGGAAATAGCTTCAATTTAACAATATCATTATCCGTATCTTTTTTCTTTTCCATCTCACACAGATCAACAAAGTTGTTTAGATGGGTAGCGACATCTTCACTAGGAAGGCCAGAGAATTGATCTTTCATAACAAGATTCAGCAAAGCAGCATTGATTTCACAAGACTCAACATCATTAAGAGGAGCAATCGCAGTACTAAGGAAATAATTATTATTGGTATTGGACAAATCACACAATTTGGTATTATCTTGCGCCATGGAGACAAGTAATCCAACACACAAGCAAACAGAAAAAGGCAAGCGAAAGAGAGAGGAAGAAGAAGGCAAGCGGGAAAGAGAGGAGATTGGGAAAGAGAGGGCGAATAAAACGGCAAGGATGAAGTGGGGGAGAGGAAAACGAGAGGTAAATGGAAAATTATGTAAATGCGAGGGAGATGAGTTTGTGATGGGTACTTGGTATGTCTTGACTTGAGAGAAGACCTCGCCGGCAACGGCGCCAGAAATCCTTCTTGCTACGTCTTGAGCTTGCCTTGGTTTTCCTTAAAGAGGAAAGGGTGATGCAGCACAGTAGCGTAAGTATTTCCCTCAGTTTTTGAGAACCAATGTATCAATCCAGTAGGAGGCTCCTCACAAGTCCCACGCACCTACACAAACAAACAAAGAACTCGCAACCAACGCGATAAAGGGGTTGTCAATCCCTTCAGGGCCACTTGCGAAAGTGAGATCTGATAGAGATAATATGATAAGATAAATATATTTTTGGTACTTTATGATACAGATTGGAAAACTAAAGATGCAAATAAAAGTACATTGAAAGCTTATATGATAAAAGATGGACCCGGGGGCCATAGGTTTCACTAGAGGCTTCTCTCAAGATAGCATAAGTATTACGGTGGGTAAAGAAATTACTGTCGAGCAATTGATAGAAAAGCGAATAATTATGAGATTATCTAGGCATGATCATGTATATAGGCATCACGTCCGTGAAAAGTAGACCGACTCCTGCCTGCATCTACTACTATTACTCCACACATCGACCGCTATCCAGCATGCATCTAGAGTATTAAGTTCATAAGAACAGAGTAGCGCTTTAAGAAAGATGACATGATGTAGAGGGATAAACTCATGCAATATGATATAAACCCCATCTTTTTATCCTTGATGGCAACAATACAATACGTGCCTTGTTGCCCATGCTGTCACTGGGAAAGGACACCGCAAGATTGAACCCAAAGCTAAGCACTTCTCCCATGGCAAAAAAGATCAATCTAGTAGGCCAAACCAACACTAGTGCAGAACCAGCCTTTAGTGCCGGTTCGTAACGGCCTTTAGTGCCGGTTCGGCAACCGGCACTAAAGAGTGGGGACTAAAGGTCCCCCCCCCCTTTAGTATCGATTCGTCACGAACTGGCGCTAAAGTGCCACCACGTGGCACGAGCCAGGCCAGGGTGCGTGTAGGACATTAGTACCGGTTGGTAACACCAACCGGTACTAAATGTTTGGGTGTTTTTTCAATTTTTCCTTTAATTTTGTGTTTTCAATTTAATTTAGTGATTGTTTTACATTATAATGAGTTGCTAAATCATTAGGTGAAAGTACCGCAGATTAGTTTCGATTGGATGCATTGGATCCTATAGCTACTAGCTAAGTGATCAAGTATATTACATATCCATATATATTATACTTGATCCATCCAGCTGAAACTAATTTGCGGTTTCTTTCATTAAATGATATAATTACTCATCATGATCATCATATTAATATAAAAACTCTTGCATCATATCATCAACATGAGTATATATACTCTAGCTAGCTATAGCTAAAAATCATCGTAGTCGTCATTATCTCTATTTAGTCATCATAGTCATTACCACTATCTAATCACCAGCAACACTAGCTTAAATAAGAAACATTCACTTGTACCGGAAGCAAAAATATCATCGAGTTCAACATGATGGTCATGATATTATAAGCGTTCATAACACCACAAAAGCAAATCACTCTTTGAGATTAAGTTCAGGACAAAGAACACGAACATGAGAGAAGTACTAAGAGCATGAACTAGCTAAATCACTCATGCTGCTCTCTCACAGGTAAAATAGCATAGAACATGTATAGCTCTCCTCATTCATCATACTGGAGCATGCAGATGAACCTGTCTCCTAATCGTGGGTTGCGCTTCTCATTGCTGCTCCCTAGTACTTCTCTGCGGTCGTTAACAGTTTTCCTCCAATCTTTCACTATTAAGCATTCATCGCTTCTAGAAATCTTGAATGCACTCATGTGCAATGTAGGATATCTTGGCCGTAAGCTAACAATTGACATGCGACTTTAGTCTCGATCCCCTGAGGCACAACTGTCATTGGGAGTCCCTATTGAAGAACATCGTATAGTACTTAATTAATATACTTAGCAATGAAAGTTTAGCTAAAAAATTATGTATGAAAAAGATGCACTAAGGACAAATAGTTAAAATCTTACCATCATTCCTAAATAGATGTGACCGTAGTTCAATACGATCACTATTGGTCGCACATTTTGAGTACTAACATTTCTAAGTGCAGGAAGAAAATTTGTCTTGACAGTATGAAGATCCTCAAGCCATGAAACATAATGACTTATCTCCTTGCAGTTTAGTTCAGCTCCGGGACAGTAGTAGGTCCTGTCTACCAAGCGCCGGACATGTTTGCTTGAATGGAAATAAGCTGTCAATAGAAATTAGTTGTCAATTATTTTTGAATAAGCAATATGAAAGACAAAAATATAGTTGAGAAGAACTCATATAATGGTAGAACTGGAGGCGTCTGCACATCGACCCAGATGTCTCTATTACCTTCAATATCATCTTCCAAACGAATATCAAAGGTGATAACCATATCAGTCTCAAATGCATAAGCCTTGCATAGTGCTTGCCAAGTTTTGCATTCAAAATAGGTGTTTGCATTGTATACTTTGACGTTGAAAGTATAACCATGCTCAGTTTTCAGGTAAACTCTCTTTACCTCCATAGTTTCCATAGCATTGAAACCTATCTTATCCAAGACAAAAATTCTTGCATGGCAGGGGATGCGCTAGTAGAATAGTGAAAATTAAAAATTATAAGTTGAAGCAAATGAAGCATATATAAGTCATGCTTAATTACAAAAAAAGACTTGTCTTTGTGACTTACTGTATCGAATTCGAAGGTCTCATCCAGCTTGATGCTGAAGCGCCTATCATCAACAAGGAAATTTCTATTGCACAGGCCACGCTGGTCTTCATAGTATTCGCACATAATGAAATCTTTTTCGTCGTCAGACGATATTTCCTATGTTCATATAGGCGAAACATTAAACACTTACTAATTCAATTAATTTATCTAATTCACCTACTTCTATTAATTCAACTAGTTCTGTTAATTCAACTAATTCAACTCAGCATTTACTAAAAATAAACTTGTTCTATTAATTTTCTTACAAAAATAAACTAGTTCTATTAAAATCTCATATACCTAAATTTTAATTAGTTGAAATAATCTCATATACCTAAATTTTCTTACTAAAAATAAACTAGTTCTATTAATTACACTAGTTCAACTAAGCATTTACTAAAAATAAACTAGTTCTATTAATTCAACTAGTTCAAATAATCTCATATACCTAAATTTTCTTACTAAAAATAAACTAGTTATATTAATTCAACTAGTTCAAATAATCTCATATACCTAAATTTTCTTACTAAAAATAAACTAGTTATATTAATTCAACTAGTTCAACTAAGCATTTACTAAAAATAAACTAGTAATTCAACTAGTTCAAATAATCTAATATACCTAAATTTTCTTACTAAAAATAAACTAGTTATATTAATTCAACTAGTTCAAATAATCTCATATACCTAAATTTTCTTACTAAAAATAAACTATTTATATTAATTCAACTAGTTCAACTAAGCATTTACTAAAAATAAACTAGTAATTCAACTAGTTCAAATAATCTAATATACCTAAATTTTCTTACTAAAAATAAACTAGTTATATTAATTCAACTAGTTCAAATAATCTCATATACCTAAATTTTCTTACTAAAAATAAACTAGTTATATTAATTCAACTAGTTCAACTAAGGGAAAATTCGAATCTGAGACCGAGCTCATCTGCACCTGCGCTCACGAAAAAAATCAAAATAAATACTCGAAAAATTCAAAAAATTCTAAAAATAATTCTGGTGCTGGACAATTTGATGCGTGAGGTATGCTCCAATTTTCAAAACATTTGGACTTCTATGCAGCTCTCAGCAAAAAAGACAAATCGGAGGTCTGTAAAAATGTGTACTGTTCATATACTGTTCTGGTCTGATTTGTCCTTTTTGCTGAGAGCTACACAGAAGTCCAAATTTTTTGAAAATTGGAGCGTACCTCACGCATCAAATTGTCTACCACCCAATTTTGTTTTGGAATTTTTTGAATTTTTTTGAATTTTTTATGAATTGTTTTTGACCGGGTGCAGATGCACCCGGGCACCGAAACGCCGTTTTCTCAACTAAGCATTTACTAAAAATAAACTAGTAATTCAACTAGTTCAAATAATCTCATCTACCTAAATTTTCTGACTAAAAATAAACTAGTTATATTAATTCAACTAGTTCACCTAAGCATTTACTAAAAATAAACTAGTCCTATATTCATCTAACATTAATCTAAACAATAGAAAACAGAAAATAAGTAAAAAAAAATGTGTGTGTAGTACTGTGTGTGTATGCATGTGTACATATGTGTGTGTAGTGTGTGTGTGTATGTGTGTGTCTATGTGTGTATGTGTGGGTACGAGAGTG
>NC_041381.1:673374063-673377913 GCF_002162155.2 Triticum dicoccoides
GGGGGCGTACGGGTGGCGACGGGGGCGGCGAGGGGGACGGCGCGACGACACGGGCGGCGGGCCGGGGGCGATCGCGAGGCAACATAGTACGGGGCGAGACGGCGACGACGGCGCGAGACAGCGACGACGGGCGGCGGGGGCGACGGCGCACGGCGGGGGCGGCAAGGGTGGCGGCGGCGGCGATGTCGCGCGAGTGGAGGAAGTGGTCGATATGGAACTGATTTTTCGTAGTGTCATATATATAGGAGGGGCCTTTAGTACCGGTTGGAGCCACCAACCGGTACTAAAGGCCAATTTTGGCCAGGCTAAGCGGCGGGAAACGAGGGCCTTGAGTACCGGTTGGTGGCTCCAACCGGTACTAAAGGATAACCCATTAGTACGGGTTAGAGCCACGAACCGGTACTAATGATCGTGCGCTGCCACCCCCAGTGCACTATGTTTAGTCCCACCTCGCCGAGCGAAGGGCAGTCGCACTGGTTTATAAACCTAGTCGCGGCTGCTCTTTCGAACTCCTCTATATAGCAGGTTTTTAGGCCTAACTAGGGTGCGCTGCCCTGTGAGCCTGCCGGCCCTTCTGGGCCTGAATTTGCACACCCTAGGTGTGGCAGGCCCACCGGGCAGGGCCCCACCTCTTTTTTATATAGTTATTTTCTTTTATGCATTATTTATTTTTGAGTAACTTTTTTATATCGTATTTTCTTTTTTGCTTTATTTTTTTATTCTATTTATTTCTGAGTAATTTTTTTTACTGTATTTAGTTTCTTTGTGAATGTTTTTGCTTTATATAGTTTTTTTTCTTTTCTGCATTATTTATTTTTGAGTAATTTTTTATATAGTATTTTCTTTTCTGCTTTATTTTTTCTTCTATTTATTTTTGAGTAGTTTTTTTTGCTGTATTTAGTTTCATTGTGAATATTTTTGCTTTATATAGTTTTTTCTTCTCTGCATTATTTATTTTCTTCTATTTATTTTGAGTAATTTTTTTATATAGTATTTTATTTTCTGCTTCATTTTTTTCTTCTATTTATTTTTGAGTAGTTTTTTTGCTGTATTTAGTTTCTTTGTGAATATTTTTGCTTTAGTTGCTTCGAATGCTGCATAATATTCATTTTGGACTGATTTTGAATTTCACGGTCACTTAGGTGTCTAAACAAATTGATGACGTCGCTTCGAATGATGCATAATACCGGCTCAAAAAAAGTCTGCAGTTCAAATAAGTTTTAAAAAAATGAAGCGCCCGTGTAACAGATGAGTTCTCGTCCGAAACCCCAGATACTCCGAAAGAGATTGTCCAGTTTGTACACGAAGTGCGTCCAGTTTTTGCCGTGACCCTCTCTACTCTTTCGCACATGCTATGCGGGTGAAATGATGATACCATCCCAAGTTTGAACATTTCCAGAGTTCCTTCTGTAGTGATTTTCATTTTCACGGTCATTTAGCTCTAATCTAAACAAATTGGTTACTGAAAAACGACAAATGATGTCAGAATGTGTTGGAAATTGATGACGTCACGGGGGGGTGAGGGGGAGACCGTGTGAGTGGATAGAGTGAGGGCGTAAACATGTAAAAATATACATCAAAAATACATTGATTATCAATGATCTTTTTGTGTACAATCTGAATTGTCAATATGAGTCCTCAACGGTTTAGAAACCGGTGAAGACTCATATTGAGTCCACAAATTATACACATAGAGTTCAATGAAGACCAAATGCTTGTGATACTTTGAGAAGTAACATATTTGAATTGTGCATTTGAACGCAGAAAAAATACATTGATGAGTACCGCCTTTTCAGTCAAAACGCGCTACTGCTATAGAGAAGTACATAAAAAATACATTGATCATCAATCATCTTTTTGTATAGAATCTAAATTGGCAATAGGAATCTACCCCGATTTAAGAACTGGCGAAGACTCCTATTGCAGCCACAGATCCTGCACATAGAGTTCAATGAAGACCAAATGCTTGTGATAGTTTGAGAAGTAACATATTTAAGCTGGTAAAAATCTTGCTAGGGGAGCGAGGTGGGACTAAAAATAGCCCTGCCACAACCTCTTTACTACCGGTTCGTGCCACGAACCGGTACTAAAGATGCTGGTGGCCGGCCAACACCTTTAGTACTGGTTCGTGGCAGGAACCGGTACTAAAGATTCGCATTGAAACGGTACTAAAGATCTCCTCCCGCCTAGCCATTTGAACCGGCACTAATGGACACATTAGTGTCGGCTCAAATGCAAACCGGTACTAATGTATCACAGATTTGACCCTTTTCCTACTAGTGCAAACCGATAATTCGAAGAGACTTGCAAAGATAACTCAATCATACATAAAAGAATTCAGAGGAGATTCAAAAATTTCTCATAGATAAACTTGATCATAATTCATCGGATCTCGACAAACACACCGCAAAAAGAGTTACATCAAATGGATCTCCACAAGAGGGGGGAGAACATGGTATTGAGATCCAAAAAGAGAGAATAAGCCATCTAGCTAATAATTATGGACCCGAAGGTCTGTGGTAAACTACTCACAACTCATCGGAGAGGCCTTCGGGTTGATGTAGAGGCCCTCCGTGGTGAATTCACCCTCCGGCAGAGTGCCGGCGACGGCTCCAAGATGGGATCTCGCGGATACAGAAGGTTACGGTGGCGGAAATAGTTTTTCGGTTGCTCCTTTGATGGTTTCAGGGTATATGGGTATATATAGGAGGAAGAAGTACGTCGTTGGATGCCCGAGGGGCCCACGAGATAGGGGGCGCGCCCTGTAGGGGGGGGGCCTCCACCCTCGTTGCCGCCTCGGGAGATTCTTGACTTACACTCCAAGTCCTCTGGATCATGTTTGTTCCAAAAATCACGTTCCCGAAGGTTTTATTCCGTTTGGACTCCGTTTGATATTCCTCTTCTTCGAAACACTGAAATAGGCAAAAAAACAGCAATACGGGCTAGGCCTCCGGTTAGTAGGTTAGTCCCAAAAATGATATGAAATTGTATAGTAAAGCCTATAAACATCCAAAAACAAGTAATATAATAGCATGGAACAATCAAAAATTATAGATACGTTGGAGACATATCACCTTGCTGCCACTGTTGTCACTTGGAAAGGACACCGCAAGATTGAACCCAAAGCTAAACACTTCTCCCATGGTAGGAAAGATCAATCTAGTAGGCCAAACCAAACTGATAATTTGAAGAGACTTGCAAAGATAACTCAATCATACATAAAAGAATTTAGAGGAGATTCAAATATTTCTCATAGATAAACTTGATCATAAACCCACAATTCATCGGATCTCGACAAACACACCGCAAAAAGAGTTACATCGAATAGATATCCAAGGAGAGGAAGGGAAACATGGCATTGAGATTCAAAGAGAGAGAATAAGCCATCTAGCTAATAACTATGGACCCGAAGGTCTGTGGTAAACTACCCACAACTCATCGGAGAGGCTATGGTGTTGATGTAGAAGCCCTCCATGGTGGATTCCCCCTCCGGCAGAGCGCCGGTGATGGCTCCAAGATGGGATCTCGCGGATACATAAGGTTACGGTGGCGGAAATAGTTTTTCGGTGGCTCCCTTGATGGTTTCAAGGTACATGGGTATATATAGGCACTAGTAGAAAAAGGGCCTATAGTCCCGGTTGGTGAGGGCCTTTAGTCCCGGTTCATGAACCGGGACTAAAGGGTCGATACTAATGCCCTGACCCTTTAGTCCCGGTTCAATCCAGAACCGGGACAGATGGGCCTCCACGTGGTCTGTCCGCTGAGCCCAGGCAGGAGGGCCTTTGGTCCCGGTTGGTGGCACCAACCGGGACCAATAGGGATCCATGCGTCAGCATTTCTGTGTCTGGGG
>NC_041381.1:673377923-673378698 GCF_002162155.2 Triticum dicoccoides
GGGACCAATAGGCATCCACGCGTCAGCATTTCTGTGGCTGGGGTTTTTGTTTTTTTTTGAAGGGGGGGGGGGTTGGGGGGTTTTTGGGGGTTAATTTAGGTGTTTCATATATTGTGCTATAGCTAGCTAATTAATAGAGAGAAGTGTCCTCTCTTTTGTCCGTGCTTGGTCGACACTACGTACCATACATACGTATAGAGAGGACTAGCTAGACACGCTAGCTAGCTAGTAAGCAAACAGAAGATCGTCATGAACATATATGCATACAGAGAGAAGTGATATCGACCACCTCTCCTTCTCCGAGAGATTGGTCGAACAACAAGTTCTCGTATATCTATCCGACACTATCGGCTACATATATACAATAATTATCTTTTACAAATATATAATCTCCTAAAATACGGACGCGTGGTCCACATAGTATTCTCCGTCTTCAGCGATCACGTGGTCAAGAAAGAATGCCGCCAATTTCTCTTGAATTGCTCGCATGCGATCTGGTGCTAGGAGTTCATCCCGCATACGAAACATCTAATTTTAAGAAGGGGTCAATATATATATATATATATATATATATATATATATATATATATATATATATATATATATATATATATATGAATGAATGAAACTCAACACAAATGATGGTAATAAAATAAAATTGTGAATATTTTTATTTACGCACTTCATATTGTTTGTCGGAGTAGCCCCGCTCACAGGTCGTGTGGCGGATGGACTCGCAAATGTAGTATCCACAGAAATCATTCCCTTGTTCCTG
>NC_041381.1:673378708-673383389 GCF_002162155.2 Triticum dicoccoides
CGTATATCTATCTGACACTACCGGCTACATATATACAATAATTATCTTTTACAAATATATAATCTCCTAAAATACGGACGCGTGGTCCACATAGTATTCTCCGTCTTCAGCGATCACGTGGTCAAGAAAGAATGCCGCCAATTCCTCTTGAATTGCTCGCATGCGATCTGGTGCTAGGAGTTCATCCCGCATCCGAAACATCTAATTTTAAGAAGGGGGTCAATACATATATATATATATATATATATATATATATATATATATATATATATATATATATGAATGAATGAAACTCAACACAAATGATGGTAATAAAATAAAATTATGAATATTGTTATTTACGCACTTCATATTGTTTGTCGGAGTAGCCCCGCTCGCAGGTCGTGTGGCGGATGGACTCGCAAATGTAGTATCCACAGAAATCATTCCCTTGTTCCTGCCACAACCACTTTACAAGAAATAGAGGTCAATCAAACTGATAATTAGCAAGCATGCTAAATGGTATTGATGAAACTAGCACTTGAATCACTAGGAGATGCCTGGAATATGCTACTATATAGTACTTACTTTCGGGTGCCTAAATTGCAGCTTCTTCGGTAGTCCCGGAGCTTTTTTGGTGAATTTTCTCCAAGCCCTGCCATACAAAGAAAACAATTACTTGATATTAGAAATGAACAAAGTTGCTGATATGGTGGATAATGATCGATTTAACTTACTTCTCGAGCATTTCAGTCATGTCTGCATACTCCTTGGGATCTTTTCGCTTGGAGTCTAAGACAGTTACTACTCCCTTCTCAAGCTTAATCTCTAGGAGAATATAGTGGTAGCTGCGCACACATGCATAACTCATCAATATTACATTTCTATAACCTGGACTAATAAGGAAATCGAATATGCCACAAGACAGTAACACTCACTTGAAGTTGTAAGGAAAGAGTATTATATCTTTGTGTTCATTTATTTCCAACGATCGTAGCAAGTTGGCCTCGGTTTCTTGGGCATGATATTGAACCTCAGTTGCATCTATGAGATACGTGTTAATGAACCCAATATCTCCCACTTGTCTTTTCTTCAATTCGGCGATCTTCAATCTGCATAATATAGTGAGGATAATTATAAATACATGCAATGAAAGGGCTGAGTTATATAGAGAGACTTAATGACGGAAGTAGTACTACTTACAGACAGTAGGAGGTGACCGTTGCTTTATCGATGGCCAATTGGTTAAAAAACTGATAGAACTCCTCAAATGGAATAGGCAACAGTTCAATTCCAAGGAGGTCATGCTCCTTTTTAACTCTCACATACAAAGTACTCCTCCCCTCAGACTATTTGCATGTTTTCATGTACCAATCATGCAATCTTCGCATCGTCGTTGATAGAGAACTTTCATCTTTGACGAGAGGCTTCCCGTACTCGTATCTTTGTATCTGCACCTCCAAGATATCATAATGTACATCGTCGGGCTGGTAATCTGCAGGATTGCCATAACCGGGCACCATCCTCGGATCGACGATGTTGCTAGCAGGCACCTTGAGCGGGGGGCACGATTGCTTCGCTTGTTTGCCGAGCTGGGCAATTTGTTTCCCAGCTCGTCGTTCTTTCATCCTTTGATCACTTTTAGTACTTCCCGACCTCTCCGCTTCAGCAAATGCCTTTCCAATAATGCGCTCATAGTTGCCTTTCGGCAGAGACTTGGGTGGTTTTGTCAGGGCAGCCAGAGTGCGCTTCGCTTTCACCGGATCTACCTTCTCCTCCGGAGGTGGATGTCTCTTTGCTTTCAACCCTTGAAACCAGTCATCCACTTCGGTCTGCGCGATCTTTGCATTTTCCTCCTCGCTCGTCTCGTACGGTAACTTCTCTGGAGTCTTCAGAGAAGGACCGAATCTGTATCTCCTCCTGCCTTTGGCTGTACTGCTAGACGCCGGCAGAGTAGACGAAGCAGATGTCTTCTTTCCTTGCTTACGAGGCGGAGGAGAAGGACTGCGACGCGCCGGAGTAGCCGGAGCGGCGGCGGGTCTCTTCCGCCCTTGCTGACAAGGCGGAGAAGGAGGAGGCTGGCTGCTCGGGTGCGCCGGCGCAGGCGGAGAAGGAGGCGGAGTGCCGCCACGCACCGGAGAAGGAGCCGGCCAAGTGCCCTGATCGTCACTCGCCGGAGGAGGAGGCGGTGGAGGAGGCGGAGTGCCCTGACTCGCCGGAGGAGGAGGAGGAGGCGGAGGCGTCCAGTTCGGAAGGTTGATGAGATCCTTCCGCCATAGGCATGGAGTCTTCAGAGCAGAACCCAGCCGATACTCACCTTCACCGGTAGGGTGGTCAAGCCGGAGGTCCTCAAATCCCTCCGTTATTTCATCGACCATCACCTTAGCATATCCTTCTGGAATCGGCCGGCAGTGAAAAGTTGAGTCGGGTTTAGTAGGATAAACAGAGCCAACAGCCGCCTTGACCTTCAAATTGCTCCATTGCGCCATAAGGTTGCAATTTTCAGCATCCGTGATAGCATCCACGGGATAGCTGGCAGGAGCCGTCAAGGCATGCTCTGGCTGAAGCAGCTCGGTGGAAGCCACGCTGCTTCTCCGCTGAGATGGCGGGGTAGCTTCGGGGGAAGCTTCGGCAGGTCGTTTGCTGCGATCTGCTTCTCGTTCCTCTAGCCCCATTACCCTTTCGTGCAGTGCCTGCAGTTGGCTCTGCTCCAGTTTCTTCCTCCTCTCCTGGGTTTTGTAACCCCCTGCGTTCGGAAATCCAGCCTTCCACGAAACGGATCCTGGCGTGCCTCGTGTCCATCCAGGGTGCTCAGGATTGCCGAGGGCCATTGTGAGCTCGTCCTTCTCCCTGTCTGGAACGAACATCCCTTGCTGCGTTGCTTCAATATATTGATGAAGCCTCTTGACTGGTATGTCCAATTGTTCGTCCGTCCATATGCACTTCCCTGTTATAGGGTCCAAGGATCCACCGGCCCCAAAGAACCAAGTCCGGCAACGTTCTGGCCAGTTCATTGTCTCTGGTTCGATCCCTTTATCAAGCAGATCATTCTCAGCCTTGGCCCACTTAGGCCGGGCTACGAGGTAGCCACCTGACCCCGTGCGATGGTGAAGCTTCTTCTTCTCAGCATTTCTCTTGTTTGTCGCCAACATCTTTTTACTCTTTTCCGATGTCTTGTGGGCCACAAATGCGGGCCAGTCATCTCTGATCTTCTCATATTTGCCAATGAATTCTGGTATCTCATTTTTTTCGACATACCTATTGAGGTCTTTCTTTCAATTCCTGAATAGGTCTGCCATCTTCCTCAGAGCAAAAGACTTGATTAATGGCTCTATAACTGGCTTCTCCGGATCATCCTCCAGCGGTAGGGTGAAATTTGACTTCAGCTCAGTCCAAAGATTATTTTTCTGTATCTCATTGACATAAGACACCTCAGGGTCTTCGTTCTTAGACTTATACCATTGCTAGATGCTGATCGGGATCTTGTCCCTAACCAGAACCCCGCACTGAGCAACAAATGCCTTCTTTGTCCAGTAGGGTTCAATCGGTTGGCCGTCGCGCGCGATTTGTATGATCTCAAACTTTTCATCCGAGCTCAACTTTTTCTTCGGGCCTCGTCTCTTTACCGAAGTTGTGCTCGATCCGGAGGGCTAGAAAAAAGAACAAAGTCGAGAGTTAATTAATATGTGTACATACCAAAACAATGAATGCATCAATTAGCTAGTCAGCACAGGCTTAACTAACATATATACCTGGCCGGACTCGGTTTGGTGATCACCGGAGCCATCCTCACGGTCTACTTCTTCACCCTCTCCTTCTTGCACCGGCATTGGGTCATCGGAGCCATGTAAATCATAGCCAGCTGCTTCTTCACCCTCTCCTTCCAGACCATCGTTGTCGTTCAGAAACATCAACGAGGAGACGGCATCACTTCCTTGTGCGATTATGTCCCTCAACAACGCTTCTTGTACTTCGTCTCGGGGGGTGTCCATAGTTTCTACAAATATTTACAACATGGCAATTATTATTCAAACATGATAGATATGGATATATTAGTGGCAAACGTAGAACTAGCTAGCTAATCACAATAAGGAATCATATTAGTGGCCTCGACGCTGCTTCTCTAGGGTTTGGGGTGGCCTCGACAACGCTTCAAGGGTTAGGGGGTGGCCTCGAGAACGCTTCAAGCTAGGAGGGGGTAATATCGACCCCCCCTCCCACGTGTTGAAGCTATCAGGAGGGGGGCGGCGTTGAATACTTTGACACTACAGGAACCCTCGACCCTGAAACCTTCGACCCTTGACCCCTTAACGACCCTCGAACCTGAAACCTTCGACCCTTGACCCCTTAAGGACCCTCGACCCTCTACCCTAGTTCCCGACCCTCGACCCCTCGGTGATCCTCGACACCCTCGTTATATCGACAACGAAGCAACATACATATACATGGGAAAATAATGTTATCGGGGAGGGGGTATCGGTACCCCCCCCCCTCGTGTCAAAGTTTCTTCTTTCTCCTCTATTCCTTTCTTTCTTCTTCTCCTCTTCTTTTTCTTCTTATCCCTCGAGAAAGGAAAATAAGGAAAAAGGAAGAAAAGAGGAAGAAGGAAGAAGAAGAAGAAAAAGAAGAAGAAAAAAAAGAGGAGAAGAAGAAAAGAATAGAGGAGAAGAAGAAAAAATAGAAATTTTTTTTCTATTTTTTC
>NC_041381.1:673383823-673384750 GCF_002162155.2 Triticum dicoccoides
CGGCGTCGAGGCGGCACGGGGTGGCGCGCGGCGACGGCGTCGGGGCGGCGCGGGGTGGCGACGGCGTCGGGGCGGCGCGGGGTGGAGACGGCGTCTGGGCAGCACGGGACGGCGTCGGAGGCAGGGCGACAACGGCAACGGCGAGGCGCAGAGGGGCAGCCTGGCGGCGGCGTCGGGGCGGGATCGAAGAACTGTACAAAAAATTTCACAAGTCTTGCTTATATAGACGGCGCATTGGTACCGGTTCGTAGCACCAACCGGGACTAATGCCACCCTTTAGTCCCGGTTGGTACCACCAACCGGGACCAAAGGCCAATTTTCAGCAGCCCAAAGGGCGGGAAGCGGCGGCCTTTGGTCCCAGTTGGTGCCACCAACCGGGACCAAAGGCCTGTGCTGCCCTGAACCTAATATTTAGTCCCACCTTGCTAGTTGAGAGGGAGGCGCACCTGATTATAAGGTGCGGTGCGCCTTCCCTCTCGAGCTCCTCTCTTAAGCAGGCTTTCGGGCCTAACCCTGCAATCTGTGCCTGTGGGCCTACTGGGCCTCCTACGGGCCTGAATCCTGGCCTATGGTAGGGTTTCTAGTCGTATTCAGGCCGTGGGGGCCCAGTAGGTGGCACTTTTTTCCAGTTTTTGGTTTTGTTTTCTGCATTATTTATTTTCTTTTGTTTTTTTCTTTATTTTTTAATTCTTTTTGCTTTTAGTTTTAGAAAAATTATAAACTTTCTGTTAGTGCCATTAGTTTTCAAATTTGAAAACACTTTTTTTGTTTTCTTTGTTGATTTATTCATTTTATTTTGTTTCTACTTACAACAAAATACTTATTGTTGCTATTTTTATTTTTTCCCAGTTTTTTTTGTTTTGTTTTCTACATTATTTATTTTCTTTTGTTTTTTGCTTTATTTTTTAATTCTTTTTGCTTTTAGTT
>NC_041381.1:673385138-673397523 GCF_002162155.2 Triticum dicoccoides
TATAAACTTTCTGCTAGTGCCATTAGTTTTCAAATTTGAAAACACTTTTTTTGTTTTCTTTGTTGCTTTATTCATTTTATTTTGTTTCTACTTACAATAAAATACTTATTGTTGCTATTTTTATTTTTTCCAGTTTTTTTGTTTTGTTTTCTGCATTAATTATTTTCTTTTGGTTTTTTGCTTTATTTTTTATTTCTTTGAAATTTATGTGAATAGTTAAATTTGAATTCTTTGAAATTTGTGTGAATTTGAAGTTTGTGATTAACTTTACTAGTGCCATTATTTTTTCAGTTCTACTTAGAACTAAATACTTATAGTTTTTTAGTGATTTCTTTTTTCTTTTAGGTCACAAAAAATAAAAACTTCTCTGTTAGTGAACATAGATGCACTTATAGAGAAAATTAAACATAAATTCGTAATCAATTTCTATTTATAAATTTAGGTCCAATTTCCTCTATAGGTGCATCTATTTTCACTTTGAGAGGAGATCAACAACACAGAGAGGGACGGGCTTATAAACAGGTGTGGGCGCCCTTCGGTTGGCGAGGTGGGACTAAAAGCTGGGTGCAATGCCCCCTTTAGTCCCAGTTGGTGCCACCAACCGGGACCAAAGGCCTTGTGCTGCCCGGCGCCGAAAAGTTTAGTCCCACCTCGCTAGTTAAGAGAGCTCGAGAGTGGTTTATAAGCGCTGCTGCACCCACCCTCTCGAGCTCCTCTCAACTGCAGGCTTTCGGTTTTTTTCAAGTTTTTTTATTTTGTTTTCTGCATTATTTATTTTCTTTTGGTTTTTTGCTTTATTTTTTAATTCTTTTTTGCTTTTAGGTCAGCAAAATTATAAACTTTCTGTTTGTGCCATTAGTTTTCAAATTTGAATTCTTTGAAATTTGTGTGAATCACAAGTTTGTGAGCTCAACAAGGCGTGTAGAGGGACGAGCTTATAAACCGGTGTGAGCGCCCTTCGGTTGGCGAGGTTTTCAAATTCATAGTTTTCAAATGAACTCTGAAAAAGTTGGCATAGCATGTGCATGTACAAAACGGACAATGGTATCATACTCGTCTGTTACAAAGTTGGCATGGTATCATCATAATAGTTGTGGGAGAAAGTCTTCACTTTTTCTTCGCTTGTGTCGTTTGCTTATTGCGCCGTAACCATGATTAATCTTCATCGTTTATCAGGATGCTTGGGTCAGCCTTGACTTTGAAGGGGGGAATTTCATGAAACTTTTCATACTCTTCAGACATGTCTGTCTTGCCCTCCACTCCCAGGATGTCCCTTTTTCCTGAAAGAACTATGTGGCGCTTTGGCTCATTGTATGATGTATTCGCTTCCTTATCTTTTCTTTTCCTCGGTCTGGTAGACATGTCCTTCACATAGATAACCTGTGCCACATCATTGGCTAGGACAAACGGTTCGTCAGTGTACCCAAGATTTTTCAGATCCACTGTTGTCATTCCGTACTGTGGGTCTACCTGTACCCCGCCTCCTGACAGATTGACCCACTTGCACTTAAACAAAGGAACCTTAAAATCTACTCCGTAGTCAAGTTCCCATATGTCTACTATGTAACCATAATATGTGTCATTTCCATTGTCGGTTGCTGCATCAAAGCGGACACCGCTGTTTTGGTTGGTGCTGTTTTCATCTTGGTCAATCGTGTAAAATGTATTCCCATTTATCTCGTATCCTTTCCAAATCATTACAGTCGAAGATGGTCCCCTGGACAACAAGTACAGCTCATCACAAATAGTGTTGTCACCTCTGAGACGTGTTTCCAACCAACTGCTGAAAGTCCTGATGTGTTCACATGTAATCCAGTCGTCGCATGCGCCGGGTGTTTGGAGCGCAGACTGTTCTTGTGTTCATCGACATACGGGGTCACCAAGGTAGAGTTCTGTAGAACTGTGTAGTGTGCTTGAGACCAAGAATATCCGTCCCTGCATATTATTGAGTCCCTTCCAAGCGTGCCTTTTCCAGTCAGTCTTCCCTCATACCACGATTTAGGTAGACCTATCTTCTTAAGGCCAGGAATGAAGTCAACACAAAACCCGATGACATCCTCTGTTTGATGGCCCATGGAGATGCTTCCTTCTGGCCTAGCGCGGTTACGAACATATTTCTTTAGGACTCCCATGAACCTCTCAAAGGGGTACATATTGTGTAGAAATACGGGCCCTAGAATGACAATCTCGTCGACTAGATGAACTAGGACGTGCGTCGTGATATTGAAGATGGATGGTGGGAACACCAGCTCGAAACTGACAAGACATTGCGCCACATCACTCCTTAGCGTTGGTACAATTTCTAGATCGATCACCTTCTGAGATATTGCATTGAGGAATGCACATAGCTTCACAATGGCTAATTGGACGTTTTCCGGTAGAAGCCCCCTCAATGCAACCGGAAGCAGTTGCGTCATAATCACGTGGCAGTCATGAGACTTTAGGTTCTGGAACTTTTTCTCTAGCATATTTATTATTCCTTTATATTCGACGAGAAGCCAGTCGGGACCTTCATACTGAGCAGGCATTGAAATAATATTTCTTTCTCTTCTTTCGTAAGAGCGTAGCTAGCAGGACCTTCATACTGCTTCGGAGGCATGCCCCCTTTTTCGTGCAAGCGTTGCAGGTCCTCTCGTGCCTCAGGTGTATCTTTTGTCTTCCCATACACGCCCAAGAAGCCTAGCAGGTTCACGCAAAGGTTCTTCGTCACGTGCATCACATCGATCGAAGAGCGGACCTCTAGGTCTTTCCAGTAGGGTAGGTCCCAAAATATAGATTTCTTCTTCCACATGGGTGCGTGATTCTCAGCGTCATTTGGAACAGCTAGTCCGCCGGGACCCTTTCCAAAGATTACGTGTAAATCATTGACCATAGCAAGTACATGATCACCGGTACGCATGGCGGGCTTCTTCCGGTGATCTGCCTCGCCTTTGAAATGCTTGCCTTTCTTTCGACATTGATGGTTGGTCGGAAGAAATCGACGATGGCCCAGGTACACATTCTTCCTGCAGCTTCCCAGGTATATACTATCGGTGTCAAGTAAACAGTGCGTGCATGCGTGGTATCCCTTGTTTGTCTGTCCTGAAAGGTTACTGAGAGCGGGCCAATCGTTGATGGTCACGAACAGCAACGCCTTTAGGTCAAATTCCTCCTTTTTGTGCTCATCCCACGTACGTACACCGTTTCCATTCCGCAGCTGTAAAAGTTCTTCAACTAATGGCCTTAGGTACACATCAATGTCGTTGCCGGGTTGCTTAGGGCCTTGGATGAGAACTGGCATCATAATGAACTTCCGCTTCATGCACATCCAAGGAGGAAGGTTATACATACATAGAGTCACGGGCCAGGTGCTGTGATTGCTACTCTGCTCCCCGAAAGGATTAATGCCATCTGCGCTTAAAGCAAACCATACGTTTCTTGGGTCCTTTGCAAACTCATCCCAGTACTTTCTCTCGATTTTTCTCCACTGCGACCCGTCAGCGGGTGCTCTCAACTTCCCGTCTTTCTTACGGTCCTCACTGTGCCATCGCATCAACTTGGCATGCTCTCCATTTCTGAACAGACGTTTCAACCGTGGTATTACAGGAGCATACCACATCACCTTTGCAGGAACCCTCTTCCTGGGAGGCTCGCCGTCAACATCACCAGGGTCATCTCGTCTGATCTTATACCGCAATGCACCGCATACCGGGCATGCGTTCAGATCCTTGTAGGCACCGCGGTAGAGGATGCAGTCATTAGGGCATGCATGTATCTTCTCCACCTCCAATCCTAGAGGGCATACGACCTTCTTTGCTGCGTATGTACTGTCGGGCAATTCGTTCTCCTTTGGAAGCTTCATCTTCATTATTTTCAGTAGCTTCTCAAATCCTTTATCAGGCACAGCATTCTCTGCCTTCCACTGCAGCAATTCGAGTACGGTACCGAGCTTTGTGTTGCCATCTTCGCAATTGGGGTACAATCCCTTTTTGTGATCCTCTAACATGCGATCGAACTTCAGCTTCTCCTTTTGACTTTCGCATTGTGTCCTTGCATCGACAATGACCCGGCGGAGATCATCATCATCGGGCACATCATCTGGTTCCTCTTGATCTTCAGCAGCTTCGCCCGTTGCAGCACCATCGTGCACATCGTCTGGTGCATCTTGATGTTCAGTAGCATCACCGTATTCAGGGGGCACATAGTTGTCATCGTACTCTTCTTCCTCGCCGTCTTCCATCATAACCCCTATTTCTCCGTGCCTCATCCAAACATTATAGTGTGGCATGAAACCCTTGTAAAGCAGGTGGGTGTGAAGGATTTTCCGGTCAGAGTAAGACTTCGTATTCCCACATATAGGGCATGGACAACACATAAAACCATTCTGCTTGTTTGCCTCAGCCACTTCCAGAAAATCATGCACGCCCTTAATGTACTCGGAGGTGTGTCTGTCACCGTACATCCATTGCCGGTTCATCTGCGTGCATTATATATAATTAAGTGTGTCAAAAATCATTACAGAACATCATGAATAGATAATTAAGTGACCAAATTAATAGAAGTTCATCATCACATAAAAACCGAAGTACATACATAGTTCTCATCTAACAACATAAAGCTCTGCAGAGCATCTAAATTAATTAAACCATACATTGAAACTATGTAAAACATTTCAATGCGAAAACAAATGCGATCATAATCGCAACCAAGGTAACAACTGATCCAACGGCATAATGATACCAAGCCTCGGTATGAATGGCATATTTTCTAATCTTTCTCATCTTCAAGCGCATTGCATCCATCTTTATCTTGTGATCATCGACGACATCCGCAACATGCAACTCCAATATCATCTTCTCCTCCTCAAGTTTTTTTATTTTTTCCTTCAAGAAATTGTTTTCTTCTTCAACTAAATTTAACCTCTCGACAATAGGGTCGGTTGGAATTTCCGGTTCAACAACCTCCTAGATAAATAAAATCTATGTCACGTTGGTCGGCATAATTTTCATAAACAATAAATGAACCAATAGTTATGAAAAGATAATATATACCACATCCGAATCATAGACAGGACGAGGGCCGACGGGGGCGGATACCAAAACCATCGCACTATATAAGATGCAATAATAAAAGTAAGAAAATAATACAAGTATCTATCTAAACAAACAAGTAATAATATTTTTCCTTTCAGAAAGAAGATAAGAACAAGAGGCTCACCACGGTGGTGCCGGCAATGAGATCGGCGTGGGTGATCGACGGCGATGAAGACGGGGACGGGGCGTGATGGACCGCTAAACCTAGATAAATATTGAGGAAAATAGAGCTTGGCGGTCGAGCTTGGAGAGGAGAAACCTTAAGTAGTGTGGCTCGGGCATTCCATCGAACACCTTGTGTGCATAGGAGGTGAGCTAGAGCACCACCAAGCCCTCTCCCCCTCGGCCAGAAAAAACAGAGCAGTGTGCTCTGCTCTTGCGCGAGGGACTATATATAGGGAGCACCATTAGACCCGGTTGGTGGCATGAACCGGGACTAAAGTGAACCCTTTGGTCCCGGTTCATGCCACCAACCGGGACCAATAGTGGTGGGCCAGGAGCCAGGACCATTGGTCCCGGTTCGTCCCACCAACCGTGACCAAAAGGTCCGGACGAACCGGCACCAATGGCCCACGTGGCCCGGCCGGCCCCCTGGGCTCACGAACCGGGGCAAATAGCTCCATTGGTCCCGGTTCTAGATTGAACCGGGACTAATGGGCTGAACTGGCCTGGGCCATTGCCCCCTTTTCTACTAGTGAGGAGGAAGAAGTACGTCGGTGGAAGCCCGAGGGGCCCATGAGATAGGGGGCGCGCCCTCCACCCTCGTGGCTTCCTCGATTGTTAATTGATTTGCACTCCAAGTCCTCTTGAACACGTTTGCTCCAAAAATCACGCTCCCAAAGGTTTCATTCCGTTTGGACTCCGTTTGATATTCCTTTTTCTTCGAAACATTGAAATAGGAAAAAAACAGCAATACGGGCTGGGCCTCCGGTTAGTAGGTTAGTCCCAAAAATGATATAAAAGTGTAAAGTAAAGCCCATAAACATCGAAAACAGGTAATATAATAGCATGGAACAATCAAAAATTATAGATACGTTGGAGACGTATCATGGACCATGTGAATGCCTTTAATCAATTGATCATGGATCTAGAACATCTGGATGTGAAGATTGAGGATGAGGATAAGTCACTACTTCTTGTTTCATCGCCACCGTCCTATGAGCATTTGGTCATTACATTGCCCTAGTGGAAAAAGGCCCATTTGTCCAGGTTCCAGATGCCCATTTGTCCTGCTTCTAGACCCGAGACTAAAGGGTCGGGACTAAAGCCCATGACCTTTAGTCCCGGTTCGCTCACGAACCGGGACAGATGGGGCTCCAGGTGGCCGCTGCGGCTTACCTAGGCAGGAGGGCCTTTAGTCCCAGTTGGTAAAACCAACCGAGACTAAAAAGCATCCACGCATCAGCAGTTCAGAGGCTGTGATTTTGTTTTTTTAAAGGGGGGGGGGGGTTGGGGGTTTTGGAGGGTTAATTTAATTAGGGGTTTCATATATTGTGTTAGCAATCTAATAGAGAGAAGTGACCTCTCTTATCTCCGTTCTTGGTCGACGCTACGTACTATACATATAGAGGACTCGACACGCTAGCTAGTAAGAAAATGAAGGAAACCATTAAGTACAAAAGATTGTCATGAACATATGCAGAGAGAAGTGATCGACTTCTCCTTCTCCGAGAGATTAGCCGAACAACAAGTTTTTGTATATCTATCCGACGCTAATAGCTACATATATACAATATAAGATCTATTACAATCCTTAAAGTCTGAAGTCAAGTTCCACATGGTTATTGATGACGTGGTCAAGAAAGAATCCCGCCAATTCCTCTTGAATTGCTTTTATGCGATCATGTGGTAGGAGCTCATCCCACAGCTGCCAGATCTAAATCGAAGAAGAGGGTCAATACAAGTGTATGAATGAAACTCAACACAAATGATGGTAATAATATACAATTGTGAATATTTTTGCTTACGCACTTGATATTGTTTTTCAGTGTAGCCCCGCTTATTCTTGGTCGTCTCGTTGTAGATGAACTCGCAAACGTAGTATCCACAAAACTTATTTCCTTGTTCCTACCACAAGCACTTTACAAGAAATAGAGGTCAATCAAACTGATAAGCAAGCATGCCAAATGGTATTGATGAAACTAGCTACAATCAATGTGAGATGTGCGGAACTAGGTAGTAGTACTTACTTTCGGTGTTTTAAATGTCAGCTCGGTCGGCAGTCCCGGAGAAATTGTGGTGAACTCTTTCCAAACTTTGCCAGACAAAGAAAATAATTACTTGTTATCAGGAAATGAAGAAAGTTGCCGATATGGTGCACTAATGATCGATTGAACTTACTTCTGGAGCATTCCAGTCATGTCCGCATAGTCCTCGGGATCTTTTTGTCTCGATTCTAAGACGGTTACTTCTCCCTTCTCAAGCTTAATCACTAGGAGAATAAAGTGGAAGCTACGCACGCATGCAAAACTCATCAGTTACATGACTATAACATCGAGTAATAAGGGAAGCTGAATATGCACAAGACAGTAACACTCATTTGAAGTTGTATGGAAAGAGTATTTTATCTTTGGTTTGATTTTTTAGCAACGATTTGAGCAAGTTGTCCTTGGTTTCTGTGACATTCTTTTTAACCGTCCATTCATGTATGACATTTGGGTTAATGAACCCAATGCCATAGATTTGTGCTTCTCCGCATTCGGCGATCTTCAATCTGCATAATATAGTGAGGATAATTATATATACATGCATTGAAAGAGTTTAGCTATATATAGAGAGAGACTCAATTACAGAAAGTAGTACTTATAGACAGTATCAAGCCACAAGTGATTTGTTGAGGGCCTTTTGATTGTAGAATTGGAAAAACTCGTCAAAATCAACAGTTAGTAGTTCTTGGCCAATGAAGTCGTGGTCCTCTTTAATCAGCATCGACAAAGCATCCTTCCCAGACTCGCTGCAGGTTTTCATGTACCAGTCATGGAATCTTCGCATCATCGTTTTTAGAGCAAGAGTATCTTTGACGAGAGGCTTCCCGTACTAGTATTTGAATTCGTCCACCTCCATTGTTTCAAAATCTACAACGTCGAGCAAGTAATCACCAATAGTGAAACCGGGCAGCAATGGTTCATTTGCGACGATATCGCTAGACACCTTGAGCGGGGGGAATGATTGGTTCTGTTGTTCTTCGAGCTGGGGAATTTTCTTCCCACTTCTTCGTTCTTTTAACCTTTTGTCAGTTGAAGTACTTCCCAACTGGCATGCTTCTTGCAATGTCTTTTTAAGACACCGGAGATGGTTGTTATCCAGCAAACACGGTGGTGGTCGCTTCAGGGCATTGATAGTGCGCTTCACTTTCACCGGATCTATCTTCTCCTCCGGAGGCGGATGTTTCATAGCTTTTCGCGTTTCAAAGAAGTCCTTCACTTGGGCTTGAACTATCTGCTCGTTTTCCTCCACGGTCATCTCGTATGGTAACTTCTCTACAGGCTTGAGAGATGGACCGAATTTGTATTGTCTCCCGCCTCTGGCTGTACTGCTAGATGCCGGAGCGGCGGCGGCTCTCTTCCGTTGCTGGTGACGAGTAGTAGAAGGAGGCCGAGTGGTCTGATGCGCTGGAGCAGCTGGAGTGGCGCCGTCTATGTTGCACAGTTGCCGACGAGGCGGAGGAGGAGGCGGGCTGCTCGGACGCGCCGGAGCAGGCGGAGAAGGAGGTGGAGAGTTGTCCTCGCGCGCCGGAGAAGGAGGCGGAGTGCCCTGATCACTCGTCGTCATCGTCGGAGGAGGATGCGGAGGAGGCGGAGTGCCCTGACTCGCCGGAGGAGGAGGAGGCGGAGGCGTGAAGTTCAGAAGCTTGATGTGCTCCTTCCGCCAAAGACATGGAGTCTTCAAAGCAAGACCCTTGATGTAGCCATGGATTTCTTCAATACTTTGATAGACAACATGACATATATATATGTGTGTGTGTGTGTGTGTGTGCACATCCATAATGGGGGCATTCTTGTTAAACGGAGACCCTTGACCCCTCGGCAATCCTCGACCCTCGACCCCCCGATGACCCTCGACCCTCGACCCCTCGACAACCCTCGACCCTCGACCCTCGACCCCTCGATGACCCTCGACCCTCAATCCCTCGACGACCCTCGACCCTCGACCCTCGACGACCCTCGACTCTCAACCCTCGACGACGCTCGACCCCTCGACGACCCTCGACCCCCTACCCTAGTTTCCGACACCCTCGTTCCCAATAAAAAATAAGAAGAGGAAGAAGAAAAAAAGAGGAGAAGAAGAAAAGAAGAAATAGAAGAAAAAAAAGGAGAAGAAGAAAAAATAGAAAATTTTCTATTTTTTCTTGTTCTCCTCTATTCCATCTTCTTCTCCTTTTTTAACTTCTTCTTCCTCTTCTTATTTTTTTCTCCTCTTCTTCCTCTCATTTTCTTCCCTTCTTGTTCTCCTTCTTCCTTTTCTTATTTTCCTTTTTCACAAGTCTTATGAAAAAATCCTATGAACATATACAAACATACATACAAAAAATACATACATACATCTAAAAAATACATACATACATTAAAAAATACATCTAAAAAATACGTATACAAATCCTATGAACAAAAAGCATATGAACAATGCATATCATCAACATCATCATATGAACAAATCATATGAATATGAACAGAAAAATCATATGAACAAATGAACAGAAAAGGGGCCGCCGGCCGGACCGTAGCGCGGGGCAGCGCGGGGGCGGTGACGGTGACGGTGTCGAGGCAGGGGCAGCAAGCACGGCGGCGACGAGGACGGTGTCAGGGCAGGGGCGGCGCGGCGATGGCGTCGGGGACAGACGGCAGGGGCGAGCTTCAGCAGCCCAAAGGTCAGTCTCTTTTCAGCAGCCCAAAGGGCGGGAAGCAGGGACCTTTTGTCCCGGTTGGTGGCACCAACCGAGACTAGAGGGGGGGCATTGATCCCGGTTGGTACCACGAACCGGTACTAATGCACCCCTTTAGTCCCAGTTGGTGGCACCAACCGGGACTAAAGGGGGGGCATTGGTCCTGGTTCAACCTGTCAATTCGACCCATGGGCATCCGTGCCCATGGGGACCCGACCCGAATGGGTAGGGTATGGTTCTATTCACCCATGGGTAAGCCCGATGGGTAACCCGATTACTCATGTGTAGGGTATGGGCATCCTGTTCTGCCTATGAACCACCCGATGGGTCACCCGATTAATATGAGTGATTAAAATATTGTATTGTGTGTGGACATTTTGGTGAAGATACTTAATAATTATAATTTCTTTAGAATAACTCAACACTACTAGTAGCTATGCATGCCAGCCACACAATAATTATAAATTCTTTAGAAGATACTTAATAATTATAATTACATGTGCCACCAGCCACACAAGCTAAACGCCGTTTGTGATTAGTAACAAAGGCAAATCCTTAATAACAAGGACGCAGCCCTATGTTATTGCACAGAACAATTTATCTAATTGAAAGAAGTTCACTAATTCAAGAAAAAAGTTCATAAATCTGAAAAAGTTCACTAATTCCAGAAAAGTTAACAAATTTAAAAAAGTTCACAAGTTTGAAAAAAGTTCATGAAAATTTTGAAAAAGTTCATGAAATAAAAAATAGTTCAAGAAAATTTTGAAAAGTTCATCGATTTTTGAAAAGAGCTCATACTTTTGAAAAAAGTTCATCGATTTTCATGAAAGTTCACGAGTTTTGAAAAAAAGTTCACGAGTTTTAAAAAAAGTTCATTGATTTTGATAAAATTCATCGAACTAGAAAAAAGTTCATTGGATTTGAAAAAATAGTTCATCAAATTCAAAAAAGGTTCATGAATTGGAAAATAGTTCATCGATTTTACCAAATAAAATAGCAAAAATGACAGTTCACGCATTTATCATTTATCAAAAAGTGTACGAATAAAGAAAGAAAAAAGAAAAAACAAATAAAATCATTCGAAAAAACTGTAAGTTAATGAACACAAAAGAAGGTAATCGGTCAAGCCTCAGGGAGGTGGCTTGGTGGTTATCGCTCCATTCTCGAAACCAGTAGGTCGCTGGTTCAAATCCTTCCTACATCACTTCTTTTTACGGTTTATCAAAACGAGAACACAGTTAAAATGGGTTGGCCCAGCTCACGGTAGGTGGTGTTGCGCTGCAGGCATCCGTTAACAAAATGCACGTTAACCGGCGCCTGCAGGGCCAAATAGGATTTGCCCACAACACACGTATATGTATGATGGGCCAAGTTCTCAAAACAAATGATGGGCCTAAGCATTGTTCAGCCATTATCAGCCCATGGTAGATATGCAGTCGCACGAGGCAGTGGCAAGGTTTTTTTAGTACCACGTCGACTAGATGACGAGAAGTGCAGCTTCGGCAGCACTATAAAGGTAGCAAGTGGACGACCAGTTACCTTATGCTTGCCCATATAAATGCAGTACTGTATGCAAGCTTGCTCCGTCGCTATAAAATAGTACTGTGAGCGAAAATTAAAATTAATGATAATTTTAGTCATGCCTGATGGGTGCCCAATTAGGTTGGGTCATGGGTAGGGTCGCGGGCGCAAGCTTGACCTGTTAACGGGTTTGGGCATGGGTCTGTGTGAGGCGGACCCGGCCAAACCCGGCCCGATTGCCGGGTTGAGTTCTGGTTGGTACCACGAACCGGTACCAATGCACCCCTTTAGCCACCAACCAAGATAAAAGGCCTTGTGTTGCCCGTGTCGCGGCCTAAATATTAGTCCCACCTCGCTAATTGAGAGAGCTCGAGAGTGGTTTATAAGCGCTGTTGCGCCCATCCTCTCAAGCACCTCTCAACTACAGGCTTTCGGGCCTAATCTCTGTTACGCTGTGCTTGTGGGCTTATTTGGCCTGCTGCAGGCCTGAATCCTGACCAATGCTTGGGTTTCTAGTCGTATTCAGACTGTGGTGGCCCAGTAGGTGGCACTTTTTATATTATTTTTTTGCTTTATTTATTTTATTTTGTTTCTACTTACAGCAAAATACTTACTAGTTTTTCATGTAATTCTTTTTGCATTTAGGTAATAAAAATTATAAACTTTCTGTTAGTGCCATTTGTTTTCCAATTTGAATAGTTTAAATTTGAATTTTTTGAAATTTGTCTGAATCACTAGTTTTTGAATAACTTTACTATAAAAATAGATTTTTGAGTGATTATTTTTCCTGCTATTTAATATTACTGTGTTTTACTATTATATTCAAAAACAGATTTTGTTATTTTAGTTTCTAAAAAAAATTCTTTATGATAAATCTTTTTGCTATTAAAGTTTCTAACAAAAAAATTCT
>NC_041381.1:673397695-673399329 GCF_002162155.2 Triticum dicoccoides
AGAAAATACTTTGATAATTTTCATTGCATAATTTTATATAATTTTAATTTCAATAATACTAGAGGTTTATAAAAATTTATTAGTTGATTCCTTTTGCTATTGGAGTTTTATAAAAGCTTTTTTGTTGATTATTTTTGCTATTAGTTCATTCTTTTTGCTATTAGTTTTGTTTTAGTTGATCATAAAAGAATATTTTAATTGCTTATTTTTAGTTTATTCTTTTTGCTATTAGTTTATTCTTTCAGCTAAATGACCCTTAAATTGAAAAGCACTATAAATGAACTCTGAAAACGTTGAAAGTTGGCATGGTATCATCATTTCACCCACATAGCATGTGCTAAAAAGTTGAGAGGGTTAAGACAACAAATTGGATGCACTTCGTGTACAAAACAGACAATCTTTGGAAGTATTAGGGTTTCGGACGAAAACTCATCTGTTACAAAGGGATTTCATTTGTTCACATGTAACTGCAGTGATATTCTAGACCAAAGGCATCATCATAATAGTTGTGGATAGAAAGTCTTCACTTTTTCTTCGCTTGTGTCCTTTGCTTGTTGTGCCGTAACCATGGATAATCTTCATCGTTTAACAGGGTGCTTGGGTCAGCCTTGAATTTGAAGGGAGGAATTTCATGGAACTTTTCATAATCTTCAGACATGTCTGTCTTGCCCTCCAATCCCATGATGTCTCTTTTCCTGAAAGAACTATGTGGCGCTTTGGCTCATCGTATGATGTATCCGCTTCCTTATCTTTTCTTTGACTCGGTTTGGTAGACATGTCCTTCACATAGAAAGCCTGCACCACATCATTGGCTAGGACGAATGGTTCGTCTGTGTACCACTAGAGGAATAAGCTACTTTGCTGTCTGCCATGGCGGACGACAAAGGCAGGAATGGCGGACGACAAAGGTCTTTCCCGTCTGCCGCGGACGACAAAACGCTCTGGCAAAGTAAGGATCGGCAAAGAGCTACTTTGTCGTCTGCTTTCTGAGGCTGACGGCAAAGAAAGCAGACGACAATAATTAAGCTGTTAGTCCGTTAGGTGGCTAACGACAACCTTTGTCGTCCGCTGCTGTAGGCAAAGCCTTTGCCGTCCGCCGCTGTAGGCAACCTGACCAAATGGGTCAGCCCACCAGGAAGCATAGGTGGCCGCCGCGTGGCTTCTTTGTCATCTGCGGCTGTCGGCAAAGGTAGCTTTGCCATCAGTGGCTGACGGCAAAGATCCTGCATTGCCTCTTTTTTCTGTTTTTTTAATCCAACAATTTTCACAGCAAATATATATGACATATATATAGGGTGGGTCTATTATGATAACACCCCTTAAGACCTTATTCTGCACATCAAACCCGCTTATTCTGCTAACACCCCCGACCCACCCCGTAGCTAGAAAACTAACTACACAAAAGAACCGACCGAACTGCGCAGTAAAAAAAACCCCACCCCCCGACCCTATCCTCTCGAACCCACCCACTCCTTTCTCTCATCGTGCTCCATCCAATCCCCGCAACTTCCCCCCACCCAGTCCGCCGCCGCACCACCTGCCTCCTCAACCGGCCGCCGCACCACCTGCATTCCCACCCCGTCGCCAGCCAGGGCTCACGCTGGCCAGCCGCCTCTCACCCGGCCACCGCACCT
>NC_041381.1:673399731-673405226 GCF_002162155.2 Triticum dicoccoides
ACTGCCTCCTAATGCCGGCGAGTGCAAGTTCTATGCCTTCCCTCCCCTCCCCTCCCTTCCCCACTGTTTCCCGGATCTGCCTCTGCCATGGAGATGGCGCGGTTCACCTCCCGGCGAGATCTGGCCGTGGGCACTCTCCCCTGTTGGCCTCAGATCTGGCCGTGACCAGGGGGTAGGGGCATGCTGCCTGCGTGCATCAGTAAGCTGCAGGTCCTCCCTGATGCTTCCCCTTTCACCACTGGTCGCCGGACTGTCGGTCCTCCTCCACTCTCCCTTCTCCAACGACCGCCCCAAGCGGCTGCAGAATAAGGCCGGTGTTGGCAGCAACCCCTGGAGATCGACAATGCTGCATGTAGTTCACCGGTAAGAACTTTTAGTTTGTGTGCGACATGCAGTTTTGCGCCCCGTCCAGCTCTAGTGGCACACCGATGCGGTTCACTCCATGTGTGCAGGTGGTAATTGATCAGCCTCGGTGAAGTCCTTGTGCACTGGTGCGGCGGAGCATTTTTTCAGATTTGGTTTTCGTTTCTATGAAGTTCAGTGCAGTAGAGTTCTTGTGATTTTTTGCTCTCTGTATGTTCTTGTGCTCCAGTAGCCTGTGTGTCGTAGAGGGTATGTGTGTGTTCGTGTGTGCGCACACAGTTTGTATGCGGGCAGTGCTTGTCGCAGCCCACATCTCCAGCGGGAGTAGCTCGGATTCCGCCGGCGTGCAGTTTCGACAGTGTTCGTCAGCTCGCGTACCATGCAGCTCAGTTTTGGCAGGCACGCAGTGCGGCATCTCATATGGTGCTGCTCAGCAGCTCATTTGCAGTCTAGTGCCACTACGCCGACAGCCGTTTGACAGCCGTTAATCAGCGCATATGTACGGATTCAGCAGGACGGGCTTTGCAGACCAGCCGTGGACGGCATATATTACGCAACTGCATGCAGCCCACTATAGATCATCACGAGTTGAAGTGCGTGAGTAGACACCTTGCAGTGCTCATAGTTCTCTAATGCAGTACTGAAAAAGCAAGTGAAGGTTTCATGTGTGGTGTTTGTTGTGTAAAAATAAAAATGGCAGTGTTTGAAAAAAAAATTGTATAATACAGGAGAAATTTCACTCATTGTATAACCCCTTCGTTGTTCACTATGAAAAAAAGTGAAGTTCATTATCAAACGACATTAATGTGTGTTCACGGTGACTGCAGCCGCTAAGATTCTAGTACAGTGCGCCTTGTGTGGTTCCATTGCAGTGCACTTTCATGATATTTTTATTCCAATTGTCACATCTTGTTGTGTGGTCCTATCTTTTTTAATGGGGTTCTTATCTTTTTTTAAGAAAAAAATGTGTGCTCTATAAGCAGCCCGCAGCTCACGACACAGGGATTTGTAGTTCTCCACCCTGATGCATGAGGTTCACATCTCGCTTGATGGTTGTAAATGACAAAAAATCATGTCATTTACTTTTATTTGTGTTGCAGTTCATTTTCCTTCCCAATTTAGACTGCATACGTCTTGTGGACTATCATGTGTTTCAAAGCAGCTAATTGCATCAGAACTTAAAGTGCGCTTCGTCATCAGATGGATTTCAGTTTTCAATAGTGTCACGGTTCACTTGCCTCGTCTCTGCGGTCCATTCTTGTTCAAATGTTTTTGGAAAAAAGACAACAAAAACTCGTTTGAGAAAAAATTACGTCCGACAAAAGAAATTATGCAGCTCGCTTGCCCATCCGATGCAGTGCGGTTTTCATTCGGAAGCAGTGCGGTCGGCCGTATGATGTTGTTCATCTCATAAGTGCAAAAAAATTGTTACGAAGGCGGAAAAAAGTAATGCGGTTCACTTCTTGATAGTGTTGTGGTTCATTCACACCCGATGTGGAGTGCACTCTATTTCCTCGTTCTTGAAAAAAAATACGTTTGAATAAAATAAATCGTGCAGTTCCTCTTACCCGTCTGATGCAGTGCGGTTTGTTGTCTGTTGCAGTGCGGTTTTCAGTTGGATGAAGTACCCACGTCGATCTGGGTGTCGCGAAAAACAGAGTGTCCGCATTTCGGTGAATTCGAAATTCCTCTTAAACCATAAGGAATTAGAGAGCGTGTTATATATGAAAAAGTTGCGCCTCATCGATATCATTCCAACGGCGTATCGTTTGAATCATTCCGACCAGCGGTTTGCAAAAATTTCGCCAAAAACGACCGCTGTCACTCGTCGTCCGCCGCACGATTTTCAAAATTAACTAAAAACCATAAGGAATTTCAAAAATATTTCAACATATGAAAGTTGCGTCTCGTTCGTAGCTTTCCAACGGCGTATCACACGCCTCGTTTCGACAAGCGGTTCAAAAACTGGAGCCAAAACAGTACCAAAAATATGAAAAAATTTGAAAAACAGAATTCCGCGATTTAGTAAATTTGAAACTGCTCTTAAACCGTAACGAATTAGAGAAACATTTATATATGAAAAGGATGCGCCTAGATGATATCTATCCAACGGCGTATCATTTGCTTCATTCCGATGAGCAGTTTAGAAAAAAACGCGAAAAAACGCTCACTGCCACTCGTCATCCGCCGCACCATTTTCAAAACTGCTCTTAAACCGTGTGGAATCTCGAAAAGTGTTCAACATGTCGAAGTTGCGCCTAATCCATAGCTTTTCAACGGTATATTATATGCCTCATTCCGATAAACCGTTAAAAAATTAGAGCGAAAATAGTACCGAAAAAATAACGCGTGCAGTTTTTTCTGACGAGAAGTTCATAGTCTCTATTGCAGTGCTCGTCGTCAGAATGATGCAGTGCGCTTCTGTTGAGCGTGCAGTGCCGAAGTGGTGTACAGAATAGTTATTCTGCTAATATTAGCAGAATAGACCGTCTATGTGTGTATATATATATATATTTCACAGGGCTATTTAACAGCAAACATATGACATATCTAGCACACAAGTTTCATCATACATACCAAGTTACACATGCACAGTGTTCCATCCATACATATTACAATGCAAAGTTTCGTCAAGATAGCAAGCTAGAAGAATACTTGAAGAGAATGAAAGAAAAAACAAGCACTCCATCATAGCAAGCTAGCTTCCGTTAAGTGAATGAAATCTGCAAAACAGAAAATTAGAAAGTTAGAAAAATGGTGACTAGAAGAAGAAGAGTAGAACAAGAAGTATATGTCATTTATGAGCTAACTTAGGTGAAATGGATCATTTATGAGCTAATTTAGGTGAAATGGATCGTTTTTTAGGTAACTTCGGTGAAATGGATCGTTTATGAGAAAACTTAGTTGAAATGGATCGTTTATGAGCTAACTTAGTAAAAAAAAGCATCATTTTGAAGCTAACCTAGGTAAGATGGGTCATTTTGGAGCTAACCTAGGTAAGATGGGTCATTTTGGAGCTAACCTAGGTGAAATGGATCGTTTTAGAGCTAACTTAGGTGAAATGGATCGTTTATGAGCAAACTGTGTGAAATGGATCGTTTATGAGATAACTTAGGTAAAAAGCACCATTTTAGATCTAACCTAGGTGTGATGGGTCATTTTGGAGCTAACCTAGGTAAAATGGATCGTTTGTGAGCTAACTTAGGTGAAATGGGTCATTTATGAGCTAATCTAGGTAAAATGGGTCATTTTAGAGCCAACTTGGGTAAAATGCATCATTTTAGAGCTAACCTAGGTAAGATGGGTCATTTTGGAGCTAACCTAGGTAAAATGGGTCATTTTAGATCTAACATAGGTAAAATGGATCATTTAAGAGATAATCTAGTTAAAATAGGTCATTTTAGAGCTAACTTGGGTAAAATGGATCATTTATAAGCTAAGAATGGTAAAATGGGTCATTTTAGAGTTAACTTAGGTAAAATGGATCGTTTATGATCTAACTATGTTAATTATGCCATTTTTTACATAAGTAAGCTAAGTACAGATCGTTTTAGAGCTAAGTTAGGTAAAATGGATGGTTTTGGAGGTCAGTAAGCTTATTAAGTCATTTTGGAGGAAAAGAAGCTAACTCTAAGTCATTATGGTAAGCATATTGGAGGAAATAAAGCTAAGTCTAGGTCTTTATGCATTTGTTAAGCAAAACACTAGAGACACTTACCGTGATCATGGAGGTGTAGTAGCGGGGTGGCTCGTGCCGGTAGCTGGAGAAGGATCGTGCGATGCTTGTCTGGAGTTACGCTGCACCAAAGATCATTTCCAATGTCTCGTTAGCATGATGACACTCAAATATTAAGACTAGCAAGTAATGTCCATTCAAATTAAACTCACCGTGGTCCCATGAGCAATCACTGGCATCGGCGGAGCGGTCTGACCGGACTTCTCGCACACAGACTGCACATTTGGTTTTGACGACTCAGTCATACTAGTTAGTAATGAGACAAACACTACATGAATGTTTTGGCTAATGTGTAGAAGAAACTTACCACAAGGAGCTCGTACATGGCCCTTGCCTGCATGTCATTCCGTGCCCTCTCCTCTTCCAACATCTTTGTCGTCCTCTCCTCCAACTCCCGCTGCCTCTCCGCCGCCTCCGCCAGAAGTTTCTCCATTCTATCTCTCTCACTCTGTATAGCAGCCTGCAACACCACTCCTCGTTACCATTTGTAATCATTGATGGAAGCGCACACAATATAATGGAGAAAGATAGCTGAGTACGTATAACTAACCTTGAAGGCGAGTTGGACTGGCCGTTCACGAGGCCTTATCTTAGGAGCGGAGCTCGACTAGCGCGCCTTGATCTTCGGGAGAGTGCTAGGACAACGGATAAGTCCATCTCCCGTGGCTATGGAGCAACGGGACCTCCCGCCACCACATATCATCAGCAGCTTTGTATCAATGGGACCCTGGCTCGGGTTAAAGTCCTCCCCTTTCCTCGCCTTCCCCTGATCTTTATATTTCATGAGCTTGTCGTGGGAGGAGATGTTGGTGAAGTTTTTTGGATCATCGAGGTCAGACGCAGAGAATGCCTTGACTTACTTGTAAGAGCCAGTGTGGGCCATGTGTAACGCCCCGGATACAACTTTCCATGTTCATAACTCCGACTCTTGTCTTTTTCGGAGATGTGATTTATTATTTCCTCCGTGGTTCGGTTTTTGTCTGTTGTTTTGCATTTTGTTCTTGTTATGCATCTCGTCTCATAGCATCATGTGCATTGCATCGGCATCGTTTTCATAAAACTTGCATCCGTTCGGGTTTCCCCAGTTCTCTCTGTTGTCCGTTCTGAGCCCGACCACACTTGCACGTGCCCGCGGCACCTCCGAAATATTATTTTATAAGTGGCATAAAAATGTTCTCAGAATGGGTTGCAACTTGTCGTGCGGTCTTATTATAGTGTAGGCAGGCCGTCTGTCAAGTTTCGTCGCATTCGGAGTCCATCTAATAGCCCAACCGTTAAGTATATAACCGCGATATAGTCGGTATATTCGTCAGACGTTTTCGGTCTTCGGAAACTGTTACCGGGCTGCCTTCTCCTCTCTCTTCTCAGCCCAACCCCCTCTTTGCACAATCACAGA
>NC_041381.1:673405648-673419311 GCF_002162155.2 Triticum dicoccoides
GCTCTGTCGTTACCGTTGGATCCGGATCATCTCCAAACGTCTATAAAACATCTCCGTTTCTTATTTAGACTTTCCTAACCTATCTTTTCTCGACCGCCCGATTATAATCGGAGGGACCGAGATAGCCCCTAACCTAATCTGTGAGGTATATATAGTCCACCCTTAGTCATTTTGGACAAACCCTAAAATCTAGGGACTTTGTCCCGTCGAGCCGCCGCCGCCTACCGTATCTTCCTCGGGATCCAGATCCATCCCTTCCTCGTGTTCACCACCACACCAACCCAAGCCACCTTCTCCTTCCTCGTTTTCCCCTCGGGTCAACCATCTCCTCTCCCTCGATCCACCCATTCCCGCAGCTCCTCCCCATGGCTTCCAGATCGAGCGAGCTCGATCTCCAGCAGCAGCGCCTTGGTTGCCCACAGCTCCGTCGCTGCCGGGAACGAGTCCCTCAGCCCCGCATGGACGATGTCTCTCTGCACCTCGTCTTCAACCAGCCCGACCACCCGATCCGCGCCGCTCTGCCGACTCGTCTCCGGCCCTGCTTGCCGGACCACCCCCCCGCCTCCAGCGCCGGTGATCGCCAGACCACCAGGACCGGCCTTCTCCCTGTCCTTCTTCCTCCTTCCCGTGCTCCTCCTCCTCTCTCATTTCCTCTCTCTCTCTGTACAGGAACCCAGGCAGCAGTCATGACGCCATGGACAGGAGCACTCTGCAGCGGTGCAGCCGACCCCGCCCCGCACGGCGACCTGCTCGGATCCAGTCGTCCCTGCCGCCAAGTGTCGCCGTCGACCTCCATCTGTCTGCATCGCGCCAAGTCCCGCGCCCCTGCTTCGCTGCGTCCTCTGTTTCCCTGCATCGAGCAGCCCCAGCGAGCGCCTCGCTCGACCGGGTCCTGCCCGCGTTGACCGCGCCAATCTCCAAGCCCAGCTCCTCTTCGCCAGATCGGCCGGCCTGCCTCCTCCTCCTCTCCACCGACTGGGCCTGGCCAGGGACCAGCCTCGCTCGGCCTCTCCTCCAGCTGGGCCAAGAGCCCATAGGTGAGCAGCCCCAGCTCTGTTCAGATTTGGCCCACATAGTATTTCTTTCCTGTTCAGCGATTTTACTAATTATCCAGGGAATTATAGATTTACAGAAAAGTCCTTGCACTTCATGCATTTAATATCTCTCAAACTGTGCATCGGATTAAAATAATTTAAATATGTAAAATGCTCAGAAAATTGTGTAGATTAATAATATGCCACTTTCATCTATGTTAAAAATGTTTAACATATTGTTTGTGTTTATTTTGCATAATGCCATGCTAAAATGCTTTATTTCATAACTAAATAACTGTAGCTCCGTTTTAAATAAACTTTATATGTAAATGGGGTGGAAAATGCCTAGTTTAACATGGTACACTTTATTTTCCTGTTTAACAAACATAAAACTGTGTTTAGGGCAGAACAGTACCAAATCCATAATTTGCACGTGGGGATTTTCCGGAATTATTGTTTGCTATTTCGGCCTCATTTAAACTTGTCTAGATAGGTAGTTTTTCATGTGCTTCACCCCTTGCCATGTTTAACAACATTTAACATGGTTGTGTACCTAAACGAGAGCGAACTAAATAACTCAGATGTGGTGTTTCGTCAATATGCAACTCGTTGCATATTGATCTCCACTTAACTTATAGTATTGTTTGGTTGCATTTGCCATGCCATGCCTCATTAAACCGGACATGCATCATACTTGATTGTGCATCATGCCATGTTTATGCTTGTGCATTTACTATGTTGCTTGCTTCTTTCCGGTGTTGCTTCCTACTTCCGATAATGTTGCATTCGTGAGGATTCGTTCGACTATGTTGGTTCGTCTACTTCATGGACTCGTTCTTCTTCCTTGCGGGATTTCAGGCAAGATGACCGCTACCCTGGATCTCAATACTATCATTGCTATGCCAGTTGATTCGTTCTATCGCTATGCTGCGCTACCTATCACTTGTTCTTCAAGCCTTCCAAAATTGCCATGAACCTCTAACCTTTGACACCTTTTCCTATGCAAACCATTGATTGGCTATGTTACCGCTTTGCTCAGCCCCTCTTATAGCGTTGCTAGTTGTAGGTGAAGTTGAAGATTGCTCCATGGTGGACAGGATTTTGTTGGGATATCACATATCTCTTATATTATTAATGCATCTATATACTTGGTAAAGGGTGGAAGGCTCGGCCTTATGCCTGGTGTTTTGTTCCACTCTTGCCGCCCTAGTTTCCGTCATACCGGTGTTATGTTCCCGGATTTTGCGTTCCTTACGCGGTCGGGTGATTTATGGGACCCCCTTGACAGTTCGCTTTGAATAAAACTCCTCCAGCAAGGCCCAACCTTGGTTTTACCATTTGCCTCACCTCCACCTATATTTCCCTTGGGAGTAATTAACCCAAGGATCATCTTTATTACAGCCCCCCCCCCGGGCCAGTGCTTGTCTAAGTGTTGGTCCGAACTAGAGCCCTTTGCAGCGCCCCTCAAGGAAACTTGAGGTCTGGTTTTAGTTGTACGGATTGCTCATCCGGTGTTGTCCTGAGAACGAGATATGTGCAGCTCCTATCGGGATTGTCGGCGCATCGGGCGGTCTTGCTGGTCTTGTTTTACCATTGTCGAAATGTCTTGTAAACCGGGATTCCGAGTCTGATCGGGTCTTCCTGGGAGAAGGTCTATTCCTTCGTTGATCGCGAGAGCTTGTCATGGGCTAAGTTGGGACACCCCTGCAGGGTATAATCTTTCGAAAGCCGTGCCTGCGGTTATAGGCAGATGGGAATTTGTTAATGTCCAGTTGTATATAACTTGACACCAGATCCGAATTAAAATGCATCAACCGCGTGTGTAGCCGTGATGGTCTCTTCTCGGCGGAGTTCGGGAAGTGAACACGGTCTTTGGGTTGTGTTTGACGTAAGTAGGAGTTCAGGATCACTTCTTGATCATTGCTAGCTTCACGACCGTTCTGCTTGCTCTCTTCTCGCTCTTTATTTGCGTATGTTAGCCACCATATATGCTTAGTCGCTGCTGCAGCCTCAACACTTTACCCCTTCCTTTCCCTTTAAGCTTTGCTAGTCTTGATACCCATGGTAATGGGATTGCTGAGTCCTCGTGGCTCACAGATTACTACAACAACAGTTGCAGGTACAGGTTTATGTGATGATCATGACGCGAGAGCGATGTTTGCTTGTGTTGGAGTTCTTCTTCTGCTTCTTCTTCGATCAGGGATAGGTTCCAGGTCGGCAGCCTGGGCTAGCAGGGTGGATGTCGTTTGAGTTTCTGTTTGTGTTTCATCCGTAGTCGGATGTTGATCTTATGTATGATGTGATGTTGTATTCATGTGGCATTGTATGCCTTATGTATGTATCCCCATCTATTATGTAATGTTGATGTAATGATATCCACCTTGCAAAGTGTTTCAATATGCGGGTCTATCCTTGGTGGGACCTTCGAGTTCCTTTTGGATAGGGTCGCATATTGGGCGTGACAAGTTGGTAATCAGAGCCTCGACCGACCATAGGAGCCCCCTTGATTGTTGGCCGTTGTTGAGTCTATAAGAAAACTATTTTGAGTCTTAGGATTATATATATCGGAGAGTAGGATTCTTTTTACTCCTCAGCCCCCTTCGTCGCTCTGGTGAGGTCTCCTGACGTAGATGTTTTGTCTTCCCTCTCCTCAAATTTCACTAAAAAAAATTTAGGATCACGCAAGTATCTTGGAATCATTCCGATGGTTTTGTGACGAGAACATTGTTCTTGGTGCCTCCTGTCTATTTATGTGGCTTTGACCCGGGGAGTTGAGCTCCGAGGTGTTGTCGTCACAATTTTATCGTTGCAGTTCTGGAATACCTGAGATTTGCCGACATCGAAAATCTCTTTTATGCAGTTGTTGGTGAGATAACCCCGATAACCCAGTACTGGGGCGAGCTCAGGAGTATTGCCATAACTCGTATAATGGATGCTTTTCGAAGGTTGAGGTACACGATTTCCGAAGGTTTCTTGGTTATGTGTTGACGGATGGATACAGCTTGGATGTAGGTATTGTTAGTTTGGGTGAGATATATTGCTTCCCCTGTATCCCCAACACCAGATTGCATAACCAGAAAGTTTCGGGAGTTTTATAGGTGGGAATTCAAGTAGCTCCTAGAATATCTTTTCGACAGATGCATGATATGAGATTGGGGTTTGACGTCTAGTGGTCCGCCTTTCCACGGTCGTTTTTACAGTGGTCTCGTTGTGTCTTAAAGAACCCTTGGCTATGCTGGTTCGGGGACACTTCGTATGTCATGTGCACTGCCTTGTACATGATGGTGCTGTACACTCGAGCCCGTGTGGGCCCCACCATGAAAACTTCAGATGAAATCTCTATCATATGTTTGTTCCGGCTTATTCTGCAAGCCAAATCCTTTGTTTTGTTTTATTTGTGGTATTCGAGTTGCTTCAAAGTCAAGTGTTGATTCCATACCTTTCCTAAACGGTGTTCTCATATTTCTATGTGAATACTAATCCTTTTTGATCATTGAGGTTGTCATGTTAATCCTTTTCCAACCGGTGCGCTTCTCTTCGAGATGATCCCATCATTCTCCCCATCTGCAAGATCAATTCTAAGTTTTCTCAACGGTGTTTGTTTCATCCGTCCCCAAGTTGCCTTTGTTTTCCGCCCTCCCACCCTTTTCTTCAAGGACTCATATATTTTAATCAAGTATCCATTTACTCATGTGAAGTCTCTTCATTCTTTTCAATCAATGTTCTGATCCGGTGATCCCTTGTGAAGATGCTCATGAGCTTCAAGTTCATCATCCTTCGCTCTTTTTCTTCTCCGGTGGATCCATTTCAAGCTTTCAGTGTTGATCATATTCCTTTCCTCGTTTCAAATGTTTTTCCATGTCGGTGCACCTCTTTATCATTCACTTCTTCCTATTCATTTGTTTTGGAGTGCTGAAGATATCTCACAAGACTTCTATTTTCATTCTCAATCCGTTCAAGATATTTCGAGGTTTTCTCTCTTTCAAGCTATTTAATTCTACCGGTGCAATCTCTATTTCAAGCAATCCTTCAACGGTGTTTCTTTTGAGTGGGCCCTAACCCACAGGTCTTTTTCCAGGATCTTACCTGACTCTTCTAATTTTCCCGGAGCCATTCCCAAAGTCTTTCGAAGTTTGATGTAAGAATAAATTATCATCAGTCATATGTTTTTCTCCAAGATCTTTCAAATTCTTTTCATCGTTGGTTCAACCTTTCCAATTTTCATTCCAGAGTGCCTCAACAATTGTCATGGTGGTTCTCGTTATCATTCTCAACATGTGAAGACCGAAGAAGAGTTTCTCTTAAATCTTGCTCCATTCTCTTCAAGATTCGTGGTTCTAGCTTGATGCCATCCTCTCATAATTGTTTTCGATTGTGAGAATTCTTTTCAACCATCCGACGCATTTCACGAGTTGCTTCCTTTTTTGATCATCTGAAGGCCATCATTACTGAATATTACTCATTCTCAGTTTTCAGCTCTCGTTCTCCAAATCTTACCGGTGCATCGTTCAAATACCTTCTAATCAGTTCATGATTTCTTTGTTCTCATGTATCTAAATCCCCTCAAGTATCTTCATTCGTTTTCCAATTCTTCCCGGTGTTTCTTTATCTTTTCTTCGTTCATTTTCAATTCTTACGGTGGTTCGTTCAAGATTTCTGTTCCTCCGTTATCATATGGATTCATTCGTTGTTTCCAAATTCCACTGGTGGTTCCATCAAGACCTTCTCAAGTTTACGCTATATCTCTCTTAATTCTTTCTACGAGAATAAGTAGTATGCTAAATCCGTTGCTTGTCATCAATTTAAATTGGTGAAGGATACGCATACCATAATTCTTATTATTGTTTCATCCAAGTGATTAATTCCTTCTTCCGGAGATTGTTCATGATGAAGTAATTATCGGTTCTAGTGTTTCACCTTTTCTTTTTCCGGAGTTCCAAGTTCTCTCGGTTATATCATCACAAAGCACCATCTAAATCATTGCAAGGCTTCACCTTGTGTTTTCAACTTCTTTTTCTTTTCATCATCCTTTTATTACCGGATTTCTTCATGGAGGTTCTACATGGTGGTTCATCAAGGATTCCTTTCATTCTTCATTTGTTCTTCAAGATTTCTCTCAAAGTTATGACCCGCCAAGCTATACTCAAAATTAAACATGGTGCTCAACACATGTTTTGTTTTGAGGAGTTCAAGCATTCTTCATCTTGCATTCCGAAGTGCAATCCTTTCTACCTTATCTTTTGAGATGGTGTTATATCATTCTTGACGATTTCCAGTCATGTTTTGTGATTCATATTGTTATCAAGAATGAGGTATTTTAAATCCATCAATCTCTTTGTTGGAGTTATCTTGGGTTATATTTCACCTAAAGCCTTCCATTGGGAATGTTGCTATTTGTGGTGCTTATCAATGATCCAAGTTTTTCTCCTATCCTCTCGGCGAAAGGATTTGTCATCTCCATGTTGACCTCAATCCAATCTATTGTTTCCGTTAGTGCCAGAATTTCGCCTCAATTTTGAGAAGTTTTCCATAAGCCCACTACAAACTTGTGTTTTTCGTTGTTGATTTTCCAACAACTCCATTCAATCCTTCTTTGAAGGATGCTTTCCAAGTTCATTTGCGGCAGAAATTGGCATTTCTTCTCCATTCTGTTATTCTAATGATCTATCTTCTATTCTTTCTTCCGGAGGCATTGTCATGTTGCTCTTTTCACCAATCACCTTGTTTTGTCAAGATCATGTTCTTTTCGTGCTTATCCATTTAAGCGGAGTGTTGTGTTCTCATTCAAGTTCTTTCATCTTATCAAATTTTGCCTATCGTTTCAATCAGAGTGCTGTCTGAAATCCTTCTTACCCCTTGTGCCATTCCTTCAATAGTTCTGGAGGCAGTGTGTTGTTGATTTCATCAAGTATCTTCCCATCTTCTCAAGTTCATGTTCTATTCCTTCCATGTTCAACCGGAGTGCTGCCCGAATTCTTCCTCTCTCATCTCGTTTCAACCAGAGTGGTTTCAATTCCTTCTTGTCCATTAAACTCTTGATTCATGTCTTTGCAACCTTCAAGTTCCCGTAATGTTCCCTTGTTCCTCTTTTCTAACGAAGTGTTTTCAACTTTGTTCATCTCCGTTATTTTCTTTCTTCATTTTGCTCAACCTCTCAAGGTTCATGGTTTCACTCGGTTGTCGAAGAAGCAACTTAGTTTTACCGCTTATCTTCCTCTTCCTTTTCCCTCCGGTGCCATCCTAGATCTCGGGACGAGATCCTCTCGTAGTGGTGGAGTGTTGTAACGCCCCGGATACAACTTTCCATATTCATAACTCCGACTCTTGTCTTTTCCAGAGATGTGATTTATTATTTCCTCCGTGGTTGGGTTTTTGTCTATTGTTTTGCATTTTGTTCTTGTTATGCATCTCGTCTCATAGCATCATGCGCATTGCATCGGCATCGTTTTCATAAAACTTGCATCCGTTCGGGTTTCCCCAGTTCTCTCCGTTGTCCATTCTGAGCCCGACCACACTTGCACGCGCCTGCGGCACCTCTGAAATATTATTTTATAAGTGGCATAAAAATGTTCTCGGAATGGGTTGCAACTTGTCGTGCAGTCTTATTATAGTGTAGACAGGCCGTCTGTCAAGTTTCGTCGCATTCGGAGTCCATCTAATAGCCCAACCGTTAAGTATATAACCGCGATATAGTCGGTATATTCGTCGGACGTTTTCGGTCTTCGGAAACTGTTTCCGGGCTGCCTTCTCCTCTCTCTTCTCAGCCCAACCCCCTCTTTGCACAACCACAGACCCCCCCGTGTGTGCGTCCGAAAATTGTCCCGAACCCGACCCGCTCTGTCGTTACCGTTGGATCCGGATCATCTCCAAACGTCTATAAAACATCTCCGTTTCTTATTTAGACTTTCCTAACCTATCTTTTCTCGACCGCCCGATTATAATCGGAGGGACCGAGATAGCCCCTAACCTAATCTGTGAGGTATATATAGTCCACCCTTAGTCATTTTGGACAAACCCTAAAATCTAGGGACTTTGTCCCGTCGAGCCGCCGCCGCCTACCGTATCTTCCTCGGGATCCAGATCCATCCCTTCCTCGTGTTCACCACCACACCAACCCAAGCCACCTTCTCCTTCCTTGTTTTCCCCTCGGGTCAACCATCTCCTCTCCCTTGATCCACCCATTCCTGCAGCTCCTCCCCACGGCTTCCAGATCGAGCGAGCTCGATCTCCAGCAGCAGCGCCTTGGTTGCCCGCAGCTCCGTCGCCGCCGGGAACGAGTCCCTCAGCCCCGCATGGCCGCTGTCTCTCTGCACCTCGTCTTCAACCAGCCCGGCCACCCGATCCACGCCGCTCTGCCGACTCGTCTCCGGCCCTGCTTGCCGGACCACCCCCCCCTGCCTCCAGCGCCGGTGATCGCCAGACCACCAGGACCGGCCTTCTCCCTGTCCTTCTTCCTCCTTCCCGTGCTCCTCCTCCTCTCTCATTTCCTCTCTCTCTCTCTGTCCAGGAACCCAGGCAGCAGTCATGACGCCATGGACAGGAGCACTCTGTAGCGGTGCAGCCGACCCCGCCCCGCCCGGCGACCTGCTCGGATCCAGTCGTCCATGCCGCCAAGTGTCGCCGTCGACCTCCATTTGTCTGCATCGCGCCAAGTCCCGTGCCCCTGCTTCGCTGCATCCTCTATTTCCCTGCATCGAGCAGCCCCAGCGAGCGCCTCGCTCGACCGGGTCCTGCCCGCGTTGACCGCGCCAATCGCCAAGCCCAGCTGCTCTTCGCAGATCGGCCGGCCTGCCTCCTCCTCCTCTCCACCGACTGGGCCTGGCCAGGGACCGGCCTCGCTCGGCCTCTCCTCCAGCTGGGCCAAGAGCCCATGGGTGAGCAGCCACAGCTCTGTTCAGATTTGGCCCACATAGTGTTTTTTCATGTTCAGCGATTTTACTAATTATCCAGGGAATTACAGATTTACAGAAAAGTCCTTGCACTTCATGCATTTAATATCTCTCAAACTGTGCATCAGATTAAAATAATTTAAACATGTAAAATGCTCAGAAAATTGTGTAGATTAATAATATGCCACTTTCATCTATGTTAAAAATGTTTAACATGTTGTTTGTATTTATTTTGCATAATGCCATGCTAAAATGCTTTATTTCATAACTAAATAACCGTAGCTCCGTTTTAAATAAACTTTATATGTAAATGGGGTGGAAAAATGCCTAGTTTAACATGGTCCACTTTATTTTCCTGTTTAACAAACATAAAATTGTGTTTAGGGCAGAACAGTACCAAATCCATAATTTGCACATGGGGATTTTCCGGAATTATTGTTTGCTATTCCGGCCTCATTTAAACTTGTCTAGATAGGTAGTTTTTCATGTGCTTCACCCCTTGCCATGTTTAACAACATTTAACATGGTTGTGTACCTAAATGAGAGCGAACTAAATAACTCAGACGTGGTGTTTCGTCAATATGCAACTCGTTGCATATTGATCTCCACTTAACTTGTAGTATTGTTTGGTTGCATTTGCCATGCCATGCCTCATTAAACCGGACATGCATCATACTTGATTGTGCATCATGCCATGTTTATGCTTGTGCATTTACTATGTTGCTTGCTTCTTTCCGGTGTTGCTTCTTAGTTCCGGTAACGTTGCGTTCGTGAGGATTCGTTCGACTACATTGGTTCGTCTACTTCATGGACTCGTTCTTCTTCCTTGCGGGAATTCAGGCAAGATGACCGCTACCCTGGATCTCAATACTATCATTGCTATGCTAGTTGATTTGTTCTATCGCTATGTTGCGCTACCTATCACTTGTTCTTCAAGCCTTCCAAAATTGCCATGAACCTCTAACCTTTGACACCTTTTCCTATGCAAACCATTGATTGGCTATGTTACCGCTTTGCTCAGCCCCTCTTATAGCGTTGCTAGTTGCAGGTGAAGTTGAAGATTGCTCCATGGTGGACAGGATTTTGTTGGGATATCACAATATCTCTTATATTATTAATGCATCTATATACTTGGTAAAGGGTGGAAGGCTCGGCCTTATGCCTGGTGTTTTGTTCCACTCTTGCCGCCCTAGTTTCCGTCATACCGGTGTTATGTTCCCGGATTTTGTGTTCCTTACGCGGTCGGGTGATTTATGGGACCCCCTTGACAGTTCGCTTTGAATAAAACTCCTCCAGCAAGGCCCAACCTTGGTTTTACCATTTTCCTCACCTCCACCTATATTTCCCTTGGGAGTATTTAACCCAAGGGTCATCTTTATTACAGCCCCCCCGGGCCAGCGCTTGTCTAAGTGTTGGTCCGAACTAGAGCCCTTTGCAGCGCCCCCTCAGGGAAACTTGAGGTCTGGTTTTAGTTGTACGGATTGCTCATCCGGTGTTGCCCTGAGAACGAGATATGTGCAGCTCCTATCGGGATTGCCGGCGCATCGGGCGGTCTTGCTGGTCTTGTTTTACCATTGTCGAAATGTCTTGTAAACCGGGATTCCGAGTCTGATCGGGTCTTCCTGGGAGAAGGTCTATTCCTTCGTTGATCACGAGAGCTTGTCATGGGCTAAGTTGGGACACCCCTGCAGGGTATAATCTTTCGAAAGCCGTGCCTGCGGTTATAGGCAGATGGGAATTTGTTAATGTCCGGTTGTAGATAACTTGACACCAGATCCGAATTAAAATGCATCAACCGCGTGTGTAGCCGTGATGGTCTCTTCTCGGCGGAGTCCGGGAAGTGAACACGGTATTTGGGTTGTGTTTGACGTAAGTAGGAGTTCAGGATCACTTCTTGATCATTGCTAGCTTCACGACCGTTCTGCTTGCTCTCTTCTCGCTCTTTATTTGTGTATGTTAGCCACCATATATGCTTAGTCGCTGCTGCAGCCTCACCACTTTACCCCTTCCTTTCCCTTTAAGCTTTGCTAGTCTTGATACCCATGGTAATGGGATTGCTGAGTCCTCGTGGCTCACAGATTACTACAACAACAGTTGCAGGTACAGGTTTATGCGATGATCATGATGCGAGAGTGATGTTCACTTGTGTTGGAGTTCTTCTTCTGCTTCTTCTTCGATCAGGGATAGGTTCCAGGTCGGCAGCCTGGGCTAGCAGGGTGGATTTCGTTTGAGTTTCTGTTTGTGTTTCATCCGTAGTCGGATGTTGATCTTATGTATGATGTATTGTTGTATTCATGTGGCATTGTATGCCTTATGTATGTATCCCCATCTATTAATGTTGATGTAATGATATCCACCTTGCAAAGCGTTTCAATATGCGGGTCTATCCTTGGTGGGACCTTCGAGTTCCTTTTGGATAGGGTCGCATATTGGGCGTGACAACATGGCATACAAGTCGTACACCTCTGGCACCTTATCCGCCTTATTGTAGCGTGTCTGAAAAAGAGAAACAAAGTAAATTAGTAATTAAAGGGCTGAAGCTAGCATGATGAACGAATTGCATGAATCATGAAGCAAACCACATACCAAGTTTCGCCCGTACTGATATAAGTTGGAGCTGCCTTGATGGTGTGGCACACCTTCCATTTGGGCACGTTTGTCCTTGTTGGCCTTGTTGTGGAGGGCTAGCCATTCTTTTGAGCACCACTCATTGACCAACACCTCCAAAAATCCATCTGATCCGCACACCATCTCGGAGGGGCCTAAGTTAGGAAATAGAAACTTGAGCGCTACGGCTATGAATTACTAAATGAAGGAAGTAAAGTACAAGGCCTTAAGAATTACCTTCATGTACTCCTCCTTACTCAAGAACTTCTCGTGGCACGCCGGCTTGGTCTTCTTGATACCACGCGAGGCGTAGTAGTCTCGAACAACCTGCACCCGAGCCTCATGCCGTAAGTTCTGTAGTAGGCGCTTGCAGACGTTATCGATAACATTTGCCGCCTCCTCCTCGTATCCCTCCTCACACCTGTAGAATGTCTGCAATCAAATGAGACAATATTGATTAGTACAATTAATAACTATCTAGTTGAAGATTTTTAATTGTGTAAACGAGAAATTACCCAGAACTTTCTAATCACCATATCTGCCCTCGTCTTGCACAAGACACCGTCGATAATCTAACCCGGTGGGGCCGAGGCAGCCAAGTAGTGCTCCCAACTCAATCCAAGCTCTGGAAGCCGACCCTCACCAGGCAACATGACAAACCCCGGGAAGTTTTGCTGACAAAGAACTCCAAGGACGGAGTTGGGCCGGCGGACACTATGATGGTGGTCACAACCCCTGCAGCATGACAAGGCCAACGCATTAGATATTTGAAGAAACGTGAATGCAGAAGGGTACAAAAATATTAAATGCACTTACCTCTCCCCATCAGGGAAAATCAACCACCTCTGCTCGCGGGTCGCCAGCACGTCCGTGAGCCGTGTACCACCACGCTGGTAGATGGTGCCCCCTCCTTCTCAATATCAGTCGGCTCCCCGCCATCATCAGCATGACCACTCGGCCCCTCAGGCTGATCGGGCTAGGTACCTCATCCAGACGTGTGCTCCTCCGGGGTCTCGTGGGCCAAACTCTCGTGGGCCGAAGGCCCGTGGACCGGAGGCTCGTGGACCGGAGTCCGTGTAGCCTCCTCCTCGGATGAGTCCACCCTAGCAGTCACGTGCTCGGGTGAAACAGCTGGGGGTGGCGGCGAGGAAGGCGCCTTGGCAGTCACCCTACCTCCTCTCCCACGACCACGTGCTCCAGCTCCTCTCTTCTTCTTACCTTGTCCCATGCTCGGCACCGCGGTCGACGAAGAAGGGCACAGCGGTGTCGCCATACTGTCCAGCAACGCTCGATGAAGAGGTCCGTGTGGAATGGAAGACCTCACACCACGCGCCGACGAAGAAGGGTCCTCGGAGCGCTCCCGACCAGCGCCCACCATCTTTCAACACCTACCATGACAAAGAGTAAACGAAATTAGTACAACATAAAAAAATACCGACATGAATAATAATATGTATATCACTTAAGTGTATCATCATCAAGTACAACATAAAAAAATTGAATACCTGACACTACGTATAAATGCATAATGATCATCATCAAGTACAATAATAATCTCGATCAATATCATCAATAAATGCATAATCGTCATCATCACTATAATCAATGATGGGCTCAGGGGGTCAGGGGGTCGGGGTGTCGGGGTGTCGTGTCGGGGTGTCGGGGTGTGGTGTCGGGGTGTTTTTTTTCTACTTCTTTTACTTCTTTTCTTTTCTTCTTTTCTTCTTCTTCTTTTTTCATCTTTTTTCTACTTCTTTTCTTTTCTTCTTTTCTTCTTCTTCTTCTACTTCTTCTACTTCTTTTCTTCTTGTTGTTTTTTCATCTTTTTTCTACTTCTTATAGTTCTTTTCTTTTCTTCTTTTCTTCTTCTTCTACTTCTTCGACTTCTTTTCTTCTTCTTCTTCTTTTCTTCTACATATTCTTTTTTCTTTTACTTCTTTTCTTCTTCTTCTTTTTTCATCTTTCTTCATCTAAAACCCATGCACTAAATCTAAAACTAACACATATGTGACACTAAATCTAACACTAACACTAACACATATCTAGCACTAAATCTAACACTAACAATTAAACAGCAAAAAGAAAGAAAAAACAGGAAAAAAATTAATACTCACCGGAGCCGGGGGCGACGCT
>NC_041381.1:673419671-673431366 GCF_002162155.2 Triticum dicoccoides
CGGGCGGTGGGGCACCGGGACGGCGGGATGGTGGGGCGGTGGCGGTTGGGGAGGGGGCGGTGCCGGGCGGCGGGGACGAGGGCGGTGGTGGGGGCGGCATAGGGCGGCGGGGGCGGGGGCAGCGTGGTGGGTGGATGTGGGCGTCGGGGACGAGAGAGTGAGAAACAAAGAGAGTAACAGGTGGGGGGCGGGGCTCGACCATTAGTTTGGTTAGCCTTTGTCGTCCGCCCCGCCTTTGCCATCCGCTTTTTGTTTATCTTTGTCATCTGCTGCGGACGGCAAAGAGGGTGGACGTTAAGTTTTTTCGTTAGTGGGTCCCACCTCCCTCTTTGCCGTCCGCCAGCGGACGGCAAAGAAACGGCAGATGGCAAAGACCTTCTTTGTCGTCTGCCAGTTGTTTGTCGTCTGCTTCTTGGTAGCTGATGGCAAAGACCTTCTTTGCCGTCCGCTAGCTGACGACAAAGAACTGGTAGACGACAAATTCCTTGATTCCAGTAGTGTACCCCAGATTGTAAAGATCCACTGTTGTCATTCTGTACTGTGGGTCTACCTGTACCCCGCCTCCTGGCAGATTGACCTATTTGCACTTAAACAAAGGGACCTTAAAATCATGTCCATAGTCAAGTTCCCATATGTCCACTATGTAACCATAATATGTGTCCTTTCCCCTCTTGGTTGTTGCATCAAAGCGGACACCACTGGTTTGGTTCGTGCTCTTTTGATCTTGGGAGATCGTGTAAAATGTATTCCCATTTATCTTGTACCCTTTGTAAGTCATTACAGTCGAAGATGGTTCCCTCGCTAATGAGTACAGCTCATCAGAAACAGTGTAGTAACCCCTGAGACGTGTTTGCAACCAACTGCCAAAAGTCCTGATGTGTTCACATGTAGTCTAGTAGTCACACTGGTCCGGGTGTTTGGAGCGCAGAATGTTCTTGTGTTCATCGACATACGGGGTCACCAAGGTAGAATTCTGTAGAACTGTGTAGTGTGCTTGAGACCAAGAATGCATGTCCCTACATATTATTGAGTCCCCTCCTAGCATGCCTTTTCCACTCAGTCTCCCTTCATACCGCGATTGAGGGAGACCTATCTTCTTAAGGTCAGGAATGAAGTCAACACAAAACCCAATGACATCCTCTGTCTGATGGCCCATGGAGATGCTTCCTTCTAGCCTAGTGCGGTTACGGATATATTTCTTTAGGACTCCCATGAACCTCTCAAAGGGAAACATATTGTGTAGAAATACATGGCCCAGAATGACAATCTCGTCAACTAGATGAACTAGGACCTGCGTCATGATATTGAAGAAGGATGGTGGGAACACCAGATCGAAACTGACAAGACATTGCGCCACATCATTTCTTAACCTTTGTAGGATTACTGGATCGATCACTGATACGTCTCCAACGTATCTATAATTTTTGATTGTTCCATGCTATATATTACCTGTTTTGGATGTTTATGGGATTTATTTTACACAATTATATCATTTTTGGGACTAACCTACTAACCGGAGGCCCATCCCGTATTGCTGTTTTTTGCCTATTTCAGTATTTTGAAGAAAAGGAATACCAAACGGAGTCCAAACGGAATGAAACCTTCGGGAGCGTGATTTTTGGAACGAACGTGATCCGAATGACTTGGAGTGCAAGCCAAGAAGCACCCGAGGCGGCCACGAGATAGGTGGGCACGCCCACCCCTCCTGGGCGCGCCCCCTTGTCTCATGGGCCCCTCGAGCGGCCACCGACGTACTTCTTCTTCCTATATAAGCCTACATACCCCAAAAACATCCAGGGAGCCACCGAAGAAATATTTCCGCCACAGTAACCTTCTATATCCGCGAGATCCCATCTTGGAGCGTCGCCGGCGTTCTGCCAGAGGGGGAATCCACCACGGAGGGCTTCTACATCAACACCATAGCCCTTCCGATGAGTTGTGAGTAGTTTACCACAGACCTTCGGGTCCATAGTTATTAGCTAGATGGCTTCTTCTCTCTTTTTTGATCTCAATACAATGTTCTCCCCCTCTCTTGTGGAGATCTATTCGATGTAAACTCTTTTTGCGGTGTGTTTGTCGAGATCCGATGAATTGTGTGTTTATGATCAAGTTTATCTATGAATAATATTTGAATCTTCTCTGAATTCTTTTATGTATGATTGAGTTATCTTTGCAAGTCTCTTCAAATTATCGGTTTGGTTTGGCCTACTAGATTGATCTTTCTTCCCATGGGAGAAGTGCTTAGCTTTGGGTTCAATCTTGCGGTGTCCTTACCCAGTGACAGAAAGGGTTGCAAGGAACGTATTGTATTGTTTCCATCGAGGATAAAAAGATGGGGTTTATATCATATTGTTTGAGTTTATCCCTCTACATCATGTCATCTTTCTTAATGTGTTACTCTGTTTTTATGAACTTAATACTCTAGATGCATGCTGGATAGCGGTTGATGTGTGGAGTAATAGTAGTAGATGCAGGCAGGAGTCGGTTTACTTGTCACGTACGTGATGCCTATATACATGATCATTCCTAGATAATCTCATAATTATTCACTTTTCTATCAATTGCTCAACAGTAATTTGTTCACCCACCGTAATACTTATGCTATATTGAGAGAAGCCTCTAGTGAAACCTATGCCCCCCGGGTCTATCTTTTATCATATAAAGCTTTCAATCTACTTCTATTTGCATCTTTATTTTCTGCATCTATATTGTAAAATACCAAAAATATATTCATCTTATCATATTATCTCTATCAGATCTCACTTTCGCAAGTGGCCGTGAAGGGATTGACAACCCCTTTATCGCGTTGGTTGCGAGTTCTTTGTTTGTTTGTGTAGCTTCGTGGGACTTGTGAGGAGCCTCCTACTGGATTGATACCTTGGTTCTCAAAAACAGAGGGAAATACTTACGCTACTATGTTGCATCACCCTTTCCTCTTCAAGGAAAACCAACGCAAGCTCAAGACGTAGCAATCACCTTCTGAGAGATTGCATTGAGGAATGAACATAGCTTCACAATGGCTAATCGAACGTTTTCCGGTAGAAGCCCCCTCAATGCAACCGGAATCAATTGTGTCATAATAACGTGGCAGTCATGATACTTTAGGTTCTGGAAGTTTTTCTCTGCCATATTTATTATTCCCTTTATATTCGACGAGTAGCCAGACAGGATCTTTATACTGAGCAGGCATTCAAAGAAGACTTCCTTCTCTTTCTTGGTAAGAGCGTAGCTAGCAGGACCTCCATACTGCTTTGGAGGCATGTCGTCTTTTTCGTGCAGATGTTGCAGGTCCTCCCGTGCCTCCGGTGTATCTTTTGTTTTCCCATACACGCCCAAGAAGCCTAGCAGGTTGACGAAAGGTTCTTCGTCACATGCATCACGTTGATTGAAGAGAGGACCTCTAGGTCTTTCCTGTAGGGTAGGTCCCAAAATATAGATTTCTTCTTCCACATGGGTGCGCGTCCCTCAGCGTCATTCGGAACAGATAGTCCGCTGGGACCATTTCCGAAGATTACTTTTAAATCATTGACCATAGCAAGTACGTGATCACTTGTACGCATGGTGGGCTTCTTCCGGTGATCTGCCTCGCCTTTGAAATTCTTTCCTTTCTTTTGACATTGATGGTTGGTCGGAAGAAATCGACGATGCCCTAGGTACACATTCTTCCTGCATTTGTCCAGGTATATACTTTCGATGTCATCTAAACAGTGCGTGCATGCATGGTATCCCTTGTTTGTCTGTCCTAAAAGGTTACTGAGAGCAGGCCAATCATTGATGGTCACAAACAGCAACACATGCAGGTCAAATTCCTCCTGTTTGTGCTCATCCCACACACATACACCATTTCCAATCCACAGCTGCAAAAGTTCTTCAACTAATGGCCTTAGGTACACATCAATGTCGTTGTCGGGTTGCTTAGGGCCTTGGATGAGAACTGGCATCATAATGAACTTCCGCTTCATGCATAGCCAAGGAGGAAGGTTATAGATACATAGACTCATGGGCCGAGTGCTTTGATTGCTGCTCTACTCCCCAAAAGGATTAATGCCATCCGCGCTTAGACCAAACCATACGTTCCTTGTGTCACCTGCAAACTCCTCCCAATACTTTATCTCGATTTTTCTCCACTGCGACCCGTTAGCGGGTGCTCTCAACTTCCCATCTTTCTTACGGTCCTCTCTGTGCCATCGCATCAACTTGGCATGCTCTTTGTTTCTGAACAAGTGTTTCAACCGTGGTATTATAGGGGCATACCACATCACCTTGGGAGGAAGCCTCTTCCTGGGGCGCTCGCCGTCAACATCACCAAGTTCATCTCGTCTGATCTTATACCACAATGCACCGCATACCGGGCATGCGTTCAAATCCGTGTACGCACCGCGGTAGAGGATGCAGTCATTATGTCATGCATGTATCTTCTGCACCTTCAATCCTAGAGGGCATACGACCTTCTTTGATGCGTACGTACTGTCGGGCAATTCGTTATCCTTTGGAAGCTTCTTCTACAATATTTTCAGTAGCTTCTCAAATCCTTTGTCAGGCACACCATTCTCTGCCTTGCACTGCAGAAATTCCAATACGGTACCGAGCTTTGTGTTGCCATCTTCCGCAATTGGGGTACAACCCTTTTTTGTGACCCTCTAACATGCGATCGAACTTCAGCTTCTCCTTTTCACTTTCGTACTGTCTCTTTGCATCAACAATGACCCGGTGAAGATCATCATCGGGCACATCATTTGGTTCCTCTTGATCTTCAGCTTCCCCCGTTGCAGCATCACCGTATTCAGGGGGCACATAGTTGTCATCTTCTTCTTCTTCTTCATTGTCTTCCATCATAACCCTTCTTTCCCCGTGCTTGGTCCAAACATTATTGTGTGGCATGAAACCCTTATAAAGAAGGTGGGTGTGAAGGGTTTTCGAGTCAGAGTTAGACCTCGTACTCCCACATATAGGGCATGGACAACACACAAAACCATTCTGCTTGTTTGCCTCAGCCACTACGAGAAAATTATTCACGCCCTTAATGTACTCGGAGGTGCGTCTGTTACCATACATCCATTGTCAGTTCATCTATGCGTACATCATGAATAGATAAGTGACCAAATTAATAGAAGTTCATCATCGCATTAAATCCAAAGTACATACATAGTTCTCATTGAACAACATATAGCTCTCCAAAGCATCTAATTAAACCATACATTGAAACTATATAAAACATTTTAGTGCAACAACAAATGCAGTCATAACCGCAACCAAGGTAACAATTGATCCAACAGCATAATGATACCAACCTTAGTATGAATGGCACATTTTCTAATCTTTCTAATCTTCAAGCGCATTGCATCCATTTTGATCATCGACGAGATCCGCAACATGCAACTCCAATATCATCTTCTCCTCCTCGATTTTTTTCAATTTTTCCTTCAAGTAATTGTTTTCTCTTCAACTAAATTTAATCTCTCGACAATAGGGTCGGTTGGAATTTCTGGTTCACATACCTCCTAGATAAAAAATCTATGTCACGTTGCTCGGCATAATTGTCATAAACACTAAATGAAACTAATACTTATAATATATATATATATATATATATATATGTATATATACCACATCTGAATCATAGACAGGACGAGGGCTGACGGAGGCGGATACCAAAACCATCACACTATATAATAACAAACAATAATAAGTATGAAAACTACACAAGTATCTACCTAAATCATACAAGTAAGAACTTTTTTCTTTTAGAAAAAAGATAAGATCAAGAGGCTCACCACGGTGGTGCAGGCGACAAGATCGGCGCAGGCGATCAACGGCGGTGAGGACGGGGACGGGACAGGACGGACTGCCAAACCTAGACAAATCATGAGAAAAATGGAGTTTGGACAAGGAGCTTCGAGAGGAGAAAGCTTAAGTGTGGCTCGGGCATTTCATCTGACACCTCATGTGCATAGGAGGTGAGCTAGAGCACCACAAAGCTCTCCAGCGGCCGGCCGGAAAAACAGAGCAGTGGAGTGCTTTGCTCGTGGGGGAGGGGGTATATATAGGCATCTCATTGACCCCTGTTCGTGGCTGGAACCGGGACTAAAGGACAACCTTTGGTCCCGGTTCAAGCCACCAACCGGGACCAATGGTTGTGGGCCAGGAGAGAGGCACATTGGTCCCGGTTCGTGCCTGGAACCAGGACCAAAGGGGAAAGACGAACCGGAACCAATGCCCCATGATGGCCCCACCGACCCCCTAGCCTCACGAACCGGGGCCTATGCCCCCATGGGTCCAAGTTCTTGACTAAACCGGGACTAATGGGCTGGCCCGGCCTGAACCAAAGCCTTGTTTTCTACTAGTGTTGACACATGGATAGACAACCGTTAATAATGATGAAGTCACCACAATGTTGTTTGGACATGAGTTAAGGAAGCAAAAGAATGCTGCGGAAAGGGAGAGTACTCAAGGTTTGGGGTTGGCAGTTAAAAGTTATCAGCTCAGGAAGGGACAAGAGGCGGAGAAGAAAAAGAAGATAAAGGTGTGGTGCTACAGGTGCAAGGACTGGGGACATGTAAAGAGGGAATGCCCGGAACTGAAGGGTGGGGCAAGTGCTAATGCGGCTACTCATGGTGATGACTCAGACAACAGTAGTGATGTTCTCATAGTATCAAACAGGCGGTCAACAAAAACTGAAGCGTGGATGTTGGATTCAGCTTGCTCTTTTCATGCGACGCCCAACAGGGAGTGGTTCTCTTCGTACAAGTCTGGTGAGTTTGGTTTAGCCTATGTGGGTGATGACACAGGTTATCGTGTTGCTGGAGTATGTGACATCAAAATCAAGATGTTTGACGGAGTTGAGCGGATGCTTCGGGGAGTCAGGCATGTGCCAGGGCTAAGGAGGAATCTAATTTCACTTGGTGTTCTTCATGATGGTGGTATGGAATTTCGTTGTGATCGGGATAAGAGTACCATGAAAATCATGGAAGATGGGGTGAACGTGATGATAGGAGAGAGGATGGCTTCACATCTTTGCAAGTTACAAGGGAGCACTATTGCAGGTGGAGCCATGGAGAGTGGAGCTGTAGGAGTAGCAGTGGAGTCCCACAGTGGCGGCGGGTCTGACCTGTCTGGTAGCTCTCAGTAAGCTACAAAGAAGACAACCCAAGTCCGGAGTACATGGAGGTTTGAGCATGGACAACTTGTAGGTGGTAGAGAATATTCGCCAAGGTGGATTTTGTTATATTTGTGTCGAATATATTATGCATACAAGGGGTTACGTAGACTTGGAGTTGTAATTGGTGTGGTTAGGTACAAGTCATGTAGGAGTCAGACACGTTGTATTCTAGGCCTCTTATATACGAAGGGGCACCACACGTTGTAACTTATGATGACTTGATAGCAACATGTACGCGGGGGAGCCCACGGCTTGTGCCGGCGCCCGGGCGACCTGTGTTGCGGTATCTTGAGGAGGAGCCCCCATAGTCATGCCCCGGGGATGTAGCCATCTCGGTGAACCTCATTAACAAATATCGTGCCTCGGTGTGTCATCTATGATCTTGCATTAGCATTTTATTCTAACATGTTTTATGCTTCCTCGTAGGTGCCCTGTCTGGATCGATGTGAGTTGTTGGTTCACCTTATTGAACTAGCTAGTGTAATTTCCAACCTACCTCAAGAATCGCAATCATACTTTGGTGTTTGGAAAGTTCTTTGCTATTTCCTGTATTTACTTATACATGGTCACTATGGAATATACATTTTGCATCTATACAAAGCCAACAATAGTAACCAAGGCAAAATTAATGATATTTTCTCGTCCAAGCAACTTGTTTAATACTTGCATGCATGTAGTCATAATGACACTTCTCCACTCAGGTCGGAGGGAGTCAGTGACGGGGACGACGGCAGGGATGATGGAGGGGCTCCTTGATTTCTGCAAAAGCAAAAATCCTATAAGTTATCACTAATACATCCCGAATATTTGCTTAAACTAAAAAAATAACAACAAATATGACATGTTCAACTAGTTCTATTAATTCAACTAGTTCTTACTAAATATAAACTTACTATAAATAGAAAAAAAAACTAGTTCTTTCTAAAAATAAAGTAGTTCCACTAGTTATGTTAATTATCTTACTAAAAATACATTAGTTCTATTAATTCAACTAGTTCAACTAGTTTATTAATTTACTTACTAAATTAGTTCAACTAGAACTAAACTAGTTCAACTAGTTTATTAATTTACTTACTAATTATTTTAAACACTTACTAAAAATAGTAAAAAAACTACATTATACAATAGTAAAAAACATCTACTATTAACCATACTGCCCTAGTTAACTAGTACCATCACTACTACTAATTAACATCTACTACTACTAAAAATCATTATCTATAAACCCTAAATTAACATCTACTACTACTAAAAAACATCTAGTACTAACTAAGCAGAGAGAAAGGGGGTGGGGGCTTACAGAGAGGGGAGAGACGGTGGCGGGGAGGTGCTCGGCGACGGAGAGGTAGGGGCGGCGAGGGCGGGCTCGGAATCGAGAGGCGGCGGTGCTAGGCGGGCTCGGGCGGCGGCGGTGAGGTCGAGGGCGGCGGTGGTGAGGTCGAGGGCGGCAACGGTGAGGTCGAGAGCGGCAGCGGGCAGCGGCGGTGAGGTTGAGGGCGGCCTCGGGTGGCGGCGGTGAGGGCAGGCTCGGGCGGCGTCGACAGAGGAGGAGGGGAACGGGGGGAAGGAGGAGTTAGCAAAATTTTGAGCCCGTGGGTGGTTAAGTCGAACTAGCAGCAGCGCACTTTAGTAAACGTGCTATAGATAATGTAGCAATAGCGTGTTTTACATAAAAACGCTACTGATAAGTCTAAGCACGCATCAAAAATATACATTGGTCATCATTGATCTTTTTGTGTAGAATCTAAATAGTCAACATGAATCCTCACAGTACCTATATAGACACTAGTGCAGATTCATATTACAGCCACAAATCCTACACATATAGTTCAATGAAGACCAAGTGCTCGAGATAGTTTGAGAAGTAACATATTTAAGGTGGTAAACACCTTGTTCGCTTAGCAGTATTGGACTAATTAAAGTTAATTAGGTGCAATACTTAGCAGCAGCGAGTTTTGAAGAAAAACGCTGCTACTAAGTACTTTAGCAGTAGCGCGTCCAGGGAAGGGTGCTACTACTGTATCTAGCCTGGAGGCAACGCCGTGGCAATTATAGTAGTAGCGCTTGTTTCACCTAGGGCGCTACTGCTACCGCATTATTAGTAGCGAGCTTTCGTCAAGCTCGCTACTGCTAATTAGCAGTAGCGTTTGTTTTTAAACCGCGTTGCTGCTAAGATTCCGTGTATAAGATTTTCCCTAGTAGTGGTAGTGCTTGGCATTTCTGGACGCCATCCTATGTGACCCTGATTTGGCTCTGAAATAATGTGAGAGAGGACACCGGGTTCGCATGCAGCACCTCCCCAATCACGCATGTGTGCGTGCTCCTTTCTTGCGGTGTGTGTGCATCCACCTGCGCCAATCGGGCCGTGTCAGCAAGTCATGTAGAAGTGCATGGTCTAGCCAATGCAAAAAAAAGTCCGTGTTGAGTATAAGATTATTAGGAAGCATAAGATAGACTAGGATTTGGTCCTGCCTTGTCTTGTACTCCAAGTTGGTCATTATATTCCTATATATATGCTCACAAGGCTCAAGCAATACATCAATGAATTATTCCACCAATCCCTCTCTCCCTTCTAACATGGTATCAGTTTGTGGGTTCTAAACCCTAGCCGCCGCCGCTTCCACACCCGTGCGCGCCCCCGGGACGGTCGGCCTCCATGACCGCTGCCGGGGGCTGCGCCGCCTGTACCTAGGGTTTCTCCACCGGCCGTGTTGGCCGGCTGCCCTAGAAAGTCTTTTTCCCGAGCCCTTGCTCCGGGGTTTTTCGCTCTCTCGCCGGTCGTTTTTATCGGCGTGTTTGTTTTTGGTTTTCCGATCTAATCTTGACTGGTTGGCGTCGCCCGCCGCTGTCGTCGACCCCCGTGCGCCTCTACTCCAACCCCGGCGCGACCAGCCGGCCTCTCTTCCGACCCGGCAGCCACACACGCCAAGGCAGCCCGTCCGGGCCAGCCACCGTCCCCGCGTCAGTCCACCCGTCGCCCTGCGCCGGCCGTCACCGTCCTGCTCCGATCGGGAAACCTGCATCGCCCCGACACGGTGGCCTCGCGCCATGCGACGGCCAATCATAGCCGTCCCTCGCGCGCCAGCTCGCCCATCGATCCACCTCACCCGCCTCCGCCGTGTCTGCACGGCGGCCAAGCGGTCTACCTCGCCGGCCTTGTCCTCGGCTGTGTCGGAATGGCTGTGTCAGGCTCGTCAGCTGCCTCAACTGGGGCGCCGCTGCTCCGTTGGTCGCTCGGGCCTCGCTGCCCCGGCGTCGGCGCTGTTTTGGCAGCCCGGGTGCCGTTGCTGACAAGATCGTCAGCACGACGTCCCATGCCGTCCGTCGTTGCCGGCCTCATCTCAGACTCCGCCGCCACCCCACCTCCATCGAGCGGCGTCCCCGGCCTTGCACGCGATCAGCTTGATCACCCGCTCGCCGCCGCGATCCGCCTCATCTACATCGCGCGACTGACCTGGCTCGTTGGTTACGCGCGCCTCCGCAGGTCCTCTGAAGATCGTCCCCGAGTTCAACGCGCCACTCCACCGATCGAGCAACGGGCTGCCGTTGGGTCGCCCCGTTGGGCCGCAGCGCCGCCGCCCCGTGGTTCTCCTTGCAGCTGCATCGACTCGCGCGTCACCGCTGCGTCGCGCCTTCGGGTCGTAGTGCCGCGATACGCGGTCCCGCCCCGAGGCCGTCCCCGCGGTTGCACCAACCCGCGCTCCGCCGCTGCATCGCCACTTCGGGCCATAGCGCCGCGGCCCGCGGTTCCCACCGCCGCCCCGAGGTCTTCCCGCCGTCGACCCCACCTGCCCGCCGTCGTCGCGTCACCCGTTGGGGCCGTAGCGCTGCGGGCCGCGGTCCACTCCGCCGTTACGGCGCGTCGACCTCCAGTAGTATGCGTTGCGCCGTCTCCCTTGGCGCGGGAACGCCACCATCCGCGACGGTCTTCGTCACGCTGTCAGGGTTCTTCGCCTACTTTGAGTACCGCCGCCGCACTCCTAACCTAGACGTCGTCGCCGGCGTCAGGCTGCCACCGCCGCTCTTCTTTGGCCGCAGCCGCCGCTACCTCTGTAGCCACCGCCGTCCGTCCATCCCGTTCGTCTTCGTCCAGCACTAGCTCGTCGCCAGCATCACCGTCATCTACCCCAACCACTTCGTCTACTCCGACAACCGCGGGCAACATCGGCACCACGCCGATTGCCTCCGCAACCATTGTCGAGTCTTCTTCTCTGTTGGCCCTCTGATTCCTCGACATGGCGAACAGCTCGTGCGGGTCCCAATCTCCGCATGCCTGGTGCTGGCAACACCGATGCGTGCCTTCATCCACGACGTGTCCCCGGGCCTAGCAAGCCTGGTCGGCGCTTCATCAACTTCATCTTTGTCCGTCTACACATGCCCGGTGCTGGCAACACCGGTGCGTGCCTTCGTCCATGTGTTCCCGGGTTTGGCAAACCCGCCGCTTTTTTGTCATCAACAACATCTTCCCGGCGCAAAGGGCCACCACCATGTTTGAGCAACCTCGTCGGTTTTCTGTCCAGCCATGAGTCCGCGATG
>NC_041381.1:673431612-673439035 GCF_002162155.2 Triticum dicoccoides
TTAGGAAATAGAAGATAGACTAGGATTTGGTCCTGTCTTGTCTTGTACTCCAAGTTGGTCATTGTACTCCTATATATATGCTCATGAGGCTCAAGCAATACATCAAACGAATTATTCCACCAATCCCTCTCTCCCTTCTAACAGTCTGATAGAAGAGACTAGTCAATACATTTATAGGTCAACACTCTCCTCATGTGTGGCTCCCTCACGCCTATGTATGGTCCGAAGGTGAGATGTGCATGCTTTAGCCAATGCAAATAAAAGACCGATCTGACGAAAAAAAAACTAGGCACTACATTTGTGTGTCAAAAAGTCAGCAGTCATCAGGCTCCGCATGGAAACTCGTATTTGCCCTGCCCGCCACCCCCTTGAGTTGTTTGACGGCGATCTCCACACCGTCGTAGAGCGTGCCCATGAACACACTACACCCCAACACACGAGTACATAGTGGACACATCTACACTTTCTCACATCAAGAAATAAGAATGAGAGGGATCATCCCGGCTCCTCAGCCGTTTGGATCCCTGGCCGTCGGATATGCGCGCTTGATGGAATCTGAGCTGTCGGATCGAGTCCTGGAATGACCTCGTCCGTCGGATAAAAAAAGTTACTGCTGGAATGAACAGTTTCACCTCGACCGTGCCACCGCGTGTAATTATACTGCCCCGCCAGGGTATAAAAGGCAGTTGCCGCCGCGGTGGAGACCTAGCCGCTTCCTCCCGTCGCGCGACCTTCTCCCGTCCTCCCGCATCCCAGCCCCCACCTCATCGCCGCCGCCAACATTGGGCGAGTCCGGCGAGTTCCGGCGGACCTCGCCGGAGCACAGCACACCCACGAGCTCCCCTCGTGGTGGTGCTTCCTTCCCTCCGTCCAGATCCACTCCTCACGGTCGCAAACGCTCGCTCGCGCCACCCCTCCCCGCGGCTAGAGTTTCGGCTGCCTCCAACTCCGGCGCGGTGAGCTCTCCTCTTCCCTTGCTTCACGCCCCCTCATCTCCCCTTCTTCCTTCTCTCCCTGCCCCACTTACTTCTTCGATTCGGTGCAGCAGACACCCTCCTCCATGGACGAGGACAACCACCACGGCCCACACATGGTCGAGCTTGCCGTCGTCTGCTCCGGTGCGGTGCTGGTCCAACGATGTCCACCTCCATGGCTGCTAGCTCGGGTAAGCACTCCCATCCCCATGGCCGTTTCACTTTCCAGAGCCTCCTTCTCTTATCTGTTGTGTGTGTGTGTGTGTGCTCATGAAGCTTCTCTTCTCCATGGACGAGCCTCACAGGCAACAGCAAGCCATCTCAAGGGAGGGGATTCTCAAGTCACCCTACGTCCAATCCATGGACGCCATCCACAGGTGCTCAATAAATTGTCGGGGTGGGCTAATGAGTGTTTTTTGCTTGTGGCTTGGTCTGGGAGGGCAATACGTGGCCTACATGAGCTTGTTGTCTTGGGCGCCTGGGCCTGCTATGGCATGGACGATGTCCGTGTCAAGATGAGTGACTGGGTCTGCGATAGATGATTATATTCTTAAAATTTTAACTTCCAACTGGAGTCAGTTTATTATTTAATCTGAAAGTTTGATTCTTCTTCTGAGCTAGATACTCAAATTGTGCAATCATCCATTTACGTGTATACATAGTTTTGAAATCTTACTCTGTACAGTTGAAGTAGATAATAGGACAGGGTGCCATGACGTATAGCAGCTCCTTCCAGAACCAAGTGTGGGATTTTTTCGATGAGGATGATCGCTTGATTCGATCTCCGTCAGCTGTATAATTATCCTCTACGTCATCTTTGTCAGCAGCAGGTTGGGGATGATCGCTCGACTCGATCTTCGACCCAAGTGTGAGATTATATCATTTTATATGAAAAATATGAATCTAGCCGAAGCATTTCCGTAATTTTGGGGCGAGATCCTGAAAATATGATATCGAGGGGCTGAAATCGTTAATGATATCGATGTACTGGATCAGTAGTCGCTGAAAAGTTCTAGATTGGTTCCGTGTTTTACCTAATTAGAAATAACTCCCCCATTTTGATTTCGTCAATTTTTTGGACAGCCCTTAATGTTGTTGTATATATAGTTCATTCGATGATATTGGAACAACATGATTTTGTCCGGAAGAAAAGTAATAATATAGCACAGCCCACAATTGACAGATTAGACTACAGAGCTACTTGCCTTCAAAACTTAGTTTCACTAAAATTCTTTAGTGTTGCAGGATATGCTGTAAGTCTACTAAAGTAAACTGCTTTTGGTTTTACTTCCCATTTGCAGCCTCTTATATCATAGGTATGTGTAGTAAGTCTGTTGTCATATTTCAGAGGCACATGGGAGTAAGCTTGAGCCGCAGCCGAGTTCAGACTCTTCCTCTCACTTGGTGCTCCATAGGAGGAGCATGGTCTGCTGTGCCTCTCCCACCTCCTCAGCGCTCAGTAAGATAGCCAGTGCTGCTTAGTACTAGGGTGTTGATCACACAATACAGGGTTACCATTTTAATTTGGTCTGGAAATGGAGCTGAACCTATCAAAAGGCTTCTGGTGTATTGTTGTTTCAGAGATTTCAAGGTATGGTGTTGTTCACATCAAGACTATGCCTTTGTTTTTGAAATACTGCTAAATTTCTCTATCATGTTACTTTATTGCTATTTATTTCACTAATTACTTCCTGGTACAAATCAGTATAAGATAATTGATTTATCTATTTAGTCACTCCTTACTGTTATTTAAAGTAGATGGATTGTACATGATGGAAGCTGAAGTTACTGGATTATTGGTTTATCAATTTAGTTGGTCCTTACTGTTTTGACAACTATTGACCACCATCTTCATTTTTTGTGCCCCTCTTCCACCCAAAAATCCCTTATGAGAATGTATTTCATAAAACGGTAGATATTGTTCTTTTCCTAGCTCATTGGTACTTATAGCCTCATAGGAGACTGATTCTTAAATTGGTTCATAAGACAGCAGATGATTGTCCTTTTGTTACTCTTTAATAATATAGCTGATTTTGTTTTTCATTTTTTGTTCATGGCAAAGAAGTGTCTGTGTGTGGGCGTGTGTGTTGCCATTGAATCACGATTTAAAGTTTGGGTCTCCTTTGATTTATTTACATACGTACCTTCCACTGAATGATCTCCCCCCGTCCTACAGACCATATACATGCAGGTGTTGGAAGGCTGATCTTTCCCCTTTCTATCCGCAGATTTTTTTCTCTCTCTTTGGATGATTAAATTTTCAGAAAAATACTGTTGTATGATTATATCGGTTTAACTCCAGTTCACATTCTTATACATATTCGTCCTACTTGTGCGTCATATAAGTGTCTTGATAAACTATTATCACCATTAATTATCTCATCACACTAAATAAGAGATTTTTTCCAGTTTATCTATTTGAATGTTTATATATTTATATGTATATAAATATATGAATAAATAGTCAAACTCAACTTGAACAACTCACTTAACACTTTGGAATAAATTTTAATTGATTAACTGAATTCCAAAATGCATCTATTATATAATTAAAACAAGAGTCAAACAAGACATCACGTTCATCCACATATATTAAATTATCTTGATTGTCGATTTAATATATTAACGGTTAAGATTTGATAGAAATAGCGTTACATACAAATATAGTTGTGTGCCACAGTTTGGCATAGCACGTAAGAATATAGGTCGCCACATCTATGGTCCAAGTCACAAGTTTTTTCTATTAAAAACTATATGCCACGGGCTATTAGAAAGCACGACCATTGAAAAAAAAAGATCATGCCTACCAACTATAAAGAGTCTCAGCGCCGCGCTGCCACCTCCGGTAAAAAAAACACAGCTGCCAAGCAGCTAAAGAAGGCACGGCCGTGTCAAGAAAAAGGAAGAAAGCCACGGCTGCCAGCTATAGAGTCAACGCGCCCCACAAATCTTTATTTTGAATGCAAAGATTAAAAATTGGAAAGAGTTACATACAATAGTATCACGTACACACAACCCTAAAAAAAATCACGTACACACATTTGGATCGGAGACGTATATGTTTGATCACGTGAGAGGAGATGTGCTAAAGGAGAAAAACATAGGGATGTGTCTCGGTATAGGAAGCCGAACACGACTTGCATTATATATATGTATAAAAAAAACCAAACACAACTTTTGCTCCGGCATGAAAAGGCACCACACATGATCACGTTATAACATGCCAAACAAAGGCAAACACGTTCCGGCTATATGGATTTTTTTTTCTTCTTATTACGTGAGGTTGTTACATGGGTTGCACCAAAGGAAAAACAATAATTTTGGATTGGAATTAGGAAAAAAAACAATACGGTACTACGAATTAATCAGTGCAGTGCAATTTTATACAATAGCAACACACCATACTAAAAATATTTTTTGTGCGTTCACTGCCGTTTGAGATTTTTTATAAATCTTTGCTGCCTCAACATTACCTGATAGTAAGCCAAAAATAATAATTCAATAGGTGACATTTCAACAAAATATTATTGAATATTTCTTTCTTTTGGACAATGAGTATTTTATGAATTTTGAAATAAAAATATAATGGAATAACATTTATGTTCATATTTGAACTCCATATTAAGTATATAAATAATTATACAAAATTAAGTTCAATTTTTGAATAAGTAACTAGGAAGTAAAAATAGGTAAGCATGAAATTTAAATTGGAACTAAAATAAATAGAGAATCATATGAACTTTGCCATGTGAAATGTATCTTTTTATATTAGTATATAAAATCTAGGAATAGTAAAAATCTTGAATACTTCCATAATCTTGATTCCTCAATCCGAAACATGGAAGTCGGATGTGTCATGCATCGATTTGTTCTGTCAACAAAAAACTTGATTTTCAACACAAAAATGTTTTGGTTGTGTACGCAAAAGTTTAACATGGGTCTAATAGGGACAAACAATGGCATTAATTAATTGTTTGTCACCGGTGGTACTCGCAGTATTAAGCATGGTCAAGTGGTACTAAAATGGAAATAAACAAATTATGCATGCATACATAACAAATAAATCATGCATGACTCGAGTAAGAAGAATTTTTTCTGTCAGCGAGTAAGTACGTAATATGAAATAAAACTATGTTAAGTCTAAAGGGTTGAAGCAACACATTATGATGGAATGCATCATGGATTGTATCAGTTGTGTGAAATATTGGAATTTATGCAAATGACATTGGCGTGACCAAAATAATGAATGTTTTGACATGTTTGTGCGAGAATGTTCACAAATGCAAATTTATTGTATCGTAGATTGTGTCAACCGATATATAACATTAGAACGTCTAGCCGCGCAAATGCGCGGGACACACTGCTAGTTCTTTTTATTTGAACAAAGGTAAAAAATTTGAGCTTTTCTAAGCTGGAACAACAACCCAAGTTAGATGCTTGCGAATGAATACATGATGAGGAACCAAAGATTAGGTAGACACTCAAACTTATCGGTATGAAGTATTCCTTTTATAAAAAGTATTGTATGAAGTCCAAAATGCCCTCTTCGATTCTAACTTATATTCAATGTTTCACGTGTTATATATTCCTTTGGTGAAGTTGTCCAAACAGTATAGTATGTTTCACGTGTTATATATTCCTTTGGTGAAGTTGTCCAAACAATATAGTAGAATAAGTCAGCCATAAATCTCATTTCCTATAAAGTTTTGCTGCTGAGTGATCAGTTTTTGCATGTCTATTACTTATATTTTGAAAAAAAAACTGTACAACTCTCCCCCTGAAAGAAGCAATGCATTTGGTTTTGAGAATTTTGAGATTTATAATGAGTTCTTCTCCCTTGGTGGTCAACAGACGACGAGGAGGCTGCAAGAAAAGGCGGGCTGTGAAAGAAGGTGGACCATTCTTTCTAATCTAGACTTAATTGGTGTTCTCAACAATGAATTTTCTAAGTTATTGACTTTTGCATCTGCATTATCCATCATGTGTAGGCTTACATTCAGCAGCTTAAGTGTGGTAAGCTGAAGATTTCTCAACTGGAACAGGATCTCCAGCGGGCTCGTTCTCAGGTGCTTCTCATTTCTGCAGCTAATTCACCATGTGCAGCTGTGCATATATGATAACAAAAATCACTCAAGTTAGAAAAATATCACTCAAGTTCCTTCTTTGCCAAAGTATCGAGCTAGGTTTTCATATTGTAAAGTGATATGAACCTGTGAGCTTTGTGTAGGGACTCTTTGTTGGAGGAGCTCCAGGTGGAAACTCCAGCCCTGGTGTGTAAAGTCAACCCTAGTATTAGCTCTCCTGCGCATTCACTAATTAGAATGTGTGGTGGGAATTTGGTTAAGCTTTGGCATTGGACTGAATCCGTATTATGATATCAATTTTCCAGGTGCTGCTTGTTAGATGTCGAGTACAGCAGGTGGCTGGACGACGACAGCAGGCGCATGACTCCGGGGAGGCCTGCACGCGCACTTGCCGGATGTTGAACTCAGGGCCATCATCGATGACACCTTGACCCACTACGATTAGCTATTTCGCCTCAAGAGTGCCGCTGCTACGGCGGATGCCTTCCATCTCATCACTGGGATGTGGGCAACCCCGGCCGAGCACTGGTTCCTTTGGATGGGCGGCTTTCGGCCCTCAGATGTGCTCAAGGCATGTGCCTCTAACTACACTGAACATTATCAATGTTATTCCTAAAAAATAGAAAAGAAATCAACTGTCATTTTCATTTCATAGTTTCTTGCGAAAAAGGTTCATTTGATAGTTCAAGAACCGAATTGCCAACCAAACTCTCAGAACTAAACTAATGATATCCTAATGAAAGTACATACTTCCCACTGTTGCTGCAGACACTGGCACCTCAGCTTGATCCCTTGACTGAACATCAAATGGTTGGCATCTGCAGCCTTGGGCAGTCATTGTAGCAGGCAGAAGAAGATCTCACCCAGGGCCTGGAGCAGCTCCATCAGTCATTAGCGGTCATGGTGGCAGGCAGCGGGTCTCTTAGCAACGATACCAACATGGGGAGCTTCATGGGTGACATGGCCGTTGCTCTGCATTAGAGAGTATAATTTCTCTTACTCTGCCTTCACCTCTCTCTGGGCCAGGTGAGAATAGAGGAACATCAGCCATAGGATCACTAGTGCAGAACCGGGAAATAGCACCGGTTCGTAAGGCCCTTTAGTGCCGGTTCCATAACCGGCACTAAAGTGTGGGCACTAAAGGCCTCCCCCTTTAGTACCGGTTCAGCACGAACCTGTGCTAAAGGGCAACCACGTGGCACGAGCCAGCTCCGGGGGCCTAGAGCCCTTTAGTACCGGTTGGTAAGACCAACAGGTACTATAAGGTTTGGGGGGGTTTTAGTTTTATGATTTCCTTTTCATTTAATTTTGTGTTTCCATTTTAATTCTTTTTCGTTTGCTGGTATTTTACGATACTACACATTG
>NC_041381.1:673439595-673477777 GCF_002162155.2 Triticum dicoccoides
ACACATACACACATGTATAGCTATATACAATTTCTCCTACATATGCATGTTGCCTTCGGAGCCAGTGGCATTAGCCTAATTGGTGCCTTCGGAGCACGATGACAATTGGAAGTGGTTTTCATGAGGGCGGTAGCGGGTAATAGTATTCTCCCTTCGGATTTATGACCTGGTCGAGCAAAAATCCCGCTATTTCCTCTTGAAGTGCTTCTACGCGCTCCGTTTCTAGGAGCTTCTCCCGCACCTCTCTGAACTGTTAAGAAGGAGATCAATATGCATGTGTATTAGTTGTGTGACTAGATATCGATAATGGTGTAAAAATTGTGAATAGTGTTCTGACAAGCGTACCCATTCCTGTCTTTGAGATCTGTTCCTTTCGGACGCCATCATGCGAATGTTCTCGCAAACGCAGAATGCACACAGATCAGTCCCCTGCGCCTGCTTCAGGGCCTTTACGAGAATGGAATTTGATCAGATAATAATTAATCAAGCATGATAATTAAAGAGATGGCAGCTAGCTAGCTAGCTAGTACTACTTAATTACTTACCTTGGGTCGAAACCATTTAAGCTTTTTTTCCATTCGCCTTCCATGACGCTGATGAACCTTGCCCAAGCCCTGCTCGCCGACAAAGAAAATGAATAAAGGGGTTATTAAATAGTTCATATCATGAAATGACGAACTAAATAGGCCGAGATATATAGTTAATAATGATTGAAATTACCTGTTGACTATCCCGAACAAGATGTTATAGTCAGTATTTTCTTTGAGTAGTGAGTCCAGTATTTCAACTGTTCCAGCGTCAACTTTAATGATACACAAGATCCAGTGAAATCTGCATGCACACACGTTTGCATGTCTTAATTAAGCGGGCATATGTAAGCAAAAACATGTAGCTAGCTAGTAGGCAAAAACAGAGAATTTGTAGTACAAGACAGTGTGACTCACTGGAAGTTGTAAGGAAGTAGTATATCTTCATTGTATTTGAGGCGCTTCAAGAACTCTAGCATGTTGTCCTCTATGGCCTTTTCATGATGTGGATTTATTAGCCATGTGTATTCATTAACGGTGTTTGGGTCAATGAACCCAATGCCAAAGTGTCCACCTTTTCTCATTTCATACATCTTCATCCTGCATAATACCACAGAAAAGAATATAGTGAGGATAATTACAGGTAATGATTGATCAAAAGGATCACTACAGCTAGCTTGAGACTTAAATTACAGAAAGAAATCACTTACAGACAATAGCAACTGACGATAGATTTATCGAGTGCGTCTTGATTGTATAACTGAAACAGTTCAGAATACTCAATGGACAGAGCTTTCTCATGGAAGTAATGCTCCTCCTTGACATTCACCATGAGGGACAATCGATCGGAAATCTTGATAATGTTCATGTACCATTGATGCAATTCATACATTCTCGTTGGGAGGTTCTTGACCTTGTATGGCTCGACCAAAGGTTGGCCCCGGACATATTCCCGTTTTATTTCATCCTCTGTCAGCACAGGCATGGGCTCGATCTCAAGGAGTTGTCCAACAATGATGTTGAGAACTTCAGCCTGCATTATATGGTCCTTGGTTATTACCACATTGCCCACCTCGGGAACGTAAACTGTTTGCCCACAATAATATTGGGCGCGCGTACTGTCACGTGTTGTTGGCACAACAAGCGAGGGGATCGATTGCGCCGCCTGTTCTCCCAGCTGGGGAATGGTTTTCCTGCATTTTTTGTCAGCTGCTTGTTGTTTGCTCGATCCCGAGCTCGCCTCCTTACGTAGATGTGCTCGATTTATCTTCCTGATGTGGCGCTCATAGTCCGTGTCAACAGGCTTGGGAGCTGGTGGTTGAGCCATACGAATGAAGTGGTCAATCGTTTCCTCAGGCACTTTCTCCCTTGGCGGCGGTGGCGGTTTCGGTGCAAAATGGGCTTCCACCTCGGCCTTCGATATGGCTGCGTTTTCCTCCTCGGACTTGTCATAAGGCCTCTACGGAAGAGGCGTGAGGCTTGGACCATGTTTATATCGCTTGCCTACGCCTGTACTTCCTGTACTACCTCGACTCGTACCGCTACGCACCATAGCTGCGGGGTGTCTCTTCTGCGATTGCTGAGGCGGCGGAGACGGCTGACGGGGCTGAGTTGGACGAGGAGGAGTGGCCTGAAGCTGTGCCGGACTTGGAGGAAGAGTGGCCTGAGGTTGTGCCGGACTTGGAGGAGGAGTGGACGTCTGACGATGTGGCGGACTTGGAGGAGGAGGAGTGGCCTGACACTTTGCCGGACTTGGAGGAGGAGTGGCCTGACACTTTGCTGGACTTGGTGGACTTGCAGGAGCGGGAGTCTGCTGACTCGGTGGCGGACTTCAACGCAGAGTCGGCTGACGCGGTGTCGGTGGCCTTCGAAAGATGATGCAATCCTTTTTTCATAGGATGATACGATGTTTGGCCTCTCCGAGAAAGTGCTCGTCGTCACCTCCAGGAATGTCAAGCTGTAGCTCCGAATATGGGTCCACCACCTCATCAACCAAGACACGAGCATAGCCCGCTGAAATCGGGTTGCAATGGAAGGTTGCCTCGGGGGGATTTGTAAAAGCAACGGTGTCCGCCACCTTCATGGATATGTTTTTCATTTCGACGTGTAGCTCGCAGTTAGTGTTCTCCGTGATGTCATCCACGGGGTATCTATCCAGCATTGCGTCGTCCGGGGCAGAACCCACGCTGCTTCTCGGCATGGATGGGGCGGTGCTATCCAATGCTGGATCATTCGCTAGCTGCTGCAGCTGCTGAGACCCCCTTTGCTGGGTAAGTGAGTCGATCTGCTCCTGCTGCCGCTGGAATTTGACTGCCAATTCCGCTTGACTTGCTTCTAGGCCTTGAAGGCGTTCATAGTCCCACTTCCTCTGCTCCTCCTCCATCTTCCTCTTCTTCTCCTCCGCAATCTTCTTTCTCGCACGGGTTATGTAGCCGGTGTTTCAGTCTGAAAACCCCTCATACCACGGAATAGCGCCCTTGCCTTGTGTTCTTCCCGGGTGTTCAGGATTTCCCAGGGCACGCGTAAGCTCGTCGTTCTCTCTGTTGGGCTGGAACACCCCCGATCGTGCCTCTTCTATTGCAACAAGTATCGCATCGTCGGCTCCCTTCAGACTTGCCCTCGTTGAAACATTGCCTGTCTTCGGGTCCAACTCCCCCCCCCATGCGCATAGAACCAAGTCCTGCACCTGGGGGGCCAGCTCTTAGTAACCGGAGTGACACCTGCATCCTCCATCTCTTTCTTAGACTTATCCCACTTAGGCATTGCCACCGCATAGCCACCTGGCCCCAGCTTATGGAACTTATCCTTTTTTCGGCATTCTTCTTGTTTATTCTCGACCGTTCCTTAGCTAATTCCGAATCCTTGAATTTCATGAAATCGTCCCAATGAGCACGTTAGTTCTCTAGTGTTCCCTCGAATACTGGAGTCTTCCTTCCTCCCTTGACGTACTTGTCCCATTCACGATTCTTGTGGTTCTTGAATGCAACCGCCATCTTCCTAAGAGTAGCGTCCTTGACTTTCTGCACATCTGCTTCTGTGAAATGATTTGGTAGGGTGGAATGTTCCATGAGAGTATCCCAAAGCAGCTCTTTTTGTCTTTTGTCGACAAAAGTAACATCTGGACGTGGAGCAGCGTCCTTTTTGTCTTTTTGTCTTTTGTCTTTTGTTGGCTCTCTCCATTCTTGAAGGGAGATCGGGAGTTGGTCCTTCACAACAACTCCGCACTGACGAACGAACTTGTCCGCAATCTTTTTAGGCGCTAATGGTTCACCATGAGGTCTGATTGCCTCGATATTGTACTTTACGCCCTCCTTCAACTTTTTGTTCGGGCCTCGTTTCGTCCTTTTTCCTGAAGATTTGCTCGATCCGGATGGCTGAAAGAACAAAGATCGATTCGCTAATATATCTTCAAGTCATTTAAAACATGTGATGATCACCAGATGCCTGCTTATATAAATATATATACCTCGCCGGTTTTTGTTGTTTCAAGATCAACATTTCTTCGTCATCATCATAATCATAGTTCATGACTTCATCAACTCGGTCGTCGCGATCGAATAACATATCACCCTCTCCGGTGTTGTTTAGAAATTTGGAGCCGTCATAATCTTCTTTATTCTGATGATCATCTGGCCCGTGAGGATGGCGTATCATATCGAACATGGCCTGTTCTCCCTCTCTGCCGGTATTGTCCGCCATAGCTTTTATTTAACTAATCCAAAAGAAATATAAAACAATTTAATATTCAAATTACATCGTCTCGAATAATAGATATAATCTCAAATACATCGTCTCGAATAATAGATATAATCTCGAAAACATCGTCTCCAATAATAGATATAATCTCGAATACATCGTCTCGAATAATAGATATAATATCGAATACATCACTGGCTAGGTAGCTAATAAAGATCGAATAGTATAGAAGAATCTAGGACACTCGTGGTTCCTGCGGCGCGGGCGGTGGACATCCAAAGAGAAGGAACCCTCACAGGATCATAGCTGAAGTGAGATCCGTGAAGAAACTGCCAGGTATTGGAGAACCTGCCGCCCTCTAACGCAACCATGTAGCGATGGACGTGCTCGTCCTCCTCCCTGACACGGCGACGTACCACCTCCGGCGAGGCCGGCTCCCTCCGCACCGAAACTGGCCCATGCGAACGCCACCAAACGAGATCAGGGTCGACGACGGGACCCGGGGCCGGGTTCCTCATCAAGCGGCGCGCCCCTCCAGGCAGCACCTCCCAGTGCCAGCCCGGCGGAGCCCAGTCCCGGACATGGGTCAGCCGGACGTCGTCGCGGACGTGTCGACGGCGAGGATGCGGGTCGGGCATCGTCGAGAACAAATACTAGCTATATGCCCGTAAAAAGTAACATTTTTTTAATGATTGGATTTTGATAACTAAAATTTCTAACATTTCTATATAACTAACATTTCTATAACATTTCTAACAATGCTATATATAACTAACATTTCTATAACATTTCTAATATTTCTATAACTAAAAAACAGAAACAAATTATAACATTTCTATATATATAACTAACATTTTTATAACTATTTCTATAACTAAAAAATAGAAAAATTTCTAACAATTCTAACTTTTTATAACTATTTCTATAACTAAAAAACAGAAAAATTTCTAACAATTCTAACATTTCTAACTATTCTAACAATTCTAACATTTCTAACTATTCTAACAATTCTAACAATTCTAACATTTCTAACTATTTCTTAAAAACAGAAAAATTTCTAACAATTTCTAAAAAACAGAAAAAATTTCTAACTATTTGTATAACTAAAAAACAAAAAATGTATGTGTGTGTGTGTGTGCGCTCACCGGCGAGGCGAGGGACGACGGGGGGCGGCGATGGGGGCCGGGCGCGCGGCGACAGGGACGGCGACGAGCGCGGCGACGACGGGGATGACGACGACGGGGACAGGGACGGGGCAACGACGACGGGGACGGGGACGGACGGGCCGGGGCGGCGATGACGACGGGGACGTACAGGGCGGCGCCGACGACGGGGACGGGGACGACGCGGGACGGGGCGGCGGTGACGACGGGGACGGGGACGACGGGGCGGCGACGACGAGGACGGGGCGGCGACGGGGGCGGCGACGAGGGATGGAGACGTACGGGGGCGGCGGACGGTGCAGAGGAGAAGAAGCCAGATGAGAAACTGAAATTTTCGTAAGTGTTGTTTATATAGGAGGGGCCTTTAGTACCGGTTTGTACCACCAACCGGTACTAAAGGCCAGTTTTGGCCAGCCCAAGCGGCAGGAAGCGACCCCCTTTAGTACCGGGTGGTGGCACAAACCGGTACTAAAGGCGCCCCCTTTAGTACCGGTTTGTGCCACGACCCGGTACTAAAGGGGTGCGCTGGCGCAGGTGCGGTGCAGCAAGTTTAGTCCCACCTCGCTAGCCGAGGGGCGACCGCACTGGTTTATAAACCCCCGTGCAGTCGCTCTCTCGAGCTCCTCTCCAAAGCAGGCCTACTGGGCCTACGTGTTCTTTGCTGCCCTGTGGGCCCACTTGGCCTTTGCGGGCCTGCATCCTGGCCCAACAACAGGTTGGGTTTCTAGTCGTATGCAGGCCGCTCTGGCCTAGTAGGCGGGCTTTTTTTATATTTTTTTGCTTTATTTATTTTTATGTTTATTTTTGTGTATTTAGAGTTTCTTTGTCAATATTTTTGCTTTAGGTACAAAAAAATACAAACTTTATGTTAGTGCCCGTAGTTTTCAAATTTGAATAGTTTAAATTTTGAATTATTTGAAATTAGTGTGAATCACTAGTTTGTGAATAACTTAACTTTAAAAATCAGTAAAGGCATGAAAGAACTTGTTTGCACATAAAATTTCTTTGCATTTCAAATGCCAAAACACATAACTACCCTAACTATTACAGAGATTCCCCTCTGGGTGTGAAACACAGAAGAAAGTGATGATAGTAAAGCCGATCACATCCCAGATCTTTGGGTGTGAAATTTTTTCTTCGCGTGTGTCCCTTTGCGCCGTAACCATGGAAAATCTTCATCATTTAACGGGATGCTCGGGTCAATATTCACTGTGAATGGAGCAATTTCATCAAACTTTTCATAATCTTCTGACTTGTCTGTCTTGTCATCCACTCCCACGATGTTTCTCTTCCCAGAAAGAACTATGTGCCGCTTTGGCTCATCGTACGATGCATTCGCTTCCTTATCTTTTCTTTTTCTTGGCTTGGTAGACATGTCCTTCACATAGAAAATCGGTGCCACATCATTGGCTAGGACGAATGGTTCGTCTGCATACGCAAGATTGTTGAGATCCACTGTTGTCATTCCGTACTGCGGGTCTTCCGTTACCCCGCCTCGTGTCATATTGACCCATTTGCACCGAAACAAAGGGACCTTTAAACCATGTCGATAGTCAAGTTCCCATATGTCCTGTATATAACCATAATATGTTTCCTTTCCCGTCTTGGTTTCTGCATCAAAGCGGACACCACTGTTTTGGTTGGTGCTCTTCTTATCTTGGGCGATCGTGTAAAATGTATTACCATTTCTCTCGTACCCTTTGAAAGTCATTATATTCGAAGATGGTAACTGGGACAGCAAGTACAGGTCATCTTCAATAGAGGTGTCATGCATGGTACGTGTCTGCAACCAGCTGGTGAAACACTTGGTTTGTTCACGTGTAATCCAGTCATCAGACCGCTCCGGGTGTTTGGAGCGTAGCAAATTCTTGTGTTCATCCATATACGGAGCCACCAAGGCGGAATTCTGTAGAACTGTGTAGTGTGCTTCAGTGAGAGAATGTCCGTCCATACATATTATTTGTTCCCCTCCTAGCGTGGCTTTTCCATCCAGTCTGCCCTTATGCCGCGATTCAGGAACACCAATCGGCTTAAGGTCAGGAATAAAGTCAATACAAAACTCAATGACCTCCTCATTTTGATGGCCCTTGGAGATGCTTCCTTCTGGCCTAGCACGGTTATGAACATATTTCTTTAAGACTCCCATGAACCTCTCAAAGGGGAACATATTGTGTAGAAATATAGGACCCAAAACGTTAATCTCTTCGCATAGGTGAACTAGGACGTGCATCATGATGTTGAAGAAGGATGGTGGGAACACCAACTCGAAACTGACAAGACATTGCACCAAATCATTCTGTAACCTTGGTATGATTTATGGATCGATTACCTTCTGAGAGATTGCATTGAGAAATGCACATAACTTCACAATGGCTAATCGAACGTTTTCCGATAGAAGCCCCCTCAATGCAACCGGAAGTAGTTGCGTCATAATCACGTGGCAGTCATGAGACTTTAGGTTCTGGAACTTTTTCTCTGCCATGTTTATTATTCCCTTTATATTCGACGAGAAGCCAGACGGTACCTTAATACTGAGCAGCCATTCAAAGAAGATTTCCTTCTCTTCTTTGGTAAGAGCGTAGCTTGCATGACCCTGATGTATGCCGTCTTCTCCGTGCATACGTTGCTGGTCCTCCCGTGCCTCAGGTGTATCGTTTGTCTTCCCATACACGCCCAAGAAGCCAAGCAGGGTCACGCAAAGATTCTTCGTCACGTGCATCACGTCGATTGCGGAGCGGACCTCTAGGTCTTTCCAATATGGCAGGTCCCAAAATATAGATTTCTTCTTCCACATGGGTGCGCGTCCGTCAGCGTCCTTCGGAACAGGTTGTCCGCCAGGACCCTTTCCAAATATCACCTTCAAATCCTTGACCATATCATGTACATCAGCACCAGTACGGTGGCGAGGCTTCGTCCGGTGATCCGCCTCACCTTTGAAATGCTTGCCTTTCTTTCTTACGGGATGCCTGCTCGGAAGAAATCGACGATGTCCCAGGTACACATTCTTCTTACAACTATTCAAATATATACTATCGGTATCATCCAAACAGTGCGTGCATCCGCGGTATCCCTTGTTTGTCTGTCCTGAAAGGTTACTGAGAGCAGGCCAATCATTGATGGTCACGAACAGCAACGCCTTTAGGTCAAATTCTTCCCCCATGTGCTCATCCCACGCACGTACACCTATTCCATTCCACAGTTATAAGATTTCTTCAACTAATGGCCTTAGGTACACATCAATGTCGTTGCCGGGTTGCTTAGGGCCTTGGATGAGCACTGGCATCATAATGAACTTCCGCTTCATGCACAACCAAGGAGGAAGGTTATACAAATATAGAGTCACAGGCCAGGTGCTATGGTTGCTGCTCTGCTCCCCAAAATGATTAATGCCATCTGCGCTTAGACCAAACCATACGCTCCTTGCGTCATCTGCAAACTCCTTCCCGTACTTTCTTTCGATTTTTCTCCACTGCGACCCGTCAGCGGGTACTCTCAACTTTCCGTCTTTCTTACGGTCTTCTCTGTGCCATCGCATCGCCTTGGCATGCTCTTTGTTTTGGAACAAACGTTTCAACCGTGGTATTATAGGAGAATACCACATCACCTTGGAAGGAATCTTCTTCCTGGGGCGCTCGCCCTCGACATCACCAGGGTCATCGCGGCTGATCTTATAGCGCAATGCACCACATACCGGGCAAGCGTTCAAATCCTCGTACTCACCGTGGTAGAGGATGCAATCATTAGGGCATGCATGTATCTTCTGCACCTCTAACCCTAGAGGGCAGACAGCCTTCTTTGCTTTGTACGTACTCTCGGACAATTCGTTGTCCTTTGGAAGCATATCCTTTATCATTACCAGCAACTTTCCAAATCCCTTGTCAGATACACCATTCTCTGCCTTCCATTGCAGCAATTCTAGTGTGGTGCCCAGCCTTTTCTTGTCAGCTACGCAATTTGGGTACACCAATTTTTTGTGATCCTCTAACATGCGCTGCAACTTCTTCTCCAAATCACTTGCGCAGTTTCTCTTTGCATCGGCAATGGCCCGACCTAGATCATCAACGGGCTCATCTGATGCCTCTTCTTCAGCTTCTTCCCGCATTGCCGGCTCAGCTTCTTCCCGCATTACCGGCTCAGCTTCTTCCCCATTGTTGTATCATCGTATTCAGGGAACCCATGGCCAGGATAGCTGTCGTCGTCCTCTTCTTCTTCATTGTCTTCCATCATAACCCCTCTTTCTCCGTGCTTGGTCCAAACATTATAGTGGGGCATGAAACCGGACTCAAACAGGTGGACGTGAATGGTTCTTGACGTAGAGTAATTGCGACCATTCTTACAGCCAGCACATGGACAAGGCATAAAACCATCCGCCCGCTTGTTTGCCTCAGCCGCAAGCAGAAAAGTATGCACGCCCTCAACAAACTGGGGAGAGCATCGGTCATCGTACATCCATTGTCGGCTCATCTTCATTACACAACACCGAATAGACCAAATTAATACAAGTTCATACAACACTTAAATGCAACAAACAAATAACTCTCTAACTAAAACATTTAAGTGCAACAACAAATGCGATCAAGATCGCAACTAAGGTAATAATTGATCCAACAGCATAATGATACCAAGCCTCACTATCGATGGCATATTTTCTAATCTTTCTAATCTTCAAGCGCATTTTCTCCATCTTGATCTTGTGATCATCGACGACATCGGCAACATGCAACTCCAATTCCATATTCTCCCCCTCAATTCTTTTCAATTTTTCTTTCAAGTACTCGTTTTCTCTTTCAACTAAATTTAACCTCTCGACAATAGGGTCGGTTGGAATTTCCGGTTCACATACCTCCTAGATAAAAATATCTATGTCAACTTGATGGGCATAATTTGTCATAAACACGAAATGCAAAAAATAGTTTTAAAAGAGAATATACCACATCCGAATCATAACAAGGACGAGGGCCAACAGGGACGGATATCAAAACCATGGCACTATGTATAACAAACAACGTACGGGTAAGATAATTATACGAGTAACTATATATCCAAATCACACAAACATCAATTTTTTATATAAAATTTCATGAACAAGAGGCTCACCACAAGGTGGTGCCGGCGACGGGACGGTGCGGGCGATCGACGGTGGTTACGACGGAGATTTAGAAGGCACTAAGTAAAACACGCCTACATATGCAAACTAAGTGTTATTTTGACCTCAAATTGCATATAAATCAAATACTACCACATATAATTCCTCCCAAATTACTAAAACCCACAATTAATCACTATATAAACCAATGCAAGAGCTAATCTAGCAATGAGAGATGAAAGGACAAAGTTGCTAACCTTGGTGATCATTTGAATGGATGGGGGCCTGCAAATCTTGACAAATTTGGGGCAAATTTTGTGATGAACTCGAGAGGAAGAAGGGAAGAACAGAGGAGAGGGAGAGGGGAAAGGGGGAAGAACAGAGTGCGGGTGGACGAAGGGTTTATATAGGACGACCTTTAGTACCGGTTCGTGCCACGAACCGGTACTAAAGGTGCTGGAAGGGCCCCACTCTGACAACATCCTGCCACCACTTTCTTTAATACCGGTTCGTGGCACGAACCGGTGCTAAAGGTTCGCCACGAACCGGTACTAAAGAGCTTCTCCCGCCTAGCCGTTGGAATCGGCACTAATTGACACATTAGTGCCGGTTCTGTTACAAACCGGGACTAATGTGTCTCACATTTGACCCTTTTTCTACTAGTGGATGAAACCGATACAGGAACTTTTGTGCCTTGCTGAATCAAGGTACTACTTCAATTCTGCACTCATCATTTTTATATTAATGTCACTTGAGCGAGTCAGTGCCTTGCTAGGTTGAGAGTTCAGAGCTTTGTGTGCCCATATTTTAAACCTGAAAAAATGTTGCCTATTTCAGTCGAGGTACATAAATTTAGACACAACACGTTCGTTGTCAAACAAAAACATATGCATAACGATCATGAGAAACAACAGCAATTTGCTTGTGGTGTACTCACAATCGAATGTTTTGTGTATACCCTTGGTCAGTATGCTAGTGCGAAGTTGTCTGAGTCATCATAAGCTTGAATTTCCGTCGGGCAAAATTAAGCATAATAAACTTTCGACAAGGGATCTGTGACGACTACTTTCTTCGTTTGTTTTTGTTGAAGTTTTGCCATATGTACCATGCAATCTTTTAGAAAATTGAAATGGCCACTCAAATTTCAATTTTGGGAAATTCGTCTTCTAAATTATGGCCAATTTTGATAATGTTTTTGCCATGTTTTTACAGGATAACTGTGTTAAAATTTGCTCTGTCTATAGTATATACCCAATTTTATTCAAGTTTGACCATGTTATCTATAAAATCCTATCTACGAACATGGCTTTGTTCTGAAAGTTTTAATAATAGTCCATGGCAAATTTAATAGAAAATGTTCTCAAAACCATGACAATTTTTGTAAAGTGACATTGAAAATTTCCGAAACTTAGTTTATGCATCTTGAGCATTACTATTTTGTATGTGTTTTCGCTCTATATATGTGAATCCCTGGTTATATCTCATTTTTTATGGTATCAATGATGGCTCTGGCTGGGCGCTTCCGACGGTGTGGCGGTCACCAAGGGAACAAACGGTTGTGGATGCTATTGAGCGGTGGCACCCTCCTGAAGGAGGAGGCATGAGGTGGCATGGAAAAGCAGACTTTTCAGGCGTGGTGTCTGCCCGATGTGTGTGTCGTACATAATGGGTGACGCCACCCAACACGTCCAGCTGCTCGTCAGAGCCGACGCCTCACATCTCATACGTCTTCATCCTCCCACCCCAAGTCCTCTTCATATGCTTCAGTACTTACCCACAAGCGCTCTTTGTCATACAAAGAGTAGCCTGCGTTTATTGTAGTGCATTTTCTGTGATGCACATGAGTGAGATTAATTACGTAGTTGTTCATGCTATGTAGTTAGTCTGATGTGATGCTAATTTGAGCATCCCTTTGTTATGTTTTTTGGTTACAAAGCCCTTATCAATGCTCCAAATCAATGTAGTTTTTGTTCACATGTTGGTACAGGTCCATTTCACATGAGGATTTCTACTTACTGTTGACCTGGTAGACATTGAGTAGAACATGGCAATTATTTGTTTGATTTTCTTTGAACATGGCAAATTGATTAAAACATGTAGAATACAACATGGCAAAATGTTGAACATTAGTAGATTTTTGATACTACTTTACACCAAATGTTTTGCTTACTGGAAATGTTATGTAGAACTTGACACAATTTGTTCAAACATGTTTGGTATTTTAGTTTTTACGGAAAATTTAAGAACAATTGGTGGCTGCGTTGCCGCGCTCCTTGGCATCAAGAAGATGTCGCCCCCGAGTCATTTCTGTACCACCTCCAGGTATACCGGATGCTTCTACTGTTCTCCCTACCCCTTCCTCCGTGGTCAATTGTTCACTAGGTTGTCCCATGGGAAAATTGATACCATTACTTCGTTCAATTATGTGTGCAATGACAGTACGATTTGTTTTACAAATGAACATTTGTCTTCTAAGAGCATAGCCTACCGACAGGCTGAAGCAAAGGCTAATTTCGTTGTTCATTTCATCCTTCCTATTTATTGGGTACCTCTGCTTTTAGAAACAAACCAAACCCACTATATATATTTGTTCTGTTCCAAGTAAATGCATAAGAGGAATTTAATGGTTCTTATATTTGCAAAACTTAATGGTTTCATTTAGTTTTGGTCTTCAAATTGGCAGTAGGTGCTTGGAAATTGGAATCGAGTCCGAGGACAAGTATCAAGTATTGTCACACAATGCGAAGTTTAGTTTTTTAAACAGTGCGAATATATGATTCATTTTTTCCCTTTTGACGGGTCAAATACATACCCAACTTTATGTAAATAGACCGTTGGTGTCTTATAGATATACTATACCTTCATTGCAGGTGTGACTGATTAATAGACAAAATCGTGGCCATTGTTCAGGTGGTGATTATGCCTTTCCTCTTTTGTAACAAGATGATTATGTATCAATGCGACTCGGAGACTTTAATATACCCATTATGTATATAGAACATTCTCTTAGGAGATTGTTTTATTTTTTCTGGTTGACGTATACTAAAGGTTGTGTACCTATAAAAAGAAAAGACACTTCCAAGTTTTGTATGTAGTACTTGATGTATGTCTCAAGTGCAGCTTATAATGCTCCTACTCTTAATACTTGCTCTCGCATGTTTATGCTCTTAGTACTGAGTTTAGTGTTAAGTGATTAGCTTTTGTGGTCTCATGAAAACTTGATGTGGCCTTATAATCCCATGACCATGATGGCTTGCTTTTCATACAAGTGAATGTTTCTCCTTTCTCTTGAACCAGAATATCATTGTCCCGTTGGATCATTGTCCCGTTGGATACGTGCGCCAAACTATGCTCCCTACTAACTTTTTTTAAAGGTGCTTTTGGTCTGAAACTTCTATGGTTTGATGAACACATTGAAATTGATTTTGCCTTATAGTTACTGATTTTGCCTTATAGTTACACGCCGATGCTTTTGGTTTCAAACTTAAGTGGTCTGATGAACGCACTGAAATTGATTCTGCCTTATAGTCTCATGCCGATATTGAGCACCATTATGTCTCGCTCCTATCACAATTGTATGTTTCTTTTTCATTGGATTTCTATTGACTTAGCGCTACCTGCTTAACCAAAACGTTGGGACCGGCACCCTCGGCGCGATCCCGATCTAGTTGTTACATAATGGAAAGGAAGAACACAAACACGGAGAGCTTTTCCGCACTTGTGTCTTTTCTGTATTCCTCATCTCTCAACTTAACACAACGCAAATACATGGCTTAAATAGCCAGAGTTACACGGTCAACACACAACGATTTAACCCTTTAACTACTAGCATGCAGACGCACTCACATCTCCATGCATGCAACGCACCGGCCAAGAAACACAGCAACATAAACCTATCACTAATAACAAGATTTGTTCCGTGGTTAATCCTCGAACCTGCCTGATGGCCTCTGCAAGTATAAGCCGACGAAGATTCGAGCCACGGCAGATTCACCTAGAAAACGTACACAGGGAATTTGTTTCCCAGAACAGAGAAAATGCCAAACCGACTCACCTCTGCTAGATGATACCATCTAGATCTTGAGAGGAGAAACAGGCCCGAATCATTCGATGACCATGCCACGGCGGTACATCAGCCTGCTTAGACTAATGCCCAGACATGACCTGTCCAATGGAAGCGATACAGCAGCAACGAGAGCGTGGCAGAAGCAGAGAATGGGGATTCAGTTATACTACAAGTCTGGCCAAAAGACAGCAGCCTCTCTGGCCATGGAAGTGCTTAATCTCACGACCCACCACGCCAGCAGCTGTTACAACAACAGGCAGGTACACACCCCAACACACACGCACACGCACACGCAATGTCTCGCACAATGCCTGTCAGGTGGTCGATTCTGGCCCGCTGATCCTAGCTGGACGGCGACCAATATTCTTGTCTTAGGCCTCTGCTTTTGCCTGAAGGTGTAAGAACCATATCTGAACCCAGGTCCATGACAGATAGGCAGTAAGCTAACGTGTAACCTGTGTTGTTTCCATGGCGGATAACGCTATACAAACAGACCACAATTAATAGACGCCGTGCAAACCAGCCGATCGACGGGTTGTTCTCACACAATAGGCCGTCCGCCATCCACGAAGAACAAATAAACACTACATATAGAGAGAAAGAAACGGGAAACAGTAGCAGAGCGGCGAGGGGAGGCAAGCATACGGTGTTCTAGTCCTCTTGTATTCTGTCATCCTCTGGCCTAATGGAAATTATTCATGCGGGCCTATCTCTACTTTTCCAGCAGGGCCGGTCCCCTTTCCATTACTGTCATAACAGATATAACAAAGTTTGGAGATACAATAGAAGATGGGAAAGAAGAAGGGTGAGTTGGGGCATTAACAAGAAACCCGTTGGAGATGCCCGCAATCGGCGGAGCCTTCGCCCCACTAAGACCGTTCCAAACTAAAATTCACCTTTTTTCCACCTTGGAAAAGTGAGTTTCTGTCGTTTGGAACATCAATATACTTCTAGTCCTAGCCGTAGTTGTAGACAAATCAGTGTTGAAATCCTCACTAACCGGAAAAATTCTATTCTGGACGCACTTGCATAAGAATAATTAACACTTGCAAATACAGAAAGCATTTAGTTATTTCCTTTTCAAAGAGAGCAGTTACTTCATCGTTCAACCTACAGACATAGAATTCAGAGAAAAATCACACAAACCAGAGCGTGCACATGTTCAACGATGAGAAGAAATTAACGTGGTCACTGCAAAGCACGCGTACAATATTTCTGAAAAAGGGCAGTAAAAGTACATCAATGACATTTTTGAGCACTATAATAGTACTCGATTATACTGCAAATATGTCATCCTCTCCCTTTGGCTCCGACCTCTTGTATTTCGTTGCTTTCTTCTGTATCGCTCTGAGCAAGCTGTTGGGTTAAATGCTGCCCCAGAATTGGACTCCATGGTTGGTCTTGTTCATCGTGTGGGGGTTCTTGAACTGGCCAGCGCGAGCTGCTCTGGACGTTGCAATGAGAAAGAATGACCCATATATGGGTTATGAACTCACTACCTGTTGCTAGGCATTTCTTGTGGGCTGAGGCATTCCATGAGGGGGCTGTGTGTACCAGTATGTCGGCCCAGACTTCTGCGAGGACCTTCCAACGAACTACTTCATCAGGAATCTCATGAATCAGAGACCAAGCAAGGCGTGCGGCATTCGCAAGTATCGTATCGGGATGGGTCTTTAATCTGTCCATTTTTCTGTCATCTTGTCGAGGAATTCCTCGAACCAGCCTTCTGTATATGCTTTGCAGGGTGTCACAGCCCTTCAGGATATCTAAAGCCTCATCAACGGCGCATCTGAATAAGTCATCGGCAGTTAAGAAACTGTCAGGTAGCAAATCTGGTTCTATAACAAGCAGATAGGCGCAGTAGCGTGATATACTGTTGGCGGCAATATAATTAGCTCGCAGCCACCCTTCGATTCTGTCTTCCTTTATAAGATATGGCTGGGAGGAGAAACAACTGAGAGCAGTCTTGATTGAACACAGTAACTCAGAAGTCGTTAAGCTTGTGTTGTAGCGTTGAGCAAGCTCAATCTCACAGAGGCTTGTTGCTATATGCCACACAAGAATGCTGTGACACCATGTTGGCAGTTCAAAAGTCCAGTCGAATTGCTTGTGATCAGGAGGTAGGTCTGACTTTAGCGAGTTTTCCTCATCAAGACCTAATGAGCAAAGTGACTTGAGAATGGCGACTTTCACATCTCTTGGCAGCTCTATTGGGCTGCCTACTTTTGCGCCTCTAATTTCTTTTGGGACCAAGCCAAGGCTTAACCAGTAAGGAATGTTTCTAGGATTGTGGCCAAATGACTGCAAGAATTCGTACTGACCGATCTTATTGTGCCAACGGCGCACAATTCTACATCTTGATGCGCACAAGATCCGAACCAAGAACTCCCACAGCCACTGTGGAATACACTTCACGGTCCGCGAACTGTATTCGCACAGCAGCATCACCTTAGTCCAATCAGACAGCAAGTAGGTGACCACCTTCCAAGACTCCTTCAGCACGATAATGCCCATGAATATCCATGTGATAATGAGGTCGACGTTGAACCCATGTACGACGTGTGCAGTTTCCCCCTCCTTAGGCTTGTAGAGTTTATGGATGTCCCTTCCAAGCCAAGCGATGAGAGTAATGGTCAGGAGAGGGTACCAAGCAAACATCAGTGGGAAGCCACGCCAAAAAAGGATGGGGTATCTTGTGTAGAAGTAGTCGTTGAGGAACTTTAGCTCCAATTTCGCAATTTCGAATGCTCTCTCAGCATGGTCTATTTGTGCAGGGAAATCTCTGCCGAATGCTCTCTCAGCATGGTGGTCTATTTGTGCAGGCAAATCTCCGCGGAATGTTCCCTCAGCTTGGTGGTCTATTTGTGCAGACAAATCTTGGTCCTTCTTGCCAATAATTTCATACATTAATTTTCTGGTGCTTTTGATGCTCTCGGCTGGCAGGGGTAAGTCGTCAAATCTGCAACGGAGTAGCCGGTATAATGCAAAGGACAGGCACAGGTCTTTGGTCCATGATGGTTGGATGTCTCCTGCATCGGTGTCTGATTGCTGGTTGCCGAGCATCTGCCACGTCTTTTCAAGAGTGATGAACCGCCCCTCTGACTCCACTTTCAGACAAAAGTTATATTTAGGCGCCAGCAGTCTGACATTCTGCTTCTGATCTCCAGAGACCAAGTACTTGTATGCTACCATTGTGGTCGGATCCCCCTCCTTACAAATACCAACCTCGGTACCCATATATGCTGTCAGAAGTGGCGAGCTCCAACCGTGCAAGAATGATATTGTGGCCCAATAGTATGCAAATATTAGGTACATACTTCTCACTTGCTGCATTGCCCAGAGTATCCAGATCTGATGCTTAAACTGACTGTTCTGTGTGCCGATTAAGAAGGCTACCCCTAGAAGTGACATCACCCTTGCACCCTCAGTTATGCGGCTGTTGTCTTGGTCAGGGATGCCGTATGCTGAGATGAAGCAAGCATTGAACCGGAGATTGACCAATATGAGCGCCCATATTGAAAACAGATCTTTCTTGAAGGGTGCACTCTGCATCAGCCCAATTGTATAGATGAATGAGGAATCACTTATGGCGTCGAGGACAAGTAAGAGGTACTTGATGGCAGAGTAGCGGCACTGACGACGGTACATGTCGAAGAATGACATCAAGAGGAAGGTAGCTGCAATAGCCACAACGAGGAACTCAATTCTCATAAGTGCGGCGCTGTCACTATCTTCAAATAGTAAGGACCATTTCACAAGTTCGCTGGCCTTCACCATGTTTTCCCCCTTTCTGGTTTGCGCAAGGCCCCCTGACAATGATTTCCAGAATTTATCATATTATAAATCAAGTAAATCCATTATTCTTTATGTACTACTGATATTTGATTAACTGTCGTTCACACATGTTGTTTTACTGCTCCCTCCGTCCGAAAATACTTATCCTAGAAATGAATAAAATGAATGTATCTATAACTAAAATAAGTCTAGATACAATCATTTCTAGGACAAGTATTTCGGGACGGAGGGAGTATTAAACAGAAAAGTTATCGTTTTAAACACCAACCTGGTCCCATGTTACCGTGACCACAAATCCTACGAATCAAACGAGCATCACAGAAAAAATTCCTTGGAAAAATCCTAGGGATTCCCTATGAATTAAAGGACCTATTACACAGGAAAGATTCCTAAGGATTCAAATTCTTCAAAAATCTAATGCAATTCATTTGAGTCAAAGAAACCCTTAAAGTGTGTCCCATATCATCTACACACAACTTGCTATATTGGTCCAGCATATGCTTCCTGTACTGACTCCAACAGTATTGCTAGTTATGCTAATTTGGTCACCTATATAATAATTGCTCGATGAAAGAGAATTAAACCTACTAGCTCAGTTTAGGAAAAACTTTGCTTATGCCACTCTAGCATTTGCCCGCTTGGCTTATGCCACTCTAGAATTTGACATCTCACTTCTGCCACTCTTAGCTTTTGACAATGCATCACAAATTCTATTCTATGGCAAAAGCAAAAAATAAATAAATTTGATTTCACTTTTGCCACTCTTTGGTTCTGGCAAAAGTGAAATGTTAAATCCTAGAGTACCATAAGAAAAGTGGGCAAAAACAAAGCTTTCCCCTCAGTTTATTGGTCGACCTGATCATTTGCCATGTGCACATTGTAGTAACATTCTCATATGTTCTACAGTTCAAAATAGGGTGCTACCTGGGATCCTAAACCTATTTGCTCCATGGCAAGGTTAAGCCATTTATGAAGCTGGCCCGAGGGAATTAGGTCTGAACCTGAACTATATAGTTTGAATATGGTTCTACAATGTTAACAAAAAGTCTAAGGCAAAGTCTGAACAAATGGTCCTATTGTAAAGACTGAAGATGGTGTTCCTTGGTTCTAGTTCTTCTCCTGGAACTTGAATATGAGGCTCAGGTTTTTACTTGACAATTGATCAAGTGTACAACAGGGTCTTCTTTTTAGGCTTAGCATGGTTCAGATTTGTCTTCTTTTTTTGTTGTACACTTCACACAGCTAAGCATGTATCCAAAATCTAAGCCGCAAGGCAATCCATCTGTTCCTTCCTATCAAAAGTAAGGTACTTCTTCAGTCAGCAACCATTTATCTAGGTACAAGCAAGGAGTGAATTTGGTGAAGAAATACCCTTACAGGATTGTGCTCATGTCGCAAATCATGCAACTCTACAGAGCATTGCCTAATGTATACTAAGGGGTTTGTATATGTTACGATCTGTTATGTACAATGACATGAACCTGAACTTGAATTCTACTCGCCCCGTTCCTAAATACTCCCTCTGTACCACAATACTTGTCGCTGGGGGAACTTGCACTGGTTTCTCCAACAAGTATAAGCCTTCTTAGAAATTTCAATGCGGATTACATACGGAGCAAACTGAGTGAATCTACAGTCTAAAATATGTCTATATATATACATCCGTATGTAGTCCGCATTGAAATCTCTAAAAAGTCTTATATTTAGAAACGGATGGAGTATTTGATGATCTAAAAGGTGCTGCTGCACATACAGTACATCTGCTACTCTAAAGTGAAAATCAAACAAGCCGACATGCACTTTATCAAATACTCGCATTTCAATGTAGTGTATTTCAACTAATTTTCTAAGCTCTGCACTTTATCAGGACAAATATGCTAACCAGATACTCGCATACAAGTGCAACGCTGTAGCAGTTCAGAATAGGTGTTTACTGTATTTTACTTTGGATTTCTAGCTTCCATGATTACGGATCTAAACCTGATTCTGTTTGCACAATGAGGTGTTGCTACATATCTATGCATAAAAACCAATCATCCCTTTATCTCCAATAACCAAGATCGCTCTGCCTCACTGAACTATTTTATGTTGACACTACAATCTGGAGTGTATGCTTGGGTACTTCCATGCTTAGATACACAAATTATGAAGCCTGAACATTATGGGAGTTCCGACCATTCTGAACTAGTACCAAAATCATACTACCTTTATGGTCAAACAAGCACTTCCCTTTCATCCCAATAACACTATTCATTTTCTCAAGACAATAGAAGGCTTTACCTGTACTTGAGCGTACCTAAATCTGGTTGGGGAGGATGCTTGGCCTCCGACTCTTCTTGATATTCTTCCTTGACTTCCCTGGTGCTCTATTTATTCTGCTGGCACTGCTCCACCTCTTGCCGAGCTGCGGCTGATTCTGGGCTAAATCTCCTCCAATTCCTTGTGTCCCTCAATGCTTGGCTCCTAGATCTTGGTTCTTGAGTAGAAATGCTAGTTCAGATGCCTGTGTGTGTGTGTGTGTGTGTGTGTGTGTGTTTGACAATGCCAGTGTGTGAGGTTTGGTCAGCTAGGCAACGACTCTGCCTCTTAATCAATTTCTAAATTCCTCGGTTAGTGGCACTTCCTCGTTCCCCGGTTAATTCACATGCGGACCAGACAACTTTTTGCAAGGCCCACCACATTTTACCGCCTTTTCCTCCTCTCTACCATGTGTTACCACGCCACCGTGGTTTCCGTCTGGTTGGTATGCAGTTTTGTTCTCTTTCCCATCACACACTCTCTCTCTGTTTAACTGCAATACTAAATACATTTTAATACTCCCTCCTTAGTAAAATATAAGGCACGCTTGATTTTTTCTAGTCTTCATCGCACAATTTTGACTATGATTTTTGTTTATCATATGTCTGTTAAATTAGTATAAATACACATGAAATAAAAATGTTTTGCAAGACAAATACAGCTATATCATTTATAAATTTTTAATCCATGTATTCTGACATGTATTAATGGTCAAAGTTGTCCGTCAAAGAACGTGCAAAGTCCAGCACACTTTTATATTTTGGGAAGGAGGGAGTATAAAAATATATTCCTCCATTTCATAATGAATATACTGCACATAGATTTAAAGTTAAACTTTACAAATTTAGAAACAACTGTATGTATAACACCAAACATGTATAATATGTCTCATGATGTATCTAATAACATGTATTTCGTATTCTAGATGTAGATATACTTTTCTATAAACTTAGTCAAAGTTTGTTTGGAAAAAAATGCACTACATTATGAGGAGGATATTGTATTAGGTTCAGGGGCAGAGCCAGGATTTGACTATAGGGGGGCAAAGAAGACAATGAACATATAAAAGTTCTTTTCCTAACAATGACCATACGAAAAAGAGCACAAGATAATGCCGTATGTATTTTGCAATTAGGAAAATATAGTTTTTCATTAGTTTGAATGTGGCTCTTATGCCTAAAACACATAGAACAAAGTCAATAATCATATATGGTTGGCTACCAATTCTAGATTGTTATGTAAATTTTATTCATGCCAGAATATTTGATCGGTAGTTTGTGTATCAGCTAATTTCATATTTAAGCTTTCATGTATACAAATTGGTATGTAAGTTACTAATCGGCTGAAAAATTGAAACTGGAATCTAATAGTTTGTGGAAGTCTAATAATAATAATAATAACTTGCTATGGCGTAGACATGAGCCGATAATATTCCCTATATTTGGCGTGACTTGTGCTGAGTTGTCCTAAGGGCGAAATTTGATAGAATCAGTGCATGCCGAATTTATAGTACATACTTTTCCCAATAAACAAGAAATTGCTAGCCGTAATTTCTCATCAAAAGAAAAATGTTTCTGATCATGTGGAGCCAGATGCAGATCAGTTCATCAGTAGTGGACAATAGATATAAATAAACAAAGGAACCATGTAGACTCACCGTAGGATTATTCTGCCATCGACGGCGCCGGCACTAATCTGGTGTAGGGATGCGGAATGCCCTCGTAACTTCTATAGGCCCTGTTTGTTTGGACTTCTGCTTATGCTTTTATAGCTTTTTCACTTTGGTCAAAAAGCCATAAAAGCTCTTAAATAGGTGCTTTTGGAGCTTTTTTGACTTTTGATGAATCAATGTAACAATATTGAGCTTTAAAAGCCAAAAAGCTCCAACAACATCCATTTAGGAGTTTTTATGATTTTTTGGGCAAAAAAAAAGTTGCAAAAGCAAAAACAAAGCCCAAACAAACAGAGCCTATAGGCGGCTACGCGCAGCGAGCTTGTGTGTCTGGTTTGTCGTGGCCGAAACGATCGATCTAGCCATAGAGGAGATCGTGGCCTCGTCAGCTTGGACTGCCAGCATGGGCTATTTGTTTTCCTAGTGTGGGCCGATCAATAAATAAATGGGCATTAACTTACACAAGTTCCTGAGCTTCGAGCCTACTTGACGCACTGTTAAGGGGGAGGCAATTAGTCCTAAATCTACTCTTTTTTTTGCATATGATAATACATGTCTCATTCAAATCATAAAAAATAAAATACAAGTCATGTAAGAACCAACATGACAAAATTGAAAACATAGTAGGACATCTCTGAGCTTGACACTAACACCCGTCACCTGCCTCTGGCACCATCACAACAGCCACCGAAGAAAAGAATGACGGATCACCTCCTCTCCCGAGCTCAATGCGGCTCCATCGTTGATATGGCTTTGCGGACCTCCATGGTGGCTCACCAAAAGTGAAGCCATTGCCGTTGAACGAATCAGACCGGGTAACACCCCGGACACGCCATCAAACTCCAGATCTGGCACCCCACCACGACTAAGACGCCCAAGGGGAAAACCATACCTGCCATCCACGAACAACGAATCCAGCACACGTTCCGTCTTCCAGATGTCGTCGATGCAGACCACAATCTGCATCCGCTCCTGGACTACCTCTCAAGCTTCACGCCGACGCTGGAGCAAATGCCATCGCAACGACGGAGCCTAAGGACACAGGTCCACCACGAGGTGCACTAGTGTGTCCTTCCTAATGGTGGCATAGTACTTATTTCCTTTCGGTCGCATACCATGAAACTTTGGAGCCATCTGTGACGGTGCATATATAACTAACAAGTTAGTAAAAAATGGGCATATTAACGAGTACCTGCAAAACCTACAATGTAATAAAACGTACACTACACCTACACTAAAATCATAGTCTACAACTACACTAAATTATGTCACTACAAGTACAGTACATAGAACTACAACAAAAGTACACTAGCTAAAACCATATACTATACTTTTACACTATTACACACAAAATTCTACATTATTCTTACATTAGAAATTCTACATTATTAATTCTTACACACAAAATTCTACATTATTCTTACACTAAAAATTCTACACTACAACTACACAAAATTCTTACACTACAAATTCTACAGTACTACTATTACAGTAAGAATTCTACACTACAACTACACAAAAAATTACACTACTAATATTATAAAAGGAATTCTACACTAAACTATACATAAAAATATACACTACAAATTATACACTACTAATATTACAAAAAGAATTCTAAACTACTAGGACTATTAAACTATGAATTCTACACTACACTATGTAGTTGGAACTCACCGGCGGCGGCGGCAGACAGCGAGGAGCGTTACGGGGTGGAGACGACAAGGGCGGCGGGGAGGAGATGGAGGCGACGCCGACGTCAATGGGGGAGGGGTCGGCGGGTGTAGGCAGAGGCGACGGCGACGACACCGGTGCGAGGGCATCAGCCCGGAGGCCGATGCTCATGGTGGTGGAGCGTCTTCCTTTTTTCCCTTGATGGTTGTCCCTTCCTTCCCTTGGTGTGGAGCAGCAATGGAGATGGTTTGTAGATGAATGAGATGAATGAGATGTCATGGCGGCAACTAGGGTTGAAGATGACTTATATGGAGAGCCTCCCTAGCCCCACCTCTCTTGATGGGATTCATCCAAGGGCTCACAATGAGCCTAATCCTCTCCCAATCTCTTATTTACAAGACAACGATCCCGTGGGATCGAATGGGGACGAAATTGATAAAGGATCCCCTCTGGAAGGGCAACTTTTGGAGCTGTCTACACGTCAAACGATCACCGAAACGACCACTCGCGGTCGTTCGAAAGGCCGTCTTCTGGGTAAAACGGCCGCCATTTCTTCATACAAAATCGAAATTTGACATTCTCAGGCTCGTTGGATTCGTATGAACGACGATGGTCAGTTTATGCTCTTAGATCTTGATTTGGAGCACTTTGGAAAAATGACTTTTCCGACCTCCGAAATGGTTAAGTCTGCCCCCTGGTTGACTCCGTATCAAACCTGTCCTTGGTCCTTTCATCGTGCTTGGTCCTAGATTGCTCCAAAACACTCGTAGACACAAGAAAACAAAGAAAGCTAATAAAAACCAACTAAAATACTAAATGTTCAATGCTCACAATGATAAGTGCAAATATCGGTAAACATGCATAATGAACAACTATTTGGTTCAATGGGACATGATATATAAAGAGAACATGCAACAAATGAGCTCTAAAAATGCGTAAAAAATAGTGCCATCAGCGACCATAGACCTCGTGGGCCCTAGCTGTCAGCCTCTACACGTACAGTCCTCTTCCTATGGCTGTCGTTCGTTGACCACGTTGATGACGTCGTGCAGAGAGCACCAAGGCGGTGGACGACGACGAGGCCTAGGAAGGGAATGGCCCGGAGCCAGGGAAGCCTCGGCAGTGGTTGCCCGCACGGAGAGGAGTACGAGGGTTTACATGTTTGGCTGCGGTGTGAGAATGTCGTCGTCAGAGAATAAATTAAAGAAGATGTGGGTGAGTAGAGGGATGACGTAACCAGCGATGGGAGTAGGGTGAGGCGGTGAGGCCTGCATGGCAGTACAGCTGGCCACAGGAGATGGGAGTAGGCGGTCCCGCAAGCGCTGGTTTGGGCGGCTGGAGTAAGAAGACCAGAGATTGAAGAAACACCACGGCTGTTGGATTAATATCGAACGGTTACTGATGCTAGAATAGTTTGCTAACTAAGATGACAAAGTCTTGCGTACACGTCAATCTAGTAGGCCCACAAGTCAGCCTCCAAATCAGTTGCAAACAGCATACAGACCATTTGCTATTATTTTTAATAATTTACAACTCATTTCCTAATTTGTTAGCATTACAACTCATATTTTGGCCATGTTTTCAACAAAATTCTGCATATTTCGGTGGGGTCGAAAATGTTTTTAATCCCAACATCGACGTTGTAGCTAGAGTGGCTGTCAGACATCGGATTGGATCGAAAACAAGATGGGAGAGGAGAGGACGGAGCGAGAGAGAAGAGTGAGTGAGCTAGGGTTCTGAGTGAGGAGCCGGAATAGGGTTTTTTTTGTGCCACAACCGTGCGGTCATTGGTGAACCGGGCCTATCAACTCAGACGTGGCAGATGAGCCGTGCGTACGCAGGTGGATTCATATCCGCCCTAAAGGCTGGATATGATGGACGCCGGACAGCCGGGACGTTTGAGATCAATTTGAGGCGTCCAAGTGAATCGATTTGTTGTGACCAGTTCAGTGGCTGGTCCGAACGGGACGTCCAACTGTAGATGCTCCAAATACACCCACAGGCAGGCGTGTCCGCCACAGGCATCCAGACACCTTCTTTTTCAAAAAATAAAGGCATCCAAACACCTTGTATGCTTCACTCCATCCTTGCCGTGAGAACCATGGCTTAATGAAAACGTTCAGGTGGGGGTTTCGACCCCTTAGGCTTTCAAAAAAAATAAAAAGATCTAATTGCTACGTGGACACGATGATCCAGCTGCCTTTTTTTCATGTCAGCATCCCAATCTAGCCCGGCGGCAAGGTTCTCCAGCCTCCAGGACAACGGGGTGGTACCAATGGAGTAATGCTACACGTACAAAAGGATACAAGCTTTTATAAAGGTGGATTTTGATTAAAAATTAAGGAGGAGAAGGAGCCCAACCTCATGAAAATCAGGGGGGAGAGGTTAGTTAGTTTGAAAAGATTTAGTCAGACTTCGGCAGAGAGACCCACCTTTTCTCTCCGCTCCTTTCCTCCTCCTCTGGCGCTCCCGCGGGCAGCAGGGGAGGAACCCTAGTCGCCGGCCGCCTCACCTCCTTTCCCCTACTCCTCCTCCTCCCGCCGCCGACAAAGGGTGCGCGGTCGGCGCCGGCGGCGGCGGGGCCTTCTCACCCCCCCGCGAGGCAGGGGCTGGCGCGGGCCGGCGCTGTCGAGCCGGGGCCCCGCGGAACGCGGGACGTGGCGGCGCGGCGATGACTCTGCGAGCGACGGCGCGGGGATCTGCTGCGGGCGCGGTGAGCTACGTGGTGGAGGGGCGCACTCGGGGTCCGATGCGGCTGCGTCGGCCGGATCTGGCCCTGCGGTGGCGCGGGCCGAGGGCGGCGCGGCCAGCGGGCGGCCACCTCTGCCATGACCTTCTGGGCTGGTGGAGGTGGGTGGTTGTGCGTGTGCTGGAGGTCAGGGACGGCGGACGCGATGGCGGCGCGGCGGCTCGACCAGATCTGGCTTCGGCATGGCGCGGGCTACGGGTGGCTTGGGCTGCGGGCGGCTGCCCCTACCGGGGCCACTCCGGCTGGTTGGGGTGGCGGCGCATAGCGGCGGTTCGACCTACCTTCCTCTGATTCTTGGGATGCTCGGAGCTGCGGATGGAGGTGCGCTCGGCAGGTGGAGCACGGCGGCTCGACTTCGTCTATGGCTGGCCATGGTGGCAGGGGCACTATGGGGAGTTGGCAGGGGTGCCTCTAGGTCTTGCTGTTGCCGGGAGTGGCGACGGAGACCTGGCCCCGGTTCGTGAAATGGCGTGGTGGCTGCAGCGCGGTCGGCAGCCTCCGATGGCTTCCCCTGCCCTGCTCCGGCCGGCTGGGCCCCGTTCTTTGCCAAAAGGGTGTGCTTTTTTCGTCTGCGGTGTCGGTGGCTCTGGTTGAAGGGGTTGGGTGGTCTTGGATTCCGGATCGGCGGCTTTGGAGGAGGGAGCACGGTGCTCGTGGGCGGAGCCCGTGGCTCGGGTGCTGCCCGGTGGCCATGGTCGTGTGGGCGGCATGGTGGCTGGGGTGCGTCGATCGGTGGCGGTGGTGCGACGTTCGTACCTTGCTAGGGGCGGTGAGTGTTGACCGGGGTGAAAACATGTTCTGTCTTCGGGCAGGCCGGCGGCGACGAGTTCGTTCCCTTCTTGAAGGCGTCGTCGCGGTCCTCATTGCTCATTGTGTTGTTCCAGGGAAAACCCTTATCCGTGGATGGGGCGATGGCGGAGCTCTGGTGCCGTGACCTTCCTGAAGGCGCCGCCTTGGAGCTCACGGTGCGGCTTCGTCTCTTCGCGGTGGTGTTCACGGTTGAGGTCCCTGGTAGCTCTTGTAGCGATAAGTGTGGTGTAGCTGCGCTCAGCACCTATGTATCTAGCCTTGAGTGTGTGCTTGTGTTGGGGTGGCGTGTGTTTGTATCGACTTGTTGATGGTTATTGCTTTATATATAAATCGGGGCGAAAGCCTTTTTCGGTAAAAGATTTAGTCAACGTGTAAAAGCATGTAAACCTTTGTATGTTTAGCATTATTGGTACCAGTGGCAGTGGGCCTAACAGCCTACCATGCACAGCGGAAGCAACCGGCGCCTGAAGATGATTGGCTTGTTGTCCAAATAGACAACGAGTTCCTCTGTCCATCGACCGTCCAAACGGCTAGTAAGGGCATGTACAATGGTTCTATCTTAGTAATGCCACATAGGTTAAATGATAAGGTGGAGGAGAGAGAAATCATAAGAGAAGGCTTGTCTCCTCTTAATTAAGAGAAGGCAAGAGATGATCTTTTAGCACAATATGTCTCATCATGTTTTTAGGAATAACTAGTTATTGAAGATAAGGCTAAGAGATGACCCATTGTAAACATGTTTTTTTGTCATCTCTAAATTATATGCAAAATTTAAGATAAAACTATCTTATCAACCATTGTACATGCCCTAAATAACTGGACATATTCAAACAAGGCGTACCTAGTGGAAGATCCGTTGACTGAACTCTGATTTGCCGCCTCCTTCCTCTGGCTCCCCTTCCCCAGGTCTTGCCAAGTCTTCACCTACTCCCAGTCACCAGATCTAGGACATCACACCCGCCTCCCCCCGCCCCCTCCAGCCTCCACTACTCCCGCACTGCCCCGCCCCCAGCTTCCCATTGCTTGTGCTCCCCGGTCCCCCGGCCGCCCGTCAGGGGTGTCTTCTTCGTGCCGGCAGGCAGTGGGAGAGTGGTGGTCGCCTCAACCGCTCACTTCGTCTGAGCACTTCTTCTTGTCCAAGGAGCAAGCAAAGGAGAGGTACAAGTTTTCTTCGTTTTACTCTCATAATACTAGTCCCTTTTTCCCGAGATTGTTTCACTCTTTGTCCCAGTGCAGCACACAACTGATTGTTTTACAGTTTTCACTAGTATTTTCATATAGAGGGATGTTTAATTTACTTGGTTCTCGACTTCAGGTTCAGGGGGCTGGGAGATCGACTTGTTTCGAATATCGGTCGAGTGGATTCTATACTTCAGGTCAGTATGACGACTTCTTGTATATGTTTGTGCCGTCAAGAATTTGTCAATTTTCTGGGAAGTGTAACTTTGCGTCTTTGACAAGCTGCATTCCCATGTTTCTCAACTGCTGCAAACCATTCTGTTGGTCAATTTCTTAGTATGTGCCTGATGTCATTTTTTTTCTTTTTGTAGGTGGCACATACTAAGAAATTTTCCTGGCTCCACCACTGCATCTAGCTGCTTATCCTTGCAATGACGTTCAGAATCTTCGTCATAAGCATCATACACCCAGACGGCCAAGTCCTCAACCCCATCTTTATTCAATTCGTCGTTGCTCTCACTACCACGCTCATGGTGATCCGATTTGTGCTGGATGCTTTGCGTCATCGGTCAACACGCAACGCCATGAGAATGACTCTGATCGTTATGGATGCAGTAACCAAAGCAATGATCTTGTACAGTCTTGGGATCATGCAACGCCCCTCCGATAAGGATTATTACTACAAGGTGTGGGCTGTGCTGTTGGTCACCCTCCGTTACAGCGTGAAGATAGGCCGCCCAGCCGGCATCGCCCTGAAGCAGACCCCGTTGGTGGATCTGATGTCCTCCTTCTGGGCTGCCAACATCCTTCGCTCTAAGGCGCCCAAGATTCTCAAGGTAACCGGTTGGCTGCTATGGTCAGTCAACTCTTTACGCATCATCCATGGTTTTGTCTCCTCGGAGTTTGCCAACGAATGCCACAGAGAAAATTTGAAGTTATTAACAGAGTACATGCGCCATGAGCATAAAGCAGGTGCAGGGGGTGATCTTGACCCTAGCACAATGCAGGGGTGCCGATACTTGGTGCGGGGCGAAGCCAAGAAACGGAAGATGAAGAAACAAGAAACTGGCGGACAGTCAAGAGATCGTGATATGGTAGAGGAAACTGAGAACATCAGGAGCCTCTTGCTGGCGTTGAGAGATGAGGACAAGGAGATCCTAACGCTTGAGAAGATCTGGGAGGAGAAAGTCCTTGACGAGGAGGTCAAGGACCTCTGCCTCTCCTTTGCACTCTACAAGCTTCTTCGCAGGCGCTTCTTCAACTTCGGCATTCATGAGGCCAAGCTGAAAAGGACGAAACGGCTGGTCCTCGAGGGAGTCCTTGGTCAGCCCTGCAACTCTGAAAGGGCGTTCCGTGTCAGCGAGGCCGAGTTGTCTTTCCTCAATGACTTCTTCAACAGCAAGCATGCCATAGTATTTGCCAAAGGCTTTCCATTCACGCGGCTCCTGCTATCCACCATTCTGATAGGGGGGATCGGAGGCATGGCGGTTGCTATCTATAGCTTCTCCAAGGTTGGTACAAGAGACGAGCTCGGCAATGTTCATGGCGGAGTAACTTTCACATGGTTTCTCCTGTCGTTTCTTTTTGTAAAAGAGACATGGGAGATCGCAACTTACGTGTTCTCAGACTGGACCAAGATAATTTTGTTGTGCCAGTACGTGCAGAAGCCATGGTGGCTGCGAAGCTCGGTGACCAAGGCTCTTGTGCGGAAGCTCTGTAGGCTCTCTGTGCCCTGGTTGCCAAGATGGCATGGAAAGGTTGGCCAATGCAACCTTCTCTTACCCATCCGTTTGGTCTTTCCACTCCGGTTTTTCTTTGGAGCAAGACATTCTAGGTACTTTGTACATCTGTCCCCGGAAGTGAAGCATACTTTGATGAACTGTCTCAGAGACTGCTTGGCCAATTGTCCCGTGCGGTTGGACAACTACCTTGAGCGGGCATTCCACAAAAGCAACGCACCTGGCAGTTTTCGTGCAAATGTCATGGGATTGGTAGATGGAGTGGAGGACTGTGTGCACATTCTGCTGGTTTGGCATATTGCTACATGCTACTGTGAGATTCATCTTCTCGATAAAACAAGAAAGGTGAAAGTCAGTATATTTTCGAGCGGGCAAGACTTCAGCAGGCGCAGACCTTCAGAGGGTGACCCAAATCTTTGCTGGTCTCCTTACATGGTAGCTAGGACATTGTCGCAGTACTGTGCGTATGTGCTCACACTGGTTCCTCCTCTAGTGCCTGGGAACAGCCTAATGGCCACCTCGGTGCTGAACAAGGTGCGTGAAGAAAAAAATCATCTTTTCCTCCGAAGCACCCGTTGTACATTGCCCGCCCATATTCTTGCAAGGCTCGAAAAATATGCATCAGGGCAGATACATTTGTATGATGAAGAAAAAGACGACACCATATTGAAGAAGGGGGCAGCTCTTGGCAAGAAGCTGACAGAAGCGATCAGCGATGACAAGCCGGAAGATCTGTGGAGATTCTTGTCGGAGTTCTGGGCTGGATTCGTTATCCACATGGCTGCAACTACAAGGGCTTCTCAGCACAAGATAGTTCTGAGCTCTGGCGGGGAGCTCATGACACATCTCTGGGCGTTGCTAACCCATGCCGGGATCCTAGGGGGTGTCCAGCATGGCGACCAAGACATTGATACTGCGCAAACGCAAGGAGACGTTTACGATGCGACTGCGATGTTTTAAGTGCTGCACTGCTGTTGCATGCATGCGAAAATGTATGCAGATAAGTGGGGTTCGAAAAATATGCTTCAGCTGGTGCCTAAGAAGCTATCTCAGGTGACACGCGAGGTGTTTAGGTTGCATTGCTAGGCGCTAGGGATAAGAATAATTTGTGATGGGTGATAATCTTCGACTTGCTTCAGGGATCAAAGCTGGAGGTTGCTTATGTGTATTTTAAGTTCATCAATATCCGTAGTTATTGTTGCTAGTTCCTTTATATTGTTAGCTTCTATGCCTGGTTTCGTTCACTAGATATTAGTTTACACTCCTGGGTTAAAAAAGCATCTAACGGTGCGGCTTGTGCACCGGAGGTGTATGAATCAAGGTCATTTTGTCCAATCTTTTTCTAAGGAGAAACTGGATTGTGTGGAATTTCCATACATATATTTATGTAACGTCGACAGCTTACTTTGGAGGTGTCTTCTTGCACAGCTCTGCCCAATCATATCCGGGGAGACCACTCCACCAATGAAGGCCGCAACAGGGTCAATCTCTGCACCTACAAACGACCACATTTCAGTAATCAGGTCTCCGGACAAGGACGCTCCATTCGAACATATGCCACTTAGCACCAACATATCAGCAATCTTCAGCCTAGGCACAACCTCATCAGTCTCACTGCCTGTTGCTGAATTTGGATTTGTCTGTTGTTTTCAAATCTGTGACCAACTTGTAAGCATCAGTACTGTGTTGGCCATAAAGACCCTGCTGGATCTTGTATCGTGATGCTGGTATCTTTAGTGAAAACTTTTGCTTTCAACGTAAAGCAGGGTCCATGGCCTTTTCACTTAAAACAAAGAGACCCTGCTGAGTGTATGTTTTTATTGGAGCACATAGCAGAGACAACAATCAGCGCCGTTGCTCTTGAACCAAGAAATATGGAACTGCAAACTTTTGTACCTTAATTCGATAAGTGGTTAACAACATGGGCATCTGCAGACACCTGCCTAGCACCATTGTTTATTTTCTGGAATATACTGCCTGTGCTTAATTTCTGATTGGGGTGTTGGATGAACTGGGTGGACCTTTTAGGATTGGAAATTAAGGTTATTCTTGCTGATGGTCCAAGGCCTCGGTTGCGATTCTAGGACAAACATAACATAGTCACTACTACATTTGACATAATCATAGCGACGGGTGGGATTATGTACGCTATTATATCACTGGGGATTTGTAATGCTCTAATCAGGTTCAACTGGATTGAAAGTGTGTTCCAATTTGTTGTATCTACTGTAAAACAGCAAAGCAAGTCACCAGGGCGGGCGTATGCCCCCCAAAAAACTCACCAGTCATCAGAACTAACGATGAGCGCGCGCAACCATTTTTTTCGTTTGCAAATATATCAAGATATTGAAACTAAACTACATCAATCCACCATTTATTCGATACGCACCTTTTATACACTAATAAACATATGCCAATTACCTGTTGAGAACTGCGTCCACTGTTCTGCTGACTTGGAGAGGCGGGACAGGGTTTGCCGTCATGGCTGCCGTCGGGCCTGCCCTTCCAATACCTTGCGCCGACGCGTGGCTTTCACCCGCTGCTCGCCGGCGGCCCTCAGCCGCCACCCACCGCCGAGCGCCCTTGCCTTGCCTAGGGTTCACTGCGACAACATCTCTTCGTGCTTTTTTTTATTTTTTTATTATTTTTTTAGGGTGTCGTGCTTTTTTTTATGAGAGAGAGAGAGAGACGCAAGAGGTTTTCTCAGGATAGGCCGCAACGGCCCACTACAGTAGCTTCCTAAGCGGTTTTGTAAAGCTTTTATGGACTGATTTTAGAAGCTTTCGTGTGATTTATTTCTTCTTTGTTTCTATGTGTTTTTTGTATCATTTTTCAGTTGAATTTTTATTTTTGGTGCTCTTGTTTTTATCAATACATTAGAACATTTTTTGTGTACATGCTACATATTTTGTAGATATAAACATTGAATATTTTTTTCAAATATATACGGAACATCTCTTATTTGAATACATGTTGAAAATTTCCTCAGAGTCACACCGAACAACTTTTTATACAGATTGAACATTTCCCAGGTACACGTCAAACATTTTCAAATACACGTTAAATATATCTTTCGAATGCACATTAAACATTTGTCAAATGCACATCAGACGGGTTCTTTTTTAAACACAGTGAACTTTATTTAACATACATTTTTGTAAATAAATGTCATAAACATTCTTTTAAGTGTTGAACATTTGTCAAATGCACATTCAACATTTTCAAAATACACGGTGAACTGTTTTAACACATATTGAACAATTTTCATAAATACCATCAACATTTTTATAAACATGTGAAACATTTGTAAGTGTCACAAACATCTTCTTAAATGTCACAAACTTTTTTTGAATGTTGCGAAGCATTTTCCAAAATTACACAAACAACTATTACAATGTATAAACATTTTTTCTAAAATATGATGACATACTTTTGAAATGTGTGAACATGTGATGAATAATGTTTTGAATGATATGAACTTTTTTTTTACAAATTTCACTTTAATGCATGGTGACCTTTTCCCAAGGTCAAGTAAAGGCATTTTAACATTGAAATGTAAACAAAAATAAAAACAGAGAACGAAAACAAAGGAGCGAAAGAAAGGAACCAAGCAAACCAACAGCTCCCGACTGGCCGAGCCTATTTAGGGCCTCCCTTGAGGCGAGCGATTCTACCGTCTTACTACAGGCGGGACATAGATGCTCCCTCATTGTTTGGAGTACGTATGAAATAGGTTGTCTGGGACGTCGGGTGGGCTAGTAGCCTAGTACCCTGGGTTTTAAGTGGAGCTCTCAGCGATCCTTAGAGCAACTCCAGTAGTTCCCCCAAGTTTCACGGCTTGATCGTAAATTTTATGGAAAGTTCTATGGAAGCCACTTTTGTCAATTTCTATAAACTTCTTCCCTTCAATATATTTTTATTTTATCTTTTGTTAAACAAAACTAGCTAATTTTTATGGAAAGTTCTCTGGGAGCCACTTTTGGCGGCGGCGTTCCAGTGAGGTTCTAACAGGGCACGCGCTGAAGTTTCAGACGATTACTAGTCCGTAAAAAATATACAGAAATATCATCTTCCCGTAAACCACAGGAGATCGAGCCCAGTTTACAGTATCCTCTAAATTTATGGATGGTTTACGGGAATTGTTGGAGAGGTTTTTTGGCCCAAACTTCCTGTAAATGACATTTTATTTGCAGATAAAGAAGTTATTGACTTGCACTTATTCCTTGCTTGGTTCGCTGAATAGCAAGTGGCCAAACATGCACCCCTGCTAGGCACTACATATGCATGCCCCATGCTTCATTATTCCACCAGTTTTGGGAAGATTATACTAGTTTTTTTTGTGGTTATTTTTCGGTTTTTTCTAGTTTTCCATGTTTTGTTCCTTTTTTCAATTCTCAAACATTTTTTTAGTTTTTGAATATTTTTAATTCGTAATTACTTTTAATTTTTCATTTTAAAATAATTTTTAATTTCCTGAACATGTTTTGAAATTTAAAACATTTTCGGAATTCAGAAAATAAATATTACTCTCTCTGATCCAAATTAATTGAGGCAGGCTTAGCACAACTTCAATACAAAGTTGTACTAAGGCTGCATCAATTAATATGGACCGGAGGGAGTAAATTTTTTAGAATTTGAAACATTTTAAAATATTATGCACGGGGCTGGAGGTCTTGGAGCTTCTATTTAACACATTGCGATCAAAATGTCGAGATTTCAGATGGGAGTGCTCGGATGGTCAAGCCCATTTAGCAATTCCTCTGGGAGTTTTTCAAATTTATTAGTTTTGAGTGTTTATTTTGGTTTTTCCAAAAAAACAAGGATATTTTTTATTTAGCTAGTTAACATTTTTAAATGTGAAACATTTTTCAAACTTTTGTTAAGCTTTTTTTTGAACCCTGTGAATGTTTTTTAAAAGCATTGTGAAGATTTTTTTTTCTATTTTAGAACATTATTCAAAACCTTTGTGAATGTTATCTTAAATTTTAGTATATTTTTAAAATTTCAAGAACATTTCTAAAAATGCCAACATTGTAAAGTCGCAAAAAAAGAGGAGACACATTAAAAATATATATATGAAGGAACAGACGTCAAATGGATTCTTCGATTTTAAGTACACACACATTCTTTTATAGTGCAAACAATTATTTGAAATGATTACTTAACATAACCATCCCGGAAAAAAGATCGTAATCACATAACCAGTAACAGAACACTTTAAATAATGCCATAAAGATATGTACTCAATTCGATCCAATGTTACCTAAAAAAATGAGATCGAATGTTTGACAACGCTACTTTTTATTGATTGTTGGCCCATTGCAGTTAAGTATTTGAGAAATTGAAGCAACATGCATCAAATAGGATTCGCCGTTTTGAAGTACACACATGTTTTTTTTTATAATGCAGGCAATTGTTATGAATTGAGTACTTGTTGTAGATATTAATTACATAACCATCTCTGAAAAAGGACTTTAATCGCAGAACCAGTAACATAACACTTTAAACAATGTCATAAAGATATGTACTCAATTCAGAACGTTTGAGAACCCTACTGTTTCTTGATTGTTGGCCCATTTCAGTTACGCATTTAAGTAGTGTCAATTACCACATTCCAAAATTGCTTGCTATATAAGTGCCATCAAGGAGCCATTCCAACCCCACGTCGAAACACAAGAACAGCAGTGCTTAATAAGAGAATAAGAAACACTAGTTTTATTTTCAAGGGTGCTAACTCACCTCTTCCTATGGCGCTTCTCAAGAAAGGACCCAAGGCTCTCCTTTTGGCAGCAATCCTAGCTTTCGCCATGGTCATGTCAGCATGCCACGCCGAAGAAGGTAGTAGTAACTGATAATAAGATCTCCAATTGTGTATCATGTCCTCGTCAACCAAAATGTCCCATGTTCTTCCTTGCATTCTTAGCCAGCTTAAAATTACACCTTTTTCATAATCTTTTTGATACATGCTCCTACTAACAACACTCCTCGGCGTGCTACATCATAATATATCTGCATGCAGACGCGTGCCCTCATGTCGTGCCGTGTGGCTTCGAGACGGAGTGCGTGCTCTACTGCATAGAGCTAGGACTAAGGGACCCAAAGCTGCGGTGCCGGCTTGATCACAAAGATGGCTCCCAGAGGTGCTGCTGCGTGCCACGTGGTCCATGAACCGGCGTACGCCAATTGCTCTATCTATACAGCGATCGATCCCACCGGCAAAGATAAATATAAACCTCTATGTCAATAAACCAGTGGGAAAGTAATAATTCGTGGTACCTTTTGTGTTTCTTCTTCGATCACTTATATACGAACACAGGCCCATACGTGTGCGCGCACGCCCTGTACTGTTCTCTTCTCATACATGTTCATATGTGCCTCGCTAGCTTGCGCGTACACGTGTGGTACTGGTAATGCATACAGATTCAAGATGTTGCTTGCAGCGGTATACCCTTCCTCTACTGTATGCGACGCGTTTCCACCGAACATGCAACACTGGATTTGCTGAAAGATATGTGGCACCAATATTATCACATCATAAGCGAGCTACTGGAGAGGAGTTCATACCAAGTTTATCAAGTACATCCTGCATCCATATTAGTTCAGTTGTAGAATTTGCCAAAGCTTGACACTGTGGCATGCTTCCGTGCACTCCATGAGATTAAACTTGGCCCAAAGAAAACACCAAACCCACCAGTCGACCTTCTGTCATCAGGACACCCTGTCTAGTCAGCATCTGAGAAGGCACTTACTAACAACGAGGTTGATCTTGTAAATTTCAGTCAGTACACATAGTACACCTAAGATATCTTAGAATTCTCTTCAGTGCAGTCCAGTGTCCAAGTGTAGATGAATGTAAAAACTGACATACTTTATTATCGAAAAAGGGTTTCCCCCCGCTTTGTATTCCAAAGCAACCAACACTGATTACATAGATCGCTGGGGCGAGCAGCACAACAAGCCCAAAAGAAAAAGAAGAAGAAACAAATGTCAACAACAGCAGCTCAACAAAGCGCGGATGACCCGCCACCGCTGCGCCCACCGAAAACAAACCACCATAGCCCGAGGCTTCGATCCGCCGCGTACCAAGCAGCACCCCCAAGAAGGAATGCGACGCCGACGACGACGCTGCCCGGACGGGTCCTAGGGTTTCCCCCGGCACGCGGAGGGAATTGGGGGATGGTAACAACGACACCCTCCAGGAAGGAATGGTGGCACCCGCAGGCGTCACCGCATCAGAGCCGAAGACTGGCAAGGATTTCTCCCACACTCCAAACCCCGCCGCCTGACCAAACCGGAGCCGACCAACCAAACCTCCGCCCACGACCTTGCACCATCTCGGTTGAGCCACCACCCATGCCGCCTCACTGCGAACACCACCACGAGGCCAAGAGACCCGAAGAGACACGCCAAACGACGGAAGCAGCGGCACCCTTACCGAGCAGGAGGGACCCAGCTCCCCCACCAACGTGCGGGAGGCCCGAGCCCCCGACACCGTCGCGGTCGCTGTCCGGACGCGGCAGCAGGGCACACCAGGCCACCCCTGGCCTGGCCGGGCCCAAACAGACCCGCAAAGCCCCTCCGGCCATGCTGCAGCAATTCGATATCCGCGTCGCCAGCCCGCAGCCGCTCGCCGCCACGCCCCAGCCTCCTGGAGGTCGCGCCGCAGGCTCACCCTGCCGCCGGCCCGCCCGGGCCCAGATCTGGGCCGAGCGGGCGACGCCAGGACGC
>NC_041381.1:673478044-673486517 GCF_002162155.2 Triticum dicoccoides
CAGAGGAAGCCAAGAGGGGGAAAAGCGAGGGGGCTGCCTCCGCCAGCGTCGCCTGGGCTAGGCCCAGCGGCGAGCGTCGAGGACGGCGATGGGGAGGGAAGGAGGAGGGAGGGGCGCTGGAGAAGAAGACGGGGCGCGGCCGGTCGCCCGCGGGGGCGGCGCGGTCGCGAGAGCCCGAGGGACATACTTTATTTATAGGAAAAGATATGTCAGGTCTTGTCAAAGTGAGATACTGTAACACACCTACCATGCTTCTATAGTTTGTGGACTCATCTGCTCCAAGTGGCTCACCACTTTCCTTGGAAACTTTATAATTCATCATACCTGCTCTTTTCAGCACATCTGACACATACTTCTCTTAAGTCAAAACTATGCCATCTTCCACCTTCTTCACTTCTATACCCAAGAAATAATGCAAGTCACCAAGATCCTTTAAGGCAAATTCTTTTCTTAGATCCTCAAGAAGTGACATAGTTGCTTCCTGTGATGATCTAGCCACAATGATATCGTCAACATATACTAGCATAAAAATAGTGACCTTGCCTTTTCTATAGAATAAAAGTGAAGTGTCAGCCCTTGAAGATTTAAACCCAAGCCTTTGGAGTTTTTCACTCAACCTAGAGTACCATGCTCTAGGTGCTTGTTCTAACCCATATAAAGCCTTATCAAGCTTACAAATATAATGATGCTTATCTCTTACTTCATACCCAGGAGGTTGTTTCATGTATACCTCTTCCTCTAGAACGCCATGAAGGAACGCATTCTGCACATCCAATTGACGAAGGCTCCAACCTTTAGACACTGCAATAGACAGAACAAATCTGACAGTAGCTACTTTTACAACTGGACTAAATGTATCCTCATAGTTTATGCCATATCTTTGTTTGAAACCCTTTGCAACTAGCTTGGCTTTGTATCTGTCTATTTCTCCACTAGCCTTCCTTTTAATTCTATAGACCTACTTACAATCAATAATATTTTACCTTTTATAAGAGAAACTAGATGCCAAGTTCTATTCTTCATAAGAGCATTATACTCCTCATTCATGGCATATTTCCAATTTTTGCTTTCCAACGCCTCATGCAAAGTGGTTGGTTCTCCCGTAGCAGCAAGGATTACAAAACGCCCTTTGTCATACCTGACCGTACCATCTGTATGAGTTTTTGGTTTGTGAACTCCATGTTGTGATCTTGTACGAAGCATGGGCGCAGGAACAGTCACAGATGGCTCCTGCGCAGAAGATCTAGGCGTTGGCATAGAGGATCCCGCCGTGTCCAGAGCGCCAGATCCTAGGTGGATGTTGTCAGGCGCAGGTGGAGCAGCCGGCCCAGAAGCAGCAGATCCAAGGCCGGTGTCAGGATCCCGCTGCGCCTGCATAACGGCTTGCGGCGTCGGTTAGGCCACTTGGCGTACCCAAGTTGGCTCGGGTGGACGTGGAGGGGAGCGCTCCACGTGACGGCTCAGAGAAGGCGTCACCCCGCTTCCCGGCCCACCGGGCGCACTCGACGCTGAGTGCGCTGCGCCAGAGCCACTAGGCGACAGGTGTGTTGCACCGTTGTCCCTACTGTCTAGCTTGGCAGGCACGAGAGAATCTGCCCCGGGATCGCCGCTGTCAGGGTCAGGCGCAGCACCTGAATCCTCCTCGCATGCCGTGTTTGTCCTTTGCTACATAAAATCATGACCAAAAACAGCAACATGATTTCCACTAAAATTAATAGCAGAATCATTTTTATGAAAATCAACCGAGTGACCAGCCATATGTTCACCCCCGTAATCAAGAGGTTCTGGAGTGTTGCTATCTGGTAGAAGTAGAACTTCTGAACGGAGGAGGGTGCCGACATTTGGATTTAGAGAGGCAAAAGGGAAGTTCGTTTCATCAAAAACTACATCACGGGATATATAGATACGACCAGATGCAACGTCAAGACACTTGAAACCTTTGTGATGGTTGTTGTATCCAAGGAAAATGCATTGCTTGGAATGGAGTTCAAGGTTTCTAGCATTGAAAGGACGAAGGTTCGGCCAACATGCACACCCAAAAATTTGTAGGGCATGATAGTTTGGTTTTTCATGAAACAAATTCAAGTGGAGTTTCAAAGTTAAATAACTTTGCTTGGGGTGCGATTTATGAGATATGTGGCAGCTAGAAAAGCTTCATCCCAAAAATTTAGGGGCATAGAAGCATGAGCTAGAAAGTGAGAGACCAACCGCAACAATGTGACGGTGTTTTCTCTCAGTTGATCCGTTCTGTTGGTGTGCATGAGGGCAAGAAACATGGTGAGTGATGCCTATCTGACCGAAAAAGGAATTTAACCGTTCGTACTGACCTCCCAGCCGGTTTGCATGGTGAGGATTTTACGATCAAAGAGTTGTTCAGCAAGTGCTTGAAATTCATGAAATACTTTGAAAACTTCAGATCTATGCTTAAGAATATAGATCCAAGTAAACTTGCTGAAATCGTCAATGAAGCTCACATAATAGTTCTTTTTATTAATGGGATCACAGGCAGGCCCCCATACATCAGAGAAAATAAGCTCTAAAGGAGCATTGGAAACACTATTGGAATTGGGATAAGGGAGCTGGTGACTTTTGCCTTTTTCGCAAGCATCACACACCCCTTCTTTATTTAACTCACTACTCGAAAAAGGAATTTTATTCTTCCTAAGAACATGTCGAACAATGTTCGAAGATGGATGACCTAATATGTTATGCCACCGTGATGGAGACACCTTGGTGACACCAAACGCTTGCCTTCCCGTGCTCAAGGGTGCGAATGAAAGGGGATAGAGGCCACCCCTACATCTGCCGTGAAGAAGAGTTTTCCTCGTGGCCTTGTCCTTGAGAAAAAAATACTGAGGATGAGTTTCAAGAAAAACATGATTATCTTGAGACAAACGATGATCAGAGATCAATTTTTTTTTAGCTCTAGGCACATGCAAGATGTTCTTAAGATGAAGATCACGAGTAGGAGTGTGAATATAAGCATGACCATCATGGCTGATTTTCATACCTGAGCCATTGGGCATGTTCACTTGGTCTTGGTCGGAGTATTTTCCTTCATGGTGAGTTTGTCCAACTCACTGGTGATGTGATCCGTTGCTCCGGTATCTACATACCAGTTGGTGTCAACATCGTAGGAGTGGTTGTTGGTGTTGACTGCCCCTGAGCTCTTCTTCTTGGTGAAGGCGATGTCGAAGCGTCTGTAGCACTCCATAACCGTATAATTTGGCTTTGAGCAGATTAGGCAGAAGGCTTCTTGGAGATCGTTGCGACCTCCTCCTCCATTGCCGCATCCTCCGCGACCTTGGTTGCGACCACCGCCGCAGTTTCCTCTGCCGCCTCCATTGTGACCGCCTCCGTTTCTACTGTGGCCTCCGCCGCGTGGGAAGCCACCGCGTCCGCCGTGAGTTGCAGCGTTAGCAGAGGAGTGGGAGGAGTAGTTGGCTCCTTCAAACATGGCAAGCCTGCTCTCGAAGCTGATGAGGAGAGAGTAGAGCTCGCTCACCTTGATTGGCTCGGTCCTGGCGCACGCGAGACGAAGCCCATGTAGTCGAAGTCGATGCCGGCAAGGATGTACGACACCATGTCATCGTCGGTGAGGGGCTTGCCGACCGAGGCCATCTCATCTCCGAGCGCCTTCATGCGGCCGACGTACTCGGTGACTGTTGAAGTTCCATTCTTCATCATGGACAGGCCGATCCTCGTATTCACCACATGCGCCTGCGTCTGGGACATGAATATCTCCGTGATCGCAGTCCATGTTGCGGATGCTGAGGTGCAGTGGGCGATCTGAACCATCACAGCAGGTGAGACAGAATTGAACAGAAAACTCAGAACCTGGGAGTCCCGAGCCTTGGCGATCTCATATGTCGGCACTACAATAAATATGTCAACTTGCGACCATCATTATTGGTCGCTGAATGGTCGTTGTCTTTCATTCACAACCTATTTATGACCAAAAACAATTGGTCAAAAGCTGACCGTCTTTAATGAATTTTAACGACCTTTTCTGTGATATCATCGTAGAAAGCAACGACCAAAACAAAAGGTCATTGGTCCTACAACCTTTTGTTTTGCTCGCTGGTTGTCTGCATAGGCCACGTCGGATGACGTGGCAAATTTGCGACCAAATGAAAAGGTCGTTGCTTAGAATCAGCCCGGTCCAATTGGGTGCTTTATATGGGCCGAGCCCAACAATTCAGCGTTGGGGGGGGGGGCATCCCGTGTGCCGACGATGTTGTTGTCCCTAGTCACGTCTCTTGTTCATCTTTGTGTGCAGGCCCCTTCGCGGTGCCGTGGTGAGACGGCGTGGAAGCTTCAAGTCTGTTTTCGCGTAGGGTGGTGGTCTGTTCGGTGGCGTGCTCTGAAGCGCCCAAGATGAAGGTTGGGATCGGGAGAAATCGGTGGCGCCCGTGGGTGCCGCCGAACCTTCCTGGAGGGCGTCAGTGGCTACCCTTTCCTCTCTCATCGCCACGTACCGAGAGAAACCCTTGGCAACAGCGTCGTCATCGTCGCGTCCCGCTTGGAGGTGTTGATCGGTACCGGCACTTCGGAGTATAGGAGCTTGGTAGAGGATCTCCGGTCGGCGCGGCAGTCGCGAGGCGTCTTCATTTTTTGTTGATGCGCCATTGCCGACATTTGTTTCTTTAGTTGTTCTCTTTCGTTCCTTTTGGACGTGCATGTGCTGCTTTCGCCCCAGCACCTATCGTTGGTTGTATCGGTGATGGTTGCTTTGTAATATAAAACGGGAAAAACCCTATTTCGTCATAAGCCTATAACAAGAGCCAAAATGTCGAATATAAATTGGCCAGAACCAGAAACTCAGCTTCGGGTTTTTTAGAAGCTAAAAGCTACCGAACAGTTTCTCAGAAAAGAAAAAGAGCGACCGAACGAGCCCTAAGAATCTGAAGATCGGTTTCAAAAGGAAATCACACATGCATGCATGCTCTCGATTCGAGCCTACACGGTCAAACGGTTTGACTCAACCAGCTCTGATCGACCATCCTCCAGTCAAGTTGTCTTCTTTCTTCTTAGGGATCCGTAGTGTCGCCACCATGCATGCACGAATGCGTTTGACCCGATCAAACTCACTGTCTGTCCCTGTTTGCCTCTCCAAAATCATTTCCTCTCTCTGAAACTTCAAATGCTTGACTATTACACTAGTTGTTGTCGTCTCGACCTTGCAATGGAATTGAACAATTTCTCTCAGTTTTGTTTCGTCACGCATGCACACGTGCTTCGACTTCCTGGGGAGTTCTCGACTTAGATCGATGCCTGTTCTTGTCCATGGAAAACTCAAGGCTGAATTATGCTAGTCACTGGGGAGTAACTTGGAGCATGCATTTGACCAATGTACATAATATTACCTTGCTTGTGCACGGAAGGTCTAGCTCGAAGAAGGTCCACATTGCCCGCAGTTCGGATTGAAATCTGTAATCACATTCCCTAAAAAGGGGTAACATCATCATATTGTACACACTTAATTAGATGACTAAATGAATGCCTCGTAAATATATGCCATATATGCACACATGCATTAATTAGCTGAAGAGGGAACGATAATGGATTAGTACTCCCTCCTTTCCGGTTTATAGGGCTTATCGCAAAATTTTAGTTTTTCCATTTTATAAGGCTCAATTTAGTTGTTTTCCATCACATGTTCATATTCCAATGTGCATTAAATCATTGCATGCAAGTATTGAGAGAAAATTGACCAATGCATGTACTTTATGCATGCATGCATTGCAATTAATGCATTGATAAACATAATTTTTTTAAGGAAAACAAGAGCATTAATTAGATGCTTTTGCAAAACTACAAAAAGTATTCCACCACTCACCATCTACCTTGATTGGTGAGATTTTTGAATTGAGCCCTATAAACCGGAAAGAAGGGAGTACATGATAGAGTGATGAGCATTAACTCCCTGCCAAATTTGCTTTCTGTATATAAGCATAAGGAGGCTTAGAAACCCCGCATCAAGACTCAAGAACAGGACGTAAACACACAAGAAACTGTAACTTTTCAAGGGTAACTCTTTCCTCCTCCATGGGGCTTCTCAAGGATACGAGGGCTCTCCTGTTGGTCGCCATTGTGGTGACCGCCATGGTCATGTCATCATGCCATGCTGCACAAGGTACTGCTTGATTTGAACTGTACTACATGTCTATATACGCATATGTGATCACGACGATGTTGCGATTCGTGCAGATATTGCTGCTGAAGGGCCTTCGGGTTCAGGGGAGTGCAACCAGATCCTGCCGTGCACGGACAATACGTGCAAAATCAACTGCCAGAAGCTGGGGTTCAAGAACCCCAAGACTCAATGCAGGCCTGGGAACCCGAAGAAAGGCCAGTTCTACGACACCTGCTGCTGTTTTTAGTCAGAGACGGGCATCCACGTACGACGACATCTTGATCGAGATTAACTCTGGCGTGCTTGCTATGGCATCGCCGGAGTCCGTCGTACTGGTTGTTGAAACGCTTATCCGAGCGTGTCGATCTTGCGTGTAGTAACTAATAATAATGGTGAACGATTGATGTTTCAAGGTCAAAATAAAGAAATTGGTGTGTGTGTGTGTGTGTGTGTGTGTGTGTGTGTGTGTGTGTGTGTGTGTGTGTTTTGGCTTAATTGAGCAGATAAACATGTGGAGGTGTGTTAGCATAAAATATTAAAAGGATCAATAAATGAGGATGGAGGTAATAATTTCTGTGCCTATGGCTTAATTGATCCATCACAGATAAACATGTGGAAGCTTAATTGATCAGAAAAGCGTACTGTACAAGTGTTGACCTCTGCGAAAGGCACTGCCGTGCGTGGCTATGCTAACTGGCGAGCAGCGTGCCGCGCACGCGCTTGCCACGATCGTCTCCGCTCTTTGCACATACTGCAACGCGTTTCCTCCTGCGTATGTAACTGTAGCCGTCACCAGCAGGGGTACGTGGCATGCATGGATTGGCTGGGCCAGTCTGTGTTCTTGTCTCATGTCTGAATAATGGTTCTCTTGCGATTACAGATCAATGGAGCTGGTTGCGATTGTGAAACGAACGGCCTTCGCCTTCGTGTAGCCAATCGAGGCAGAGCTTGACCAGAGCGAGAGTGCGCCTGTGCATGGCTCTGTCAGTCTCTTCCTACACAGAACTAATGCAGAAGATCATGCAGCTCATGCACCCGTGCATTTTAGATCAAACTCAAACTGAGCGGTGATGCGCAGAAATAACAGTTTCTCCACTCACCCAAATAATTTCCCAACCTTCTTTCTATTTTTCTTTGGCAAAGCCATGCTGATAATTTGGATGCTCGCTGCAGCAAGATGCAGTGTGATCTGTGATGTGAACCTACACTTGCAACAAGATTCCTTGCCACCCCTAGCTAGGCTGCGTTGTTCTGACCCATAAAAAGAAGCCGGTCAGATTCTCTAATTCTTGCGCGGTCTTACAATTTCGTAGCCCATTTGGTGATACCAACCCTACATGCTCCCATGCTACCAATTAAAAAATATCAGGCTTATATGTTTCAGAAGAAGTCTGAAACATAAACATGAGAGTTCACAAGACAAGTGTGTACAGAAGCCCGTACCCTCCCCGCCCCTCCCTGCCCCTAACCCTAACCGCGCCGCCAGCCGCCCCTCCCCGCTCCTCCCCCGCTTCGCCGCCGCTGGAGGGGACACCGGTGAAGCCCGCGTGGTCCCCAGGGAAGGTGGCGGTGGGGCGTACTCGCCGTTCTCGCGCAGATCTCGCGGCGGACGGTGGCGATCTCGCGGCGGCCAGTGGCGCGCGGCGGTGTTCCGCCGGGGGCTGGAGCCTGCTGCCCGTGAGGCGGCGTCCCTCACGGCGACGGGGCTGCCCCTAAACGGCGCTTGGTGGTGGCCACGTGGCGGCGCGTGGGTGGGCCGGATCTGGGCTTCCGGTCCGCGTCCTTGTCGTGGCAGCGCTTGCCGTTGCCTTCGGCCATGAGGTGTGGTCCGGGACGGGCCTAGCGCCGGTGGTGTTGGCCAGGACGCACACTGGCAGCGCCCTACTTCATCTCGCGTCGTCTCATTGGCCAATGGTGGTGGTCATCTTCGTCGTCAAAGATGGCCGGCCAGAGGCTTGGTGATCGGATCTCGAGATCCATCATCTAGTCCCGGCTGCGAGTTGGGGAGACATGGTTGCCGGTGAAAACCGAGCTGTTGGCAGGCGATAGCGGCGTTCTACGCCTTTACCTTAATGGAGGCATTGTCGTGTAACCACTAGTAGAAAAATGGCCATTTGAACCGGTTCGTGAGGGCCATTTGTCCCGGTTCACGAATCGGGACTAAAGGGTCGTAACTAAATCCCTCCACCTTTAGTCCCGGTTCGACCGGGAACCGGTACAGATAGGGCTCCACGTGGCCGTAGCGGCTTGCCCAGGCAAGGGGACCTTTTGTCCCGGTTGGTGCCACCAACCGGGACCAAAAGGCCTCCACGCGTCAGCAGTTCAGGGGCTGGGTTT
>NC_041381.1:673486865-673515975 GCF_002162155.2 Triticum dicoccoides
TTAATTTAGGGGTTTCATATATTGTGTTAGCTAGCTAACAGAGAGGAGAGTCCTCTCTTATCTCCGTGCTTGGTCGACGCTACGTATAGAGAGGACTCGACACGCTAGCTAGCTAGTAAGCAAATGAAGGAAACAATTAAGTATAGAAGATTGTCATGAACACAGAGAAGTGATCGACCTCTCCTTCTCCGATAGATTGGTCGAACAACAAGTTTTTGTATATCTATCAGACGCTATTGGCTACATATATATATAAATACAATATAAGATCTCTTACGTCCCCTAATATCTGAACTCAACTTCCACATGGTATTCTCCGTGTTTGTCGATGACGTGGTCAAGAAAGAATCCCGCCAATTCCACTTGAATTGCTCGTATGCGATCTTGTGGTAGTAGTTCATCCCGCATCTGCCACATCTAATTTCAAGAAGGGGGTCAATACATATATATGAATAAAACTGAACACAAATGATGGTAATAAATTTTTTTTAAATATTATTGCTTGCGCACTTCATATTGTTGTTTAGAGTAGCCCCGCTCACAGGTGGTGTGGTGGATGAACTCGCAAATATAGTATCCACACAAACCATTCCCAGGTTCCTGCCACAACCACTTTACAAGAAATAGAGGTCAATCAAACTGATAAGCAAGGATGCTAAATATGGTATTGATGAAACTAGCTAGAACCAATGGGAGATGCGCGGAACTAGCTACTAGCTAGTACTTACTTTCGGGTGGTTAAATCTTAGTTGCGCCGGCGGTCCCGGAGCTTGTGCGGTGAACTTTTTCCAATCTCTGCCAGACAAAGAAAACAAGTACTTGATATCAAGAAATGAACAAAGTTGCCGATACAGTGTGATCATGATCGATTGAACTTACTTCTCGAGTATTTTAGTCATGGTCGCATACTCCTCCGGATTTTTTTGTTTGGAGTCTATGACGGTTACTAGTCCCTGCTCAAGCTTAATCTCTAGCAGAATAAAGTGGTACATGCGCATGCATGCATAACTCATCAATTACATTACTATAACCTCGAGTAATAAGGGAAACCGAATATGCACAAGACAGTAACACTCACTTGTATTCGTAAGGAAAGAGTATTGTAGCTCTGTTTTGATTTTGAAGTAATGATGCGAGCAACTTGGCCTCGGTTTGTCGGCATCATGTTTAACACTCCATTCATCCATGAGATTTGTGTTAATGAACCCAATATCACCTACTTGTCTTTTCTTCAATTCGGCGATCTTCAATCTGCATAATTGTGTGAGGATAATTATATATACATGCAATGAAAGAGCTGAGCTATATATAGAGACTTAACTAATTATAGAGAAGTAGTACTTACAGATAGTAGCAAGTGATGATTGTTTTATCGAGGGCCATTTGATTGTAGAACTGGAAGAACTCCTCAAATGGAACTGACAACACATCAATTCCAACGAGGTCGTGCTCCTCTTTAACCGATAGCGACAAAGTATTTTTCCCAGACTTTGTGCAGATGTTCATGTACCAATCATGGAATCTTTGCATCATTGTTGTTAGGGAAGTATTAGGTCTGACGGGAGGCTTCCCGTGCTCGAATTTGAATATGTCCACATCCTCAAATGTTCCAAAAATTATTGCATCCTCGTCGTCCATGTATTCTCCAGGGTTGGTATCGGGCAGGACCCCCGGAAGATTAGCGATGATATCGCTAGACACATTGAGCGGGGGGCACGATTGCTTCGCTTGTTCGCCGAGCTAGGGAATTTGTTTCCCTTTTCTTCGTTCTGCTTCTGGCTGTACTGCCTCCCGTTCTAGAAGCTTGCTAGACGATGGACCATATCTATTTTGCCTCCCGCCTCTAGCTGTACTGCTAGACGCTGGAGCAGCCGGAGCGGCTGCGGCTGTCCTCTTTCATTTGTTAAGAGGCAGAGCAGTCGAAGGCGGATTGCTACGATGCGCCGGAGCTTCCGTAGCGGTGGCGTCTGTGTTCCGCCATCGCTTACAAGGCGGTGAAGGAGGTGGCGGGCTGCTCGGACGGGCCAGAGCAGGCGGAGAAGGAGGCGGAGTACTATCACCCTCATGCGCTGGAGCAAGAGGCGGAGGAGGCGGATCACTCGCCGGAGGAGGAGGAGGAGGAGGCAGATCACTCACCGGAGGAGGAGGAGGCGGAGTTCCCAGCTGACTAGCAGGAGCCATGAAGTTTAGAAGCTTGATGTGCTCCTTCCGCCATAGACACGGAGTATGCATAGCAAGACCCAGCTGAGTCCCCCCCCTCACCTGTAGGGTGGTCAAGCTGGAGCTCCTCAAATCCCTCCGTTATTTCGTCCACCATCACAACAGCATAGCCTTGTGGAATCGGACGACAGTGAAAAGTTGTTTCGGGTGAAGGAGGGAACACAGAGCCGACAGCCGCCTTGACTTTGAGCTTATCCCATTGCGTCATAAGGTGGCATTAGTGTGAATCCGTGATAAAATCCACGGGGTAGCTAGGACCCGTCAACAAGTCAGGCTGCTGAACGAGCTCGGTGGAAGCCATGCTGCTTCTCCGCTGAGATGGCGGGGTAGCTTCTGGGGTAGCATCTTGGGCAGGATGTCGCAGTTGCTGGTTCTCAGCATCTCGTTCCTCTAGCTTTCTTACCCTTGCCTTATGCTCCTACAGTTCGCTCTGCTCCACTTTCCTCTTCCTCTCTTGGGTTTTGTAACCGCCTGCCTCGGGAAACCCAACCTTCCACGGAACGGAGACTGGCGTGCCTCGTGTTCGTCCAGGGTGCTCAGGATTCCCGAGGGCCCCTGTGAGCTCGTCTTTCTCTCTGTCGGGAACGAACTTCCCTTCCCGCATTTTGTTGATTGCTTTCCGAAGCTTCATGACGGGTGTTGCACGTTGCTCGTCCGTCCAGCAGCACTTCCCTGTTTCAGGTTCCAATGTTCCACCAGCCCCGAAGAACCAAGTCCTACAATGGTCTGGCTAGTGCAATGCCTCTGGTCCGACCCCTTTAGCAATCAGGTCCTACTCGGCCTTGTCCCACAATGGCCAGGCTTTGAGGTAGCCACCTGACCCCATGCGATGGTAATGCTCCTTCTTTGCAGCATTTATCTTGTTAGTCGCTGACATCTTCTTACTCCTCTCCGATGTCTTGTTGGACACAAATGCGGGCCAGTGATCTCTTATCTTCTCAAATCGGCCGGTGAGTTCTGGAGTCTTGTCTTGGTCGACATACGTTGTTTTCAACTCATTCTTCCACCTCCTGAATAGATCTCCCATCTTCTTGAGAGCATAGGACTTGATCAATGGCTCTATAACTGGATTGTCCGGATCCTCCTCTTCCGGTAGGGTGAAATTTACCTTCAACGCTTTCCAAAGATCTACTTTCTGTCTATCTTCGACAAAAGAAACTTGAAGAAGCTCTTTATTCTTAGGCTCATTCCATAGCTCGATGCTGATCGGGATCATGTCCCTAACAACAACCCCGCACTGAGCAGAAAATGCTTCCTTGGTCCGGAGGGGTTTAATCGGTTGGCCATCACGCGTGATTTCTATGATCGTGAACCTTTCATCCTGGCGCAACTTTTTCTTCGGGCCTCGTTTCTTTACTGAATTATTTCTTGATCCGGAGGGCTATATAAAAGAAGAAAGAAGAGTTAAGACATGTACATACCAAAACAATTAATGCACAATTAGCTAGTCAGCACATGCTATATATATATGATGACCCGCAAGTATATGGGATAGTTGTAGCCTCTTTCGATAAGTAAGAGTGTCAAACCCAACGAGGAGCTAAAGGTAGAACAAATACTCTCTCAAGTCCTACCGGCCACTGATACGACTCTACGCATGCTTGGTGTTTGCTTTACCTAGAACAAGTATGAAACTAGAAGTACTTTGTAGGTGTTGTTGGATAGGTTTGCAAGATAATAAAGAACACGTAAATAAAAAGTAGGGGGTGTTTAGATAAAGAAGCAATAAAGTAAATATTAGTAGAGAGCTTTTTGTTACGAGAAAATTATTTGTCCAAGGCAATCGATAACTAGACCGGTAATCATTGTTGCAATTCTATTTGAGGGAGAGGCATAAGCTAACATACTTTCTCTACTTGGATCATATGCACTTATGATTGGAACTCTAGCAAGAATCCACAACTACTAAAGATTCATTAAGGTAAAACCCAACCATAGCATTAAAGCATCAAGTCCCCTTTTATCCCATACGCAAACAACCTACTTACTCGGGTTTGTGTTTCAGTCACTCACGCAACCCACCATAAGCAAACCATAAACATATTGCAAACCCTACAGCGGGAATCCCTCACGCTTGCGCGACACGGAGGGCACCATAGGACAGCAACAATAATAAAACATGCAACTCAAACCAATCATAGAAATTCATCAATCACCGATAGGACAACGGAAATCTACTCAGACATCATAAGATGGCAACACATCATTGGAAAATAATATGAAGCATAAAGCACCATGTTCAAGTAGAGCATACAGCGGGTTGTGGGAGAGTGGACCACTGGATATAGATGGGGGAAGGTGATGGATATGTTGGTGAAGATGATGGAGGTGTTGGTGAAGATCGTTGTTATGATGATGGCCCCCGGCAGTGCTCCGGCGCCACCGGAAGCAAGGGGGAGAGAGCCCCCCTTCTTCTTCTTCTTCCTTGACCTTCTCCCTAGATGGGACAAGGGTTTCCCCTCTGGTCCTTGGCTCCCATGGCATGGGAGGGGCGAGAGCCCCTCCGAGATTGGATCTATCTCTCTGTTTCTGCGTTTTTAGATTCTACCCCTTCACCGTTTCCTTTATATCTGGAGATCCATAACTCCGATTGGGGTGAATCTTTCACCCAGATCTTTCTCATAAAATTAGCTTTCTTGCGCCAAAAGAAGAGCGTCAACTGCCTTACGGGTGGCCCACGAGAGACCAGGGCATGCCTGCCTCCCTGGGGTGCGGCCCCCTGTCTCGTGGCCACCCCGGACACTGTTTTGCGTTGATTTTACTTACCCAAAATCAAAAATATTCCAAAAAAATCTCTATCCGTTTTTATCCCGTTTGGACTCCGTTTGATTTTGGGTTTCTGCGAAACAAAAAACATGCAACAGACAGGAACTGGCATTGGGCACTGGATCAATATGTTAGTCCCAAAAAATAGTATAAGTTGCCAAAAGTGTATGAAAGTTGAATAATATTGGCATGGAACAATCAAAAATTATAGATACGACGGAGACGTATCAGCATCCCCAAGCTTAATTCCTGCTCGTCCTCGAGTAGGTAAATGATAAAAAGATAATTTTTGATGTGGAATGCTACCTAGCATAATCTTGATCAGATGTCTAATCATGGCATGAATATTAAGACACGAGTGATTCAAAGCAATAGTCTATCATTTGACATAAAAACAATAATACTTCGAGCATACCAATAAAGCAATCATGTCTTTTCAAAACAATATGGCCAAAGAAAGTTATCCCTACAAAATCATATAGTCTGGCTATTGCTCTATCTTCATCACACAAAGTATTTAATCATGCACAACCCCGATGATAAGCCAAGCAATTGTTTCATACTTTAATAATCTCAAACTTTTTCAACTTTCACGCAATACATGAGCGTGAGCCATGGATATAGCACTATAGGTGGAATAGAATATGATGGTGGGGGTTATGTGGAGAAGACAAAAAAGGTAAAAGTCTCACATCAACTAGGCGTATCGGCGGGCTATGGAGATGCCCATCAATAGATATCAATGTGAGTGAGTAGGGATTGCCATGCAACGGATGCACTAGAGCTATAAGTGTATGAAAGCTCAAACTGAAAACTAAGTGGGTGTGCATCCAACTTGCTTGCTCATGAAGACCTCAGGCATTTGAGGAAACCCATCATCGGAATATACAAGCCAAGTTCTATAATGAAAATTCCCACTACTATATGAAAGTGATAGCATAGGAGGCTCTCTCTATGAAGAACATGGTGCTACTCTGAAGCACAAGTGTGGTAAAAGGATAGTAACATTGCCCATTCTCTCTTTTTCTCTCATTTTTTTCTTTTATTTTTTCATTTTCTTTTTTTATTTTCTTTCTTTCTTTTTGGTGGCCTTCTTTGGCCTCTTTTTTTGGGATATTTAAATTAGTGCCCCTGGTTCCTTAGTTGTGCTCACTTTTCCCCATGCTCCAAACTTTTGGTCACTTTCCCCCTCTTCCTTAGCTGAAACTCTCACAAATGCTCATAATGGGCGTTTGCCGTCTTGACCGTCCATTGACCGTTAATTGCTGACGAGTGGGGCCGAGTCTTCGTCTGACCGTTGCTTGCTGATGGGTGGGACCGCAAGGAGACACATATTGGGCAGCTTGTCTGAATCTGAAACAGATCTAGACAGGCCGCACCGCACCGCGCCGCCCCAACCCCTCCGCCGACGTCGTGCTGCATCCACCACAGTTGTTTCCTCCACCCGATGCCCCTATTCCATTCATCGGCGACGCCGCGTCTCCGCCAGATATAGCCCACCTCCCCATCTGGGATTACATAGCGATGTTGAGTGAGGACGCCCAGAATGCAGTCGACCGTGGAGAGGATTGGGTCGAATCCGCGGCAGATAATTCATGGATTGAACCTGGGTAAGCATCGTTTCCTCTCAAATGGACGTTCTAAGTCGTATTGTAGGCCATATTTGACTTCTGTTTGCTTGAATCGTTCAAATTTGTGCTCGATTTTACCCGGCTAACTGAAGCCTTTGTTTCAACAAAATAGGATTGATCCCGTGTTGGCTTTCCGGCTGGCGATTAGAATGGAAACTAGTGTGTTGCGTGGTACTAAACCACATTTGATTTCATCATTTTTCTATCCCAAAGTGGTAGAAACCAGCATATCTTTCAAAGATTTGCGAGCTGAGCTCCGAAACACCTATCCCTGGAGTGATGCCGATGCTGTTGAACTGAATTACTTTAGCAGTGAAGAGCAAAGATTTCTCCCACTAACTTGCGACAATCATATGTTGTTGCTTTTTGCTGGGATTGCTGGCTGCCGATTTGGTAAACTCCAAATCGATGTGCTTCAGCCACGCGCAGAATGGGCGAAGGGGAAGGGAGTTCAGACATCATCTGTCTGTGCTAATAGCCAGCACCCCGGCACTCCTTGTAGGTCGACACCAAGTATAGCAAGTGGTTCATGGAGCCACAACATGCCTGCTGCCAATTCTGGTTCCGATTCAGCTGCTGCTTCTCATGTACCTTCTGTAGTTGGTGTAGAAGAAGATGCAGAACCTGACGAGGCAGTGCCTACAAATGATGATGAAGACGAGATGATGTTTCCTGAACTGGACGATGTAGCTAGTCAGCAAGCAGTGGATGATGAATATATGGAGGAGCCCATCAACCAAGCTAGGTTTGATGACACTGACGATGAAGAGAAGGTGGAGAACATGGACAACTTAATCGAGGATGAATACGATGGTGATGACATGCCAACAATTGAGTGGAACAGGGAAAAACCTGAGCTTAGTGTAGGTACCATTTTCCAATCAATGGTGGACTGTTGGAATGCAGTGACAACATGGTGCATTATATCTGAAAACACCTATAAGATTAAAAGGAGTGAGCCAGCAAGGTTTACAGTTTTTTGTCCATATCCTAGGTGTAGGTGGAAGTTGCATGCATCTCGTATGAGAAAGAGCAAATATATTTAGGTAATCCAAGTTCAGTTAGTAATTTAGTTTCAGATCATTGAGTAAGGTTTCTTAACTGTTTTTTACCCTTTTATTTTGTTTCAGATAAAGAAAAACCCACACAAGCACACCTTTCCACCTGGAGGGGGAGGGGGGAAGGCCAAAACCAAGCTAGCAAAAACTAGGTGGGTGGCAGATGCTATATTGGATTGGCTGAGAGAAGAACCTGGACTTGGTCCAACAACACTCCATGGGAAGCTTTTGAGAAGTACAAGATAGAAATTCCTTACATGAGAATTTTCAATGCTAGGGAAAAGGCTCTTGACGGAATTAATGGTCAATGGAATGACGGTTTTCAGCTGCTTTACACTTTCAAAGCTGAAGTGGAGATGGCAAGTCCAGGGAGTGTTGTAGAGATTCAAAGCTATTTTTTTAAATAATACATTTTTTATTAATTTACAAAAATATTACGTTGATATAATATTTTTCAAAAATATTATCCAATCGGCCAGCAGCTGGCAGACTGAGCCTAGTCAGCCAGCAGCAAGCCGACAGGGCCTTCTCAGCCAACTGCAGGCTGACAGGTGGGCAATCGGCCACGCGTGGGCCGACTATTGGCCGAGCCACGTCGCCCCGGGAGCTGTCGGCGCGGGCTGGGTCACGGGCTCCCCAGTCGGCCAGCTACCGACCGATCGGCCAGCTGCTGGCCGATAGGGAGCGGGCACCCCCAGCGCTGCCTCTTTCCTCCTTCTCCTTCTCCTTTCCTTTCCCCACCAGCCGCATCTCTCTTCTCATCTCTCTGTTCTTCGTTCCTCCTCTCTCTTACATGAAATATCTCCAATTAATACACCAAAATCACCCAGTTTTTTGCGGATTTGGCACCGTGAATGGGTTCTACATAGTTAGGGGAGCCAAAAGAGACCTCGATCTACTGATGGGGTAGCTTGTGGTGGTCGTGTGAGGATTTTGTTGGAGAATTTTTTCAGCTTATTGGTGGAGGTACTGGCGGCGGTGGAGGTGGAGGTGGTGGTGGAGAAGTTGGGGCAGTGTGGTGGAGGTGAAGCTCCGGTAGTTCGGTGGATTTTTCGGCTCCGGTTCCGGTGATTGAAGGTCGCCGTTCGTCGTTCGCGCGCACGCTTCAAGGGTATATTTCAACAAACATTTTATTTTTTGAAGTTGCGTGCAATTATTGTTATTTGGTCCAGTAGTAAACGCAAATATTTAGGTGGTCGTGGTGAGCATTTTATTTTCCCGTTCCGGTTCCGGTGAGCATTTTATTTAGATGTGAACTAATTAGTTGTGTAAAAATGTGTAGTTGCTCCGGTAATATTCCGGACTATATATGGATGTGTACTATTTAGGAATGTCAATATTTGTAGTTGCTCCGGTAATATGTGGATGTGTAGTGCCTAATATTTGTTAGTGTGGGTATTTTAAGTTTTTTCTTAATAATTGTATTTCATTGTGAAAAAAAATAGGTGAGCCGAGATGTCTGATGTAGTGAACATCAGATTTTACTACGGTCCTGGTACTGTCCAAACAACTGAGATGGGAGCTGATCTGAGTGAATTTACTCACATAGAGGTGCCAATGAGCGCACCTCAAACATGGTTTGTCAGTCAGTTGAAAGAATGGATTGCGGCAAGTTTAGGTCTTGATACTGAAACACACACCGTCGGTGTTCATGCATTGTGGACACGGTCAAGTACAATAATTTACTTTTATTTGAGGCCAATAGAGCGAGACTCCGATTGGGTGCGGTGGTTACAAGGTTCTGAACGAAGGGGATGCAATCCTATTGCTTTAGTGCTTCCCGTCGTGAAGGAGGTCACTGCACATGAAGGCCAAGGTTGGAACGATCCTGGGCAGAGCAGTGTAGGTAGGCGGCTATCTATGTCAAATGCTGGAGATGATGGTTACGAACAAGGACAGAGCAGTCAGGTAGAAGGAGGAAATGCTTATGGTTATGAACCAGGGCAGAATAGTCAAGTAGAAGGGGGAAATGCCGATGGTGAATACAATGGCGAGGTGGACGCTGACGAGGTACATGGGCACATGCAGGACCAGATGGAAGAAGAAGACACTAATGTTGAAAGGGGTAATGCCGATGATTCTGATGAGTCAGATGAAGAAGAAAATGCAGAGGAGGTCCCGAATCCTGCATGGTGGAATCATGACTTCTCATCTGCAATGACCATGAATGATGGACATGATTCAGCCTGGCAATATCATCAGAACAATATTGCAATGGGTGCTATGTATCCGAACAAGAAAGCCTTGAAGGATGCAATAATTAATTGGGCAATGTCCACGCAAAGGGTTTTCACAGCTCAGGTGTCCAGTCAGAAATTCCTGACAATGGTATGCAAGAACGCAGATTGTCTCGCTAGGGTGCACGACTTCTTCCCTAAGTATGGCACAAGTTGGGTGATAAGTGACTTAGTTAATCACACTTGTCTTATTCCCTACATTCCTCAAGATCATGCCAACCTTTCATCCACGCTTATTGCTCGGTTGTTTTATGATGAGATAGTGCAGGGCAAAGCTATGGAAGTGAAGGCAGTCCAGACAAAAGTCTTTGCCAGGTTCAAGTACAGAATTTCTTATGGAAAGGCTTGGAGGGCTAAGCATGCAGCGCTTGAGAGGAGATTTGGTTCTTATTTTGATGCATATGACTCTGTTGTCCAGCTCCTCCACACCCTGCAGCAGCGGAATCCAGGCACCTATATCGATATCCAAGACATGTTCATGCCAGAGTTCCCAACTGTGGGGGTGCTGCATCGTCTCTTCTTCTCTTTCGGTGTATGCATCGAAGCTTTCAGGCATTGCGGACCGGTGATATGTGTTGACGGTACTTTTCTCACAGGCAAGTACAAGGGTCAGATCCTGACAGCCATAGGTCAAGACGGCCAAAATCAAGTCGTCCCACTCGCATTTGCTTTTGTGGAGAGTGAGAACATTGAAAGTTGGACATGGTTCTTCAGGCAGTTGAAAATATTAGTTGTGAAGGAGAAGCCCAATGTGTGCATCCTTCATGACAGGCATGCAGGTATACTCAGTGCGATAAGGACACTGACAAACCTAGACCCTGAGGAGCAAGTTCCATGGCAGGACTTGCAGAGCCGTTGGTGCATGCGCCATCTGGGGGCTAATTTCTTCTCGCAGTTCAGAAATAAGAACCTAATGAATCTGTTCAAAAAACTCTGCAAGCAGAACCAGTTATGGAAGTTCAATTTGATACGCGACAGACTTAATGTGTGCACGCAGAGACACGTGAGGGACAGGAAAGCTGCAAGAGATGCAGCGGTGAGGGCACATGTTGAAGCAGTAGCTGCACAGTTGGCAACAGGAACAATGGCCGTGGAGGAGGAGCCTGTTGGGCTATGTGACTTGCCAGGCTTTGACCCACCTGGTACTAGGAGAAGGCTTGGGAGGTCGATTAAAACCTTTGAGCAGTGGATAGAGCATGAGCCTCTGGAGAGGTGGTCTTGGCTACATGACACACATGGAGCAAGGTATGGTGTCATGACAACGAACCTCGCGGAAACATACAATTTTGTCCTCAGAGGAAACCGAGCATTGACACTTACAGCCATCATTGAGGGTATTTTCTATGGCACTGTCAAGTATTTCAGAGATAGACGTCAAAAAGCAGAGCAGCATATCTTCAACAACCCGAATACACGGTATTGTGAAAGAGTCACAAAGTACATGGACAACAAGATGCAAAAAGCTAGGTCACACAGTGTAGTCGCCATCGGTAATCAAGAAAGAAGGTTTGAGGTCCGCTTAGCCAATAACAAATTTGGATGTGCAAATGAGTTGAGGACGCATGAGGTGAAAATTGGTAATGAAGCCTGGCCAACGTGTGAGTGCACATGCAACAAACCGAAATTGCTTCACCTACCTTGCTCACATGTACTTGCTGCTTGCGGGCAGCTTGGAATGGACGCAATATTGTTTGTGTCTCCATTTTTTATGAAAGAGTCTGTCCTCAATACCTGGACCGGTGAGCTGATGGGTTTTCGATCAATGGGTAATTTCAACACCGTCAACCCCGCTGAAAGGCGTTACATTCCAAACCCAGAGCATATGCATACAAGTAGAGGCATACGGCAGTGTCAGCGCATCCGGAATGATATGGATGAATCTGAAGCAGGAGGTCCGATTAGGCAATGCATTCTATGCAATGAATTTGGCCATAGGGACACTAATTTTCCCATTTTCGTCACTGGGCGTGGACGAGGCAACCGGGGACAAAGAGGAGGTAGAGGAAACAGAGGAGTAAGAGGGAGAGGAAGAACCTAAGCTAGCAATACTATGTTCTGAATTTGTATTAAGTGTGGCACTATGTTATGAATTTGTATTAAGTGTGGCACTATGTTCTGAATTTGTATTAAGTGTGGCACTATGTTCTGAATTTGTAATAAGTGTGGCACTATGTTATGAATTTGTATAAAGTGTGGCACTATGTTATGAATTTGTATTAAGTGTGGCACTATGTTATGAATTTGTATTAAGTGTGGCACTATGTTCTGAATTTGTATTAAGTGTGGCACTATGTTCTGATTTTTTTATGTGCAGGAATGTCGGGACTGTGGTTGCTGAATGGGGACATTGATAGGGTTCATCATGCTGCGATATGGTATGAGCGAAAGCTTGAGCCTCTGGTCACTCGCCCTCCTAAGGAAAACTGGAGGATACACCCAAGATGGCTTCAGCGATACGTGCTTTATTAATTTGCACACTGACATGCATATTAATGGGAGACACTAACTGAAATGTTCTCTGATGAAGGTTGAAATGGGTCGGCCTTTTACCTTTCGCCTATCTGGTTGAGTCTATCCCGGGTGAGAAACGCCTCGCCATCGACGGGTCCTTGATGAGCTGCTTAGTGGACCGTTGGAGGCCAGAGACCCACACGTTTCACTTCCGATGGGGAGAGATGGCTCCTACACTTGAGGATGTGTCACTTTTGCTCGGACTACCGTTGGCAGGTCATGCCATAGGACCGTTGAACGCACCGGTTGGTTCGGAGCAAGCTCTTACACAACGTTTTCATGGTGTTTTTCTGGATGCTCCGGATCCGGTATGGGAGCATCACAGACCTAAGTATGAGTGGTTGCTCAATTTCCGGGTAATTTGCCCTACCTCTTATCTTCAAGTTATCGTGCATACGGTTTTACAAAAAATAACTGCGGCTTACTAAAACTTTCTCTTTGCTTAATGCAGATCCAGAACTTCCAGGCGCCGTTGACTACGGAACAGATCACTCGGAGCCTGGAGGCCTACTTAATGTGGCTTTTCGGGAGGGTGATGTTCACAGAGAACCATGTCACCACTATTAGCGCGCTCTACATCCCTATGGCACTCGAGATAGCGAGCGCTCAGACGGCGGATCAGATCAGACAGAGGAGTTGGGGTTCGGCGGTCTTGGCGGCTACATACCGAGGTATGTGCAACACTTGCCAGCTTACATCGAAAAAGCTAGCCCTTCTTGGATGCCCTCTATTCCTACAGTTGTGGTCGTGGGAGAGGTTCTCTATAGGGCGACCGGATGTACGTGTTCATGAGCCTATAGACACCATGTTTGATGTTGACGGCATCTACATGCCTACTTTCAGTCTGTGTTGGACACGTCGCAAGGTATGCACCGTGTTGTAGTTTAATGCAACTTTTTTCTGCACAAGAGATAGTTCCATGCTAGCGGATACTAACTTTTGTTTTCTGTAGAGACGCTTTGCTAGTGATCAGAACAGGAAAGCATACACAACATTGAACGAGAAGTTCGATGCGTACAGGGGGTCATATGGCAGCTCTATACGGAAGCAGCCATACAAGCGAGATACCCTGGTGGTATGTCCGTGCTATGCACAAGGGACCGAGATTACTGGATGACAAAATCAAAGATCATCTTTGATGTCTTCGTTGAGGAGATGGCACAACAGAGGGTTATGAGGCAATTTGGTCTTCTGCAGTTGGAGCTGCCTCCCCCTATAGAGAACCCGGTGCCAGCACACATCCACAGGTATTAACCAGTTTTTCATTGTTGCATTATCTTTCATAGTACTCCATTCGAAGCTTTAGGTAATTGTTGAACACACACCACAATTTTAGGATGACAAGGAAGGGCGTGACTAGGACAACTGCTGAGTGGCTAGTAAGACTAGAGCCGTATGTTATAGAATGGGAGACAACAAACACAAATCTATGGCACGAGAATCACAATTTTGAACTCAATGAATTCAATCTCTATTTGCGGCGCTACATGAGCAGAACACGGTTACGCATCATTGAGCACTCTCACCCAGAGGAGATACCTGATCCTACTCCGTCGGATACGTACCCGAGCTATGATACTTCGGGCTCTAGGCAGTACGCGATAAGATATATTTTCTTTAAGTAATGTTGCCACATACATTGGCGTGCATACTTAATAATCATCCTGAAAATTTGCAGGCTACCTTGACAAACAAACTCTCAACGACGTGACCACCTTTGGACGATCATGTCGTCAGGACCTCTTCTTCACCACCGTCCTGTCATACAACCCTTCTTGGAACGGATGCAAAACAAAATACGGGCTGTCTACGAGGCTATCACGTGCACCCGGAGAAGCAACGTTGTTCAGCACCAACCACAGCAGCCGCGTCCCTCCATGCACCGACATCAACCATGTCCACGTCTAGCACATCAGCCGACGACCAGGCCACCCCCTCCTGAACAACCTGGCAGTTCATCGTGGCAGCACCCACAGCACTATGGTCCCACGTCGAGCTTCGTGTTTTCTCCACAGCCACAGCACCACGGTCCCTCGTCGAGCTTTGTGTTTGAGCCAGAGCAGCCGTCACAGCCAGCAGGTGTGTGTCTTCATATTTATTGTTTTCAATATTAGTTCAGGCGGCATCAGACTTCATGACTTAAAGTTCCGTCGTGCAGGAGCCTATGGATATCATGCGTCTATGTCGGCATCACATGATACGTGGGGGAGTGATCATCATCCCGAGGATCACATACAGGCTCCGATGTCGCAGCACACCCACTGGATGAACATGTTTTCGACTCCTCCACCAGGGCCCACATAGGATACACAGCATGACCAGGGAGAGTCTGAGATTGCTCCGCGTCCCATTAGGGCACCTGACAGATGGGGATGGACACCGATTCTAGATCCGCCTCCCCGCCAGGCCAGACGTTGTCACTGACGCTTGTATCTATCAGTACAGACATTACCATCTATTTATGTGTGAGACTTATGTCTATTCTATGTATGACACAAATGACTATGTACTTCTGTATGAGACATATGCCTACTCTATTTTAGTACTATGTTATCCGAACTACAACATCATATTTAGATAGAACAAAATGCTCGTACAACATCAGGCGGGGAAAAAGGGTTGCGCGAAAAAACATCATAGTTTTGAAAAGCAAATCTGTAATATTGTACGGGGCAAAAAAATGTAATATGCATGCACCAGTCGGCCCACAGTAGACCAATTAGTTCCAGTCGGCCCACAGCAGGTTGACTGGACCCTGTCGGCCAACAGTTGGCCGACTGGACTTGAGCTGGCAGCCGACAGGCCACTCGGCCAGCAGCAAGCTGATAGGACGCCAGTCGGCCTGCTGTGGGCCGACTAGATCCAGTTGGCCTACTGTGGGCCGACGGTGTATTATTTTTGAAAATAATTTTTTGGGCATAATATTTGTGAAAATTAATAAAAAAATGTATTATTTAAAAAAATAGCAGATTGACAAGCATACAGTTCCATTCAAAATAAAAGGAAAGCCATTTGAGAAGGAGTGCTTCAGAAGGGATTTTGTTTGTTTCAAGGTTTGCTGGTAGGGGTTTCTAGATGGTTGCAGGCCCTATTTGGCTGTAGATGCTACACATTTGACTGGAAGATGGAGAGGACAGCTAGTAGCAGCTTCTGCAGTTGATGGACACAACTGGCTATTCCTAGTTGCATTTGGTGTGGTGGAGGCAGAGTCTGAGGAAAGTTGGGTTTGGTTTCTGCAAGAGTTGCGGAACATTATAGGCACACCCCCAGGTTTAGCTATACACACATATGCTTGCAAGCATTTAGAGAGTGAAGTAGAAATTGTATTCCCTGGAGTGGAGCATAGGGAATGTATGCAACACCTAGAGCATAGTTTCAAAAAGAAGTTCAAAGGTAAAGTTTATGATGAGAACTTATGGCCAGCATCATACACATGCAACAAAAGGAAGCATGAACACCATTTGAGAGTGTTGTATGCTCAAAATCCTCTTGGGAAGGAGTACATGGATGCACATCATGGCAAGGTGTGGTCAAGAAGCAACTTCAACGAAATCTGCAAAGTAGATTATGTGACCAGTAACGTTGCAGAATGCTTCAATTCAAAGTTCAAGTCAGTGAAAGGGATCTTGTTGTGGCAAGCATTTGACAAGATGAGGCAGATGATCATGATAAAGATGGCTCTTCGCAAAAGAATTGCAGAAACACAATATGTTGGTCATCAAATGCTCCCATCACTGATTAAGGCATTGCACTTGAAGGCAAGATGTCTGAAGATGAAATGTATTCGATATGGTACATATGAGGGAGAGGTTACCTATACTGACACTAAAAATAGGGTATGGAGGTATCATGTGAACCTAAGTACTAGAGAATGTACTTGTAGGCAATGGCAGATCCGTGGGAAGCCATGCATACATGCCCTACATCTGATGACCGTTATCGGGGGTGCAGATGGTGAAGTTGATCAATATTGCTCTGAGTATTTCTCTGTTGCCAAATTTATGGCTGCTTATGCTGACAATGTGCCTGCACTCTTGGGGAAAGATCAATGGAACATAGTAGATCCAGGGTTCAAACTCCATGCTCCTGTCATTACTAGACCACCAGGAAGACCAAGGAACCAGAGGATTAGAGCATGTGAGGACGATCGTCTACCAAAGAAGCGTGCTTGCAAAAAATGTGTAGTTCTGGGGCATATTGCTAGGCTTTGTACCAATGCAGTGGATGCATCATTTGGAGAGGAGGAAAGATGGACAACAGCCAATGCTGAGGAGAATGCAACAGCAATGGAGACTAAAGATGCAGAGGAGAATGCAGTAGCAATGGAGACTGAAGATGCAGTGGAGAATGCAGCAGCAATGGAAGCAGTGGAGAATGCAGCAGCAAATGAAGCATCTTCGTATGTGTTTGCATTTGTAGAATGCAGCTACCCTTTTGCTTGCATTTGTTCTCTTTTTTGCCTATGGCTTATAATTTTATTTACCAGTTCTAGGGAGAAAAGGCCAAGAGATGAAGAAGCAGAAGATTTTGAAACCATGGCCTTTGATGGTTTTGAAGCTATAAGAGAGGAAGAGGAGGGGGTAATTTTTCCAATTGTGCCTTTAAAGATTACTGAACCCATAGATGACCGTCAAATGGTCGTCAAGTGCTCGACGAGTGGAACTACTCCATCAGCACCTCCACGGCGAAAACCCCAAGTAAAGATCAAAAGGAACAAGACTCTGAAAGAAAAGAGCATCTCAACTAGGGAAACCCGGAGCAAGACGGTGAAGCCAGCTGCAAACACAAGGAGCAAATCGAAAATTTGAATTAAGTTGTTGGGAAATGTTTGTGTTGTCAATTTGAGGGCGAGTCGATTGCTTAAAACTTGGTAGATTTGTATTAAGATGTTGGCATCTTCAAACTTGCTAGATTTGAGCTACTGTGAAAACTTATCAGTTGTAATAATGTTGCTTCTACTTTGAGTCAGAATTCAAATTTCCATCAAAATTTGAATATAAATCAAGATTTGGGCCAAAATTTGGATTCGAGCCAAAGTTGAAGTTGAACATCGGAGGTTCATTGCTCTGTGTGGTGTATTTGATCGAGCATTTGAAGTCCAATATTCCTAGGTGAACAGTTCGAACGAGAAATGTACTAGAAACGAGCTCGAAAGCTAGGGTAAACAGCCCTATTTGAAATCAAGTTTTTTTTGACCTTGTCTAAATGAGGCATATATATTTTTATTAACACTTGTTCCATATATATAGGGTAAAAATGAAGTCTCACTATTTATTTATTAATATTCATATTACTACATTTTTTTTGAAAAAAATATGCTTTTAGTTCAAAACCGTCAAATAACACGTTTTAGATATGAAAATGAAAAGATAAGTTCAGATCCTTCTTATTCACTCCAAAATGAAGCTATGGAGATTTTTCTGATTTTTTTTGAATTATTTTGATTTTTTTCAAACCCTAAACCCTCTCTCCCTATTCTACAAACTCTGAACATGTTCATAGGTGATAGCTCATTTGTGTGAAGCCTTTTTTCATGAAAATGACCTACACCAAGTTTATATTTTTTTCTCATAACCTTGTCACATATGATGGCTATGTGCGCAAGAATTACAACATTTTGATTTTTTTTAAATTTTTTAAAAATATTTGAACTTCATTTCGACAGATCACTTCAAAAATGAGTTTTCAAAAAAACGCCTCTATACCGAGTTTATATTTTTTATGGTAACTAGGTCTCATGAACCGATGAACTACGTTTTTTTATATTTTTGCGATTTTTTCTAATTTAGTTATGGCCATTTGAAATCTGGTCAAACCCTAATAACCCCGTTGACTGGCTCATAACCCCGCAGAAATGCTCCAAACCCTAGCGTCGAACGTCCGCCGTCGGATCCTACCAAGCGCTAAACACCACCTGTCAGATGTGGGGGCAGGCATGCGCGATCTGTGTGACGCATCCTGATTGGCTACTGCACTCCCTTTTACAATCTACCCCACTTTACATATGAAATTGTATTTTTCGCACATGACCACCACATGTCAGTGTTATGAGTTGGTTCAAATATTAAAACTGCAAAATACAATGTGGCAAATCGTCAATATAGCTTCCCCTTCTCCTCTTCTCCATTTGACAGACAAAGGCATCGAGCAGATCTCGAGCAGTTCCTCTGTTTCTTTCCCCATCTTCTCGTTCTTCTTCCTCTCGAGCAATTCCTCTGTTTCTTCCTCTCCGGCGATATGTCGACCTCCTCGTCAGCCCCCCGTTCCATGTGGCCGGTGTATGGTCCAGTGCCGATGACTCGATGCACTGACTGCCCACGGACTGCGCCACTAAAGCGATTGACTTCGAAGGAGGAGAAGAATGGGAACTTTGGGCGCGAGTTCGTCAAATGCAAGAGCAAGCCGGAGGGGCAGGTTAGATCTGAGTTTTCCTTGCATCCTTTATTTCTAATTTCTCAAAAAAATCTATTAGATTTGGGATTTAGGTTACGTGATTTCATTTTCAGATCATGAAGAAATGCCACCATTTCGAGTGGATGGATGATTACATCCAGAGGCTTCAAGGGTTGGGCTTGCTGGATTCGAGGGGGAATGCAATCCGCGAGTTTAATCTGCCCTATGATAGTGCTGCTCCGGCAGCAGCAGCACGTCCGGAATACCCGACGGTGGTAGATGTCGAACTGAAGACGGAATTGAAGAAGATGAACAAGAACTTCAAGCAGCTGATTGAGTTGAATAAGCAATCCAATCTGATAGCTTTAGGAATACTTGCTCTAGGAATTTTTTACTTGATGGCCATCTCTCGTTAGAGATGTTTGTCTAATGTTGTTGCCATTTAGCAATCCAAGTCTGTTTATCTCAAATGCAACTCTGTTTAGTGCAACTGTCGATCTCTGAATGTATGTAGTTTACTGTTATGTTTCGACACTTTCAGTTTTTGCAGAAAACAACTAGCAGTTCAGTGATAGGATTATTTTCTTAGCTAATAACCTCGAGTGTTGGATCAACGGATATACATCAAGTTCATCTCTTCTCTCTCACACTTGAGCAGCACAAGGGATATACATCAAGTTCATCTCTTCTCTCTCGCACTTGCCAAACTTTTGTCCTCGAGTTCGTCAGTCCTGCTAGAAAAAAACCCTACTTCACGGGCCCAAAGAGAATCAAGCTGCAATAGGCCCATAAAGGATAAATGAGGCGCAGAAACAAGCGATGTTTCTTTTTTTGTTTAGGAACGATTGCTTTGTTCTTTTTCGTTTCTGATTGATTTTCTCAAGCAGCTGAAATTTTTTTATTTGATTTCTCTTCAACGTATGTGCTTTTGTTTTGCTTGCTAACAACCTGACTTAGTTTGGCGATGAAGTAATTTTAGAATCAAATTTGCAAACCGCAGTATTATTATGCCTAGCAAACCAATACTTCAGTATTGGAAAAAGAGGTCCAACCCTCTTTTTTATATACTTCAAAAATAGTGTAGTTTTCTACATATTAAAGTATATAAAACTACACTTTTGACTAAAGCCAAACATCTCAAAGTATTTGATACTTCAATATTTCTGGAAACCAAAGTATTCTTGGAATTCCTAAAAAATACAGAGCTCCCAAACCAAAGCCGTATACAATATGTTCTTATTTTTAGAAGGCATCTATAAACACATCATTTTTAGTTAGTTTGGTTAATTTTGCCCACATCAATTAGCCGTGTCTAAACTTGGGACAAACAAAATACAAACATAACAAAGCATTAATATAACACACATAACTTAACTTAGATAAGGTTGCTAGGGCAACATAAGTTCTTACATATAACACGGCACACCAATTGCTAGGGCAACATAAGTTCTTACATAGATAATAATAATTAACCTTACATGCATAGATAGGGTAGCTAGGTCGGGCAACACACACACCAAACTCACACTACATAGTAGATAGGGTAGCTAGGGCAACACCGCCATGTCTTCACCGTCGTCTTCACCTTAACCGCGGGCTTCACTGTGTTCTTCGCCGCCGGCTTCAGTACTGCTCCTCCTCCTCCTCAAGGCCGTTGTTGCCGAGGTAGTACGGGAGGCTGTGCATGCGGTTGCAAGCGGGGAAGACGCTCTCGAAGTCGGTGAAGATGTTATAGGTGGTGAATGCGATGAACTCGCACCCACACCAATACACCTTGCCGAGCAGGTAGTAGGCATCGAACCTGTTGGTGAAGTGGACGACGAGCCCTACCACTGGAGCATTGGCGTGGGGACGCTGCTCCACGAGGTTGAACACCCGTGCAAGCTTAGTGCTACCCCTCCAGCATGAGAACGCCCACATGCGGAGCGATGCCTCGACGACGACATTGGCAGGGTACCACCATTCCGGCACGGTGGGCAGCTCTTGGAACGTCGGCCCGTTGTACTCCATCTTGAACGCTTCACTAAGTGGAACGGCTTTGGCTTTTGGGGGAAGAAGAGAAGTGGGAGGCGCAGATGGATCTGTAGAAGAAGGGGCAATGGAGGGCAGTTTAAATAGCCGAGGGAGACGAAGTGGGTACACGCACAAACGGCGTAGATCGTGACTCAGTGCGTGCGTGAACCGATGCGATCATCAATGTGTGAACGTGAATCAAAGCGAGCGTGCTTTGCGTGCTCTGCGTTGGCGGCTGCCTGCCTCCCCCTTCTGCGTGCTCTGCATTGGCGGCTGCCTGCCTCCCACAACTGAACCGAGCGTGCGTGCAGCCTGCCCCTTCTGCGACCAGCACGTATGCCTGCGACGCGCGAAACGATGTTGTGGAGCGACTGAATCCACCGGCAACCATGCGGCATGGATCGATGCGTGCGTGTCAGCGTGCATGCATGCATTTAGGTCTAGGTCACTAGATGTGTGCGTGGCGGTGTTCGCATGCATAGCAGGCTACATCGATGCCAAAGCCGGGCATGCATAGCAGGCTGCATCCATCGATAGCAGGCTTTTTTAATTTATTACCAACAAACTAACGGGCCCGTCCTATGAACACAAACACGGCCCAACCAGCGAAGCCACAGCCACAGTCAACAGAGTCCAACATGGCCCCACAAGTCAGTTAACGGCCAAGACGGCAAACGTCTGTTATGAACATTTGTGAGAGTTTCAGCTAAGGGTGTGGGGAAAAGTGAGCAAAAGTTTGAAGCGTGGGGAAAACTAAGCACAACTAAGGAATTGGGGGCACAGATGGAATAAGCCCCTTTTTTTATTTGCGCTTCTTTGGCCTCTTTTATTTTTCATGAAGTCCGGAGTCTCATCCCGACTTGTGGAGGAATCATAGTCTCCATCATCCTTTCCTCACTGGGGCAATGCTCTAATAATGATGATTATCACACTTTTATTTACTTACAACTCAATATCAAGAACAAAGATATGACTCTATATGAATGCTTCCGGCGGTGTACCGGGATGTGCAATGATCTAGCGTAGCAATGAAATCAAAAAACGGACGAGCCATGAAAACATCATGCTAGCTATCTTACGATAATGCAAAGCAATATGACAATGAATGCTCAAGTCATGTATATGATGATGATGAAAGTTGCATGGCAATATATCTCGGAATGGCTATGGAAATGCCATGATAGGTAGGTATGGTGGCTGTTTTGAGGAAGATATAAGGAGGCTTATGTGTGACAGAGCGTATCGTATCACGGGGTTTGGATGCACCGGCAAAGTTTGCACCAACTCTCGAGGTGAGAAAGGGAAATGCACGGTACTGAAGAGGCTAGCAATGATGGAAGGGTGAGAGTGCGTATAATCCATGGACTCAACATTAGTCATAAAGAACTCACATACTTATTGCAAAAATCTACAAGGCATTGAAAACAAAGTACTACGCGCATGCTCCTAGGGGGATATATTGGTAGGAAAAGACCATCGCTCGTCCCCGACCGCCACTCATAAGGAAGACAATCAATAAATAAAATTGTGCTCCAACTTCATCACAAAGCGGTTCACCATACGTGCATGCTACGGGAATCACAAACCTCAACACAAGTATTTCTACTAATCCACAACAGCCCACTAGCATGACTCTAATATCACCACCTTTATATCACAAAACTATTGCAAGGAATCAAACATATCATATTCAGCGATCTACAAGTTTATGTAGGATTTTATGACTAACCATGTGAATGACCAATTCCTGTCATCTCTCTAAATAGATATAAGTGTAGCAAGAGAGTTTAATTCTTTCTACAAAATATATGCCCACACTTTAACAAATATAAGTGAAGGAAAAGAGCATTCTGCAAATGGCGGTTTTCTATGTGAAGAGAAACAGGCAATCCAGACTTCAAATGATATCAGTGAAGCGCATGAAGCATTCTATAAAGCCATACTCAAAAGATTTAAGTGAAGTGCAATGAGCATTCTATAAATCAACCAAGGACTATCTCATACCATCATAGTGCATAAAATAAAAGTGAAAACTAAATGCAAAAGATGCTCCAAGACTTGCGCATAATGCATGAACGAAACGAATTCGAAAACATACTGATACTTGTTGAAGAAAGAGGGGATGCCTTCCGGGGCATCCCCAAGCTTAGACGCTTGAGTCTCCTTGAATATTTACTTGGGGTGCCTCGGACATACCAAAGCTTGAGCTCTTGCCTCTCTTCCTTTTCCTCATAACGAGACATCCTCGGTTAGACACTACATCCACACAAAACTTTAACAGGAAACTCGGTAAGATCCGTTAGTATAATAAAGCAAATCACCACTCTAAGTACTGTTGCAAACCAATTCATATTTTGTTTTTGCATTGTGTCTAATGTAACATAACTTTTTCATGGCTTAATCCACTGATATAAATTGATAGATTCATCAAAACAAGCAAACTATGCTTCAAAACAGAATCTGTCAAAAACAGAACAGTCTGTAGCAATCTGAACATCCACCATACTTCTGGTACCCCAAAAATTCTACAAAACTTAGGAAACATAAACAAGTTGTATAGAAATACAGTGCAAACGGAATAAGAACCAATTGACATTTCAGTTAAAAATTTAAAATCGCGCACTACAGCCAAAGTTTCTGTCCCGCACCATACAAACCAACAAGCATTGTAAACATCCTAAAGGCAAACCTTGGCACATTATTTTTATAATACAATGGAATTGTACAAGGGGATAATTATTTTTGTTGAAAAGTTTCTGTAATCAAGATTCACAAAGTTTGCGTGAGCATGAACAAAGTTCAAGGAGCTCTCCCACTTCAATGATGCTTGTCTTTCTCACTTTCACTTTCCTTTTTGAAAAGTTTTAGGTTCCCCTCTTTATTTTTTTGTTTTTAAACTATATGAAAGCACTCAACAGAAATAAATGACTCTCTAAAACTTCCGGGTTGTCTCCCTGGCAGCACTTTCTTTAAAGCCATTAAGCTAGGCATTTAGTGCTCAAGTAATGAATCCACCCGGATCCCAGGTATATCAAAGCCAATTTTAATTAACAATGATTTGTAATTTAGTAGTGAGCACAAAGTAACATATATCATGCAACAACAAAGTCTAACTCTCTTCCTATGCATCGGCATGTTATAAAAGAACAATTCATGCACACATAATAAAGGCCAATGCATAGTATAAGCAGTTTCTTGCAATTCTATCGTATTGGAAACCTAAAGAGGCGGAGATGTAGTTCCTCTCTCATAATAATTGCAAGTAGGAGCAGCAAGCACATGCATATTACATTCATCAAAATCATCATGTGCAATGGTAAAAGGCAACCCATCAATATAATCCTTAATAAGCACAAACTTCTTCGCTATAGTGTAGTTTAGAGAATTCAAAAAGATAATAGGACTATCATGCGTGGGTGCAATAGCAACAATTTCATGTTTAACATAAGGAACTATAGCAAGTTCATCTCCATAAGCATAATTCATATTGGCATCTTGACCACAAGCATAGCAAGCATCATCAAAAAGGGATATTTCAAGAGAATCAACGGGATCATAGCAATCATCATAGCAATCATCCTTCGGTAAGAATGAAGGGGAATTAAATAATGTATGAGTTGGAGGGTTACTCTCATTAGAAGGTGGGCACGGGTAGCTAATCTGCTCTTCCTCCTTTTGTTCTTCGCTCTCCTCATCATCTTTTTCATCTAATGAGCTCACAGTTTCATCAATTTCTTCTTCCATAGCTTCCTGCAAAATATTAGTCTCTTCTTGGACAGCGGAGACTTCCTTAATAAATGCATTAATATAGTAATTGTATTCATAATTTTCATAGCAATATCTAAGTATAGCATGATTTTCAGGCCTACAAACTGAATCATCAAAATCGTCAAACGCTTTAAACATAGATTCAATCTCATAAGCACCCATAAAAGCAACAAATTCTTCTATTTGTTCCACATCATAGTAATCATATCTACCATTAGCATAAGAAGCCAAGGTTTCATTATCATTGAATTTTCATGAAAAGGGAAGGTGTGGATCCTTCATCCTTGAGCAACAAGTATAATCATGCATCACACATAGTTGACGAGCATACCAACGCAAAATAATAAATTGATCCCATAATAGTTTCCCTTTTTGTCTCGAGCGATAATCCCTAAAGTATTCACGTTGATCCAACGTGTCTCCCATTATAAAGTTGAATGGGGTTTTCTCAGGATTATCAAAGTAGTACTTAATATCTTTCACATAATGAGAATCGCGGGTTTTAGGAGTTACCCCATCTACATGAGTAGCAAGTACATCTATTTTTTTTGGTTTTTTGTGTTCCATATCCATAACTAAAGATAGAGAACAACTAAGAACAGCAAATAAAAATTACTTAATGATAAAGCAAACAAGCACACACGAGAATATTCACCCCACGCTATGACTCCCCGGCAACGGCGCCAGAAAAAGGTCTTGATGACCCGCAAGTATACGGGATAGTTGTAGCCTCTTTCGATAAGTAAGAGTGTCGAACCCAACGAGGAGCTAAAGGTAGAACAAATACTTTCTCAAGTCCTATCGGCCACTGATACGACTCTACGCATGCTTGGTGTTTGCTTTACCTAGAACAAGTATGAAACTAGAAGTACTTTGTAGGTGTTGTTGGATAGGTTTGCAAGATAATAAAGAACACGTAAATAAAAAGTAGGGGCTGTTTAGATAAAGAAGCAATAAAGTAAATATTAGTAGAGAGCTTTTTGTTACGAGAAAATTATTTGTCCAAGGCAATCGATAACTAGACCGGTAATCATTGTTGCAATTCTGTTTGAGGGAGAGGCATAAGCTAACATACTTTCTCTACTTGGATCATATGCACTGATTGGAACTCTAGCAAGCATCCGCAACTACTAAAGATTCATTAAGGTAAAACCCAACCATAGCATTAAAGAATCAAGTCCCCTTTTATCCCATACGCAAACAACCTACTTACTCGGGTTTGTGTTTCAGTCACTCACGCAACCCACCATAAGCAAATCATAAACATATTGCAAACCCTACAGCTGGAATCCCTCACGCTTGCACGACAGAGAGGGCACCATAGGACAGCACCAATAATAAAACATGCAACTCAAACCAATCATAGCAATTCATCAATCACTGATAGGACAACGGAAATCTACTCAGACATCATAAGATGGCAACACATCATTGGAAAATAATATGAAGCATAAAGTACCATGTTCAAGTAGAGGGTACAGCGGGTTGCGGGAGAGTAGACCGCTGGATATAGATGGGGGAAGGTGATGGAGATGTTGGTGAAGATGATGGAGGTGTTGGTGAAGATCGCGGTGATGATGATGGCCCCCGGCAGCGCTCCGGTGCCACCGGAAGCAAGGGGGAGAGAGCCCCCCTTCTTTTCCTCTTCCTTGACCTTCTCCCTAGATGGGAGAAGGGTTTCCCCTCTGGTCCTTGGCTCCCATGGCATGGGAGGGGCGAGAGCCCCTCCGAGATTGGATCTATCTCTCTGTTTCTGTGTTTTCAGATTCTACCCCTTCACCGTTTCCTTTATATCTAGAGATCCGTAACTCCAATTGGGGTGAATCTTTCGCCGAGATCTTTCTCATAAAATTAGCTTTCTTGCACCAAAAGAAGAGTGTCAACTGCCTTACGGGTGGCCCACGAGAGACCAGGGCGCGCTTGCCTCCCTGGGGCATGGCCCCCTGTCTCGTGGCCACCCCGGACACTGTTTCGCGTTGATTTTACTTCCCAACGACGACATATACATAGAAAAAAATGTTATCGGGGAGGGGGTATATATATCGACCCCCCTCTTGTCGAAGTTATCGGAGATGGGGTATATCGACCGCCTCTCTCTCATGATTGTCCGACGTTTGTGTAGTGTCAAAGGATTCAAACAAAACCATGTCTTCGTCATTAGGCGAAAGCAACAGGCGCATGATGGTATGAAGCTCTCCAAAGTTATTTTGGAACGGAATCCCAGATAGGATAATTCGCTTTTCGTACAAAGTACAGCAAGAGCCTTCCGAATATCACTATTTGGAAGGCATGTGCTAAAATTTGTACCAAATGGCGGATTATCCTATCCGGAACTCCGTTCCAGAATAACTTTGGAGAACTCCGTACCATCATGCCCCGGTTACTTCCGGCTAATGATGAAGCCATGGATTTCTTCAATACTTTGACACTAGGCAAACTCTCGACCCCTCGGCGATCCTCGACCCCTCGACGACCCTCGACCCTCGACCCTCGAACCCTCCGCGACCCTCGACCCCTCTGCTATTGTAGCGACCAGACCTCAAACAGTTTGATCTCTGTGCATTAGTGTCATCCCTTGATCGGTAGTGCTAACACGCACAGTACTCAAAGGATTTATAACAGAGTAGCAATCACACACGTATTACATCGAATGTATCAAAAGAGAACTTATTACAATAAATATGGCTTAAGGCCATCTAATAACGATAATAGCGGAAGGCTTGGAAGATAAAACGAGTCCATCAACTCCAACGGCATCACTGAGTATAAGATCACAACCTAAGGCACCTTACTCGTCGTCTGAAAAGTCTGCAACATGAACGTTGCAGCCCGAAAACGGGTCAGTACATGGAATATGCTGGCAATGTAACACAAAGAGAGTAATGAACAGAATAATGCTATCACTACATGCATATATGGCTGGTGAAAAGCTCTATGGTTACAGTTTTGCATAAAGCCAATTTTTCCCTACAACAAAGGAATAAATTTTATTTAACTATCATGCTGGTTGTTAAACATTGAGAAGGTTCCTCCAACTCAATCCCAATTAAGCATCATCATTAAAGCCAACAAAATTAAGTTAAGTAACATGATGAGATTCACATGAAAATCTAGGTACTAGATACTCAAAACGTCCATAACTGGGTACACTGCTAACCATGATTAGTTTATACACTCTGCAGAGGTTTACGCACTTTTCCCCGTAAGACTCAATCTCCTCCGTTTGATTTCCCGCACTACATGGTGTTTGAGAAATGGATGACCGAGACACAGTCTTTCAGAAGCATTAACTCTTTACTCTGGGTAGACAGTACCAACCTACATCCCCTACATCTGCTAGTCTGCCACTGAAAGAGGTCACACAACTTAATCAACTATGCTAGAGCCCATAGTAGCTTGCGGCTGCACACGGAAGTTTATAGAATGAATAATCGCATGATCCCTTTGAGCCTGGGTGGCGGTCCATAGGAGAATCACACGGTACCCCGGGATTTCCCAAAAATACAGGCAACACTGGGTTCCCCAAGTGCCTCAATCCACCCAGATGTGTATTAAAGTTGCAACCTTAAGTGAACCATTAATTAACAATCTCACATCTATCATGGATACACTCACCCAATCCACGTCTACTAGCATAGCATAGCAATATAAGCAAACGTAGAAGTAACTCCCAAAGGTTTGATAATAAAACAGGAAATAGGTTCTACCTCATCTACTTCCCCAAAACCCACATATTAATCAGATCTAACCATGCAATTTGTTTGAGGATTGATCTAATGCAATAAAACTGGGTAGTAAAGAGGTATGATCAAAGTGTTACTTGCCTTGTTGATGATCCGTGAAACCTAGAGACTCGTAGTAGCAAGCGGCGCACTCCGGCTACTCTATCGCAAACAAACAAGCATACAATAAGCACTCATCTAATGCACGAGTAAAACTCAAATAAGAGATCTAACCAGAAAGTTCAACTTAAGAAGTCCGGTTTGCAAAAAGAATCAAATCAAACGAAGCAACGAAACTCAAATGGCGAAAGAAACAAACTTCGTTTACTAATCTGGACCTAAGTCAAATTTACAGTAGCAAAAACTTGTTTGAGTAGGTTAAACGGAAAGAGGGTTTCAAGACGAAACTGTAGGTGCTTCAATCACCTGATTCCGATAAACGAGCGAAAAGTTATACTAGAACAAAAATTGGATCAGAAATCACGATCGGAAATACTCGCGGAAAATCCGAGAAAAAGAAAAACGGACGAACTAACGAACGAACGTTCGCTGTCTGCGGCTAAATGACGAAAACCATTCGTTAAAATGAACGTACGGACGAATGTCCGCGAAATAAACTAAACCAAAAATAAACCGAACCGGATCTAAAAAACGGATCTAGGGTTTCGAAAAAAAACCGTCCGGTTTCCTCGCGAAACTGAGGTGGCGGCGGCTACCTCTGGCAGCGGCGGCGGGCTCCGGCGAGGCGGCAGGCTCCGACGGGGTCGGCGGCGATCGGCGGCGAGGCGGAC
>NC_041381.1:673516743-673593760 GCF_002162155.2 Triticum dicoccoides
GGCGAGGCGGACGGCGACGGCGGATCCGGCGGCGGGGCGGCGCGACAGCGGCAGTAGCGGGCGGCGCGGGCGGTGGCGGCTGGCGGCTAGGGTTAGGGTTTGGGCGGGGTGCGGGTTGGGGTGGGCCGGTGGGGGTGGGTGGCTTATAAAGCCTGGGCGGCGGACGAGTCCGGGTCGCCCACGGCGGCCATAGTCGGTTCGTTGTTTTTTTAATAATTCGGACGCGTAGAAAAAGAAATAAAAGAAATACTAAACGGACTCCCAAAATCCCGAAATAAATTTTCCCCATCCTCTAAAAATAAGCCGGACAAGATGAACATTTATTTGGGGCCTAAATGCAACTTTGAAAAACGCGCATTTTTCCTAAATTCAAATAAAATGGCGATAAAACTTTGAAATAAAATCTTATTTGATTTTATTATTAAATCCTCAATATTTATTTATTTTGGGAAAGTCATTTTATTCCCTCTCTCTTTTTTTTATAAATGAAATATTCGAAGATAAAATAATTAAAATCAAATGATCCTATTTTCAAAATTTGAGAAAACTCAAATATGAAACGAACGAAATCCCCAACTCTCTCCGTGGGTCCTTGAGTTGCGTAGAATTTCTAGGATCAAGCCAAAATGCAATAAAATATGATATGCAATGATGATCTAATGTATAACATTCCCCCCTTAAGATGAATCTCGCCCTCGAGATTCAGGTTGGCAAGAAAATAGGTGAGGGTGGTCCTTCAGTAGATCTTCTTCTCACTCCCAGGTGGCTTCATCCTCGGTTTGGTGGCTCCACTTAACTTTGCAAAATTTGATAACCTTGCTGCGGGTGGCTCGGCTGGCATATTTGAGAATCTTGACTGGTTTCTCCTCATAGGTTAAATCACTATCCAACTGAATCGCTTCCAGTGGCACTGTATCTCTCAGCGGTATATCAGCCATCTCTGTGTGGCACTTCTTCCACTGGGAAACGTGGAACACATCATGAACTCCTGACAATCCTTCGAGAAACTCCAACTTGTAAGCAACTTCTCCCATACGTTCCAAAACTTTGTATGGTCCCACAAAACGTGGTGCTAACTTTCCCTTAACTCCTCGAAGTGGGGACACTCGAAGATAAACTATGTCTCTGACTTCATAAACTGCCTCCTTGCGTTTAGAATCCGTATAGCTCTTCTGCCTGGACTGGGCTACCTTGAGCCTGTCGCGAATCAGCTTAACCTTCTCTTCAGACTCCTTAATCAAATCTGGCCCAAACAACTGACGGTCTCCAACTTCATCCCACAACAACGGTGTCCTGCACCTCCTTCCGTACAGAGCTTCGAAAGGGGCCATCTTCAAACTGGATTGATAAATGTTGTTATAATAGAACTCTGCATATGGAAAATTGTCGTCCCAACTAGATCCATAATCTAGCGCACAAGCTCTCAGCATGTCCTCCAGAATCTGATTGACTCTGTCGGTCTGTCCATCTGTCTACAGATGAAAGGTTGTACTGAACTCTAGCCTGGTACCCAAAGTTTCGTGCAACTGATTCCAGAACTTTGTGGTAAACTGGGTTCCTCTATCTGATACAATGGTCCTCAGAACTCCATGCAGACATACGATCCTAGTCATGTATATCTTTGCCAACTTAGCACGGGTGTAAGTGGTCTTTACTGGGATGAAATGAGCTACCTTCGTCAAATGATCGACTACAACCCATATCGAGTCATAGCCTGAATTAGTCCTGGGCAATCCCGTGATAAAATCCATGCCTAGCTTATCCGACTTCCATTCGGGTATCAGCAATGGTTGTAGCAATCCTCCTGGCTTCTGATGCTCCGCCTTCACACTTTGACATACATCACAAATTGCTACATAATCCGCAATATCCTTCTTCATTCTGGTCCACCAGAAAGTGTCCTTCAAATCCAGACACATATTGGTATTTCCTGGGTGAATTGAGTACGGTGAATCATGGGCCTCCTGCAGAATCAACTTCCTGATCTCCGGGTCATTAGGCACATAAACGCGGTCGTCAAACCATAAGGTATCATGCTCATCCTCACGAAATCATTTAGCTTTTCCTTTGCCCATCTTCTCCTTTATCTCGGCGATCTCCTTGTCAGTCTTCTGAGCTTCTCTAATCTTATCCATCAAAGTAGACTGAATCTCCAATGCTGCTACATAGCCTCTCGGAACTATCTCCAAACATAGCTCGCGAAGATCCTCAGCTAACTCCTTTGGTAACTCTTCGGTCATGAGGGTGTTGACATGGCTCTTGCGGCTCAACGCATCTGCTACTATGTTAGCATTTCCGGGGTGATAATGCAATCTCATATCATAATCCTTAATGAGCTCCAACCATCTCCTTTGCCTGAGATTCAACTCCTTCTGTGTGAAGATGTACTTCAAACTCTTGTGATCCGTGTACACCTCACAATGATTTCCGATGAGAAAATGTCTCCATGTCTTCAATGCATGCACTACAGCTGCTAACTCCAAATCATGCGTAGCATAATTCAACTCATGGGACTTAAGCTGTCGTGAGGCATACGAAACAACTCTTCCCTCTTGCATAAGCACTGCTCCAAGTCCTCAACGAGAAGCGTCGCAATATACTTCATAATCCTTGCGCTGATCTGGCAGAATCAACACTGGTGATGTAACCAAACGTTTCTTCAACTCCTGGAAACTGGCCTCACATTCCTCAGTCCATTTGAACTTGGTGTCCTTCTTCAACAACTCCGTCATGGGTTTTGCAATCGTCGAGAAATTCTCAATGAACCTCCGGTAATACCCTGCGAGTCCAAGAAAACTCCGGATCTCTCCAACTGACGTGGGTGCCTCCCAGTTTGTCATAGTGACAACTTTTGTGGGGTCTACTGCTATTCCTTCTCCGGATATAATATGTCTGAGGAATCCAACTTCCGTCAACCAAAACTCACATTTGCTGAACTTGGCATATAACTGATGTTCTCTGAGCTTCCCAAGTTCCAAACGCAAATGCTCCTTATGCTCCTCTTCATTCTTCAAGTAGACCAGAATATCATCAATGAACACCACGACGAACTTATCCAGAAACTCCATAAACACCTTGTTCATCATGTTCATGAAATAGGCAGGTGCGTTAGTCAGACCAAATGACATAACAGTATACTCATACAGCCCATACCTGGTGGTAAAAGCTGTCTTAGGTATATCCTGCTCTGGAATCTTCAGCTGGTGGTATCCTGATCGCAGATCGATCTTGGAAAATACCTTAGCTCCTTGCAATTGGTCAAACAAGTCATTGATCATCGGTAGTGGGTACTTGTTCTTGATAGTCACTTCATTCAATCCTCGATAATCAACAACCATCCTTAACGATCGATCCTTCTTCTCCACTAGAAGTACTGGTGATCCCCAAGGTGACGAACTTGGGTGAATATAGCCTTTATCCAGTAATTCCTTAATCTGCTTCTTAATTTCCTCCAAATCTTTTGCGGGCATCCTATACGGTCTCTTAGATATTGGCCCTGTGCCTGGCAAAAGATCAATCAAAAACTAAATGTCTCTATTAGGTGGCATGCCTGGCAACTCTTCTGGAAATACGTCAGGAAAATCCTTCACCACTGGTATTCCTCTTGTACAACTCCTGATAAGGTATTTACTTGATTCCTCTTCGGCACATGTCGGGATACATACTTGATCCTTCTTCCTTCTGGGGTGGTTAGAAAAATCGACTTACTGGCGCATTCAATGTTCCCTCCATACTTTGATAACCAATCCATGCCTAATATCACATCCAGTCCTTGCGACTCCAAGACTATTAGGTCCGAGGGAAACACGTAGTTACCAATCCTGAATGCTAACCGATCACACCATAGACTAGCCATATACTCTGCTCCTTGTGAGGTTACTAACATGGGTGACCTAAGGGCTTGGGTTGGCAGTTTATACTTATCCACAAATCCCCTTGATATGTATGAATGCGATGCACCAGTATCAAAAAGAATGATTGCAGTAAATGACTTAACCAAAAACTTACCTATTACTGCATCTAGCTGGGCTTCAACCTCCTCCACGCTAACGTGGTTCACCTGTCCCTTGTTGAAAGGGTTGGGCTTCTTCCCAGAGCTTCCATTTCCATTTCCATTCTTTGCTTCAGGACATTCAGTGGCATAATGTCCGGTCTTCTGGCATTTGAAACAGGTAATGTGGCTTAGATCCCTCTTGGCTGGCGTTGATGGGTTGGTACGGTTCTTTCCGTTGCTTCCTCCATTCCCATTTCCATTCTTGGGGCCACTATGGTTGTGCGAACTCCCTCCTCCATGGGTATGCTGAAAAGGTCCTCGCGAGTTCGGGGTAAAATGAGGCTTCTGCTGAGCTCCAGAATTGTATTTCCCTTGTCCATACTTCCTCTTGCAACTGTCAATTTGCTGCTGCTTCCCTTCAATCATGAGAGCTCTATCTACCAACTCCTGATAGTTGTTGAAGGTTGCCACCATCAACTGCATACTCAGCTCATCATTTAGTCCTTCCAGAAACTTCTCCTGCTTAGTTGCATCCGTAGCAACGTCATCTGGGGCATAACGTGCTGGCTTACTAAAGTTGTCCACATACTGGCCAATAGTACGTCCTCCTTGGCGCAAGTTGCGAAACTCACGCTTCTTCATGGCCATAGCTCCTGCTGAAACATGAGCAGTATGGAAAGCCTGCTGAAACCGATCCCATGTGACAGTGTCGATGGGATAAGTGGCTGTGAAATTCTCCCACCATGATGATGCGGGTCCATCAAGTTGATGTGCGGCAAAACACACCTTCTCCGCATCTGTGCATCCTACAGTGGTCAACTCCCTTCCCATCTTGCGGAGCCAATCATCTGCAACTATCGGCTCGATCCTAGTGGAGAACACCAGCGGATTCAGCCTCAAGAAACGGGCTAAGTGATCAATAGGTGGTGGTGGTGGTGGGTTGTTGTTGTTGTTGTTGTTGTTCCCCTGATTCTGATTCTGGACTAATATCTGCATCAATGCATTATGCTGCTGGATCAACTGAGTGAGCTCCGGTGGGAAAGCAAATCCCTTGTCACGTCTCGGAGGCATCTGAGGGTTTAGAAAAGATGAGAATATAAAATAGAATGAGGTCTATAGAGAAAAACACTACCCATATGCACATGAGACAAATGCAATAAATATCACTCCAATCAATTCAAATAAGGGCATACAACGGTCTAACTACCGTTACAAAAGTGCTCTGACTATACTATATACATGAGGGAATACTACTACTGTTATGGTGGTCAACTAGAAAAATTGATCGGTCGAAGACTCCATGATATCTGCTCCAGCTTCATCAACAAAGTCATCATCGCTATCGTCTGGGTCTGAGTCGGTGTCGTCGATGATGATGTAGTTCTCCGGGCAAGTGCAATCCTTGTCTTCTCTTCCAGTCGCGGAGAATCCCATGAATACTTTTAGCTTCTTCTTCAGATCATCTTTCTTCTCCATGAGTGTCATCATTTCTTCCTCATATCCATCATGTGTAGACTTGAGTTCTTCTTCCAGTTCCATGATCTTGGTCATAACCTTCTTAAGATCTATCATGCATGCGCACATCTGGTTCTCCTGGCGACGAATGTGCTGGTTTAACTCCTGGATGAAAGATGCAATTGATCTATCATTCTTGGTGCTGATCATCTCCCATTGCTCATCTCGGCGCCCACAAATCTGGTAAATAGTATCCTTAAGATCCTTATGGTAAACTTCTCCAATGCATCCCATGGTTATGTGGGCTGCCATGCTCTTTGCTAGACTCCAGGTTGGTGCATCAAAGGAAAACTCTATGGGCTCAGTGACATGCATGAATGTCCTTTCTGGAACTTCAACTTGAATTATCCAACGCTCCTCTTCGAGTAAAGTGGCGGTGTAGGTCCCGGTGAAACTTGGTACTCCGATGTTCAGGTATCTAGTAACTTCCTTCAAGTGGCGTCCAAAAGGTGTATCTTCATCCGGTTGCGTGAACTTGTTCCTTGCATCCGCCATCCTAAAAGAGGAGAAAAGATGAGGAGTCAGAAATGAGAAGAGAGTAGTGATCTAGGGCTTTAGCTTAGTGGTTGTGTCCTACAGTCAGCGTGTGCTTTGATACCATCTTGTAGTGACCAGACCTCAAACAGTCTGATCTCTGTGCATCAGTGTCATCCCTAGATCAGTAATGCTGACACGCACAGTACTCGAAGGATTTATAACAGAGTAGCAATCACATACTTATTACATCGAATGTCTCAAAAGAGAACTTATTACAATAAATATGGCTAAAGGCCATCTAATAACAATAACAGCAGAAGGCTTGGAAGATAAAGCGAGTCCATCAACTCCAACGGCATCACTGAGTATAAGATCACGACCTAAGGCACCTTACTCGTCGTCTGAAAAGTCTGCAAATGAACGTTGCAGCCCGAAAACGGGCCAACACATGGAATATGCTGGCAATGTAACACATAGAGAGTAATGAACAGAATAATGCTATCACTACATGCATATATGGCTGGTGGAAAGCTCTATGGTTACAGTTTTCCATAAAGCCAATTTTTTCCTACAACAAAGGAATAAATTTTATTTAACTATCATGGTGGTTGTCAAACATTGAGAAGGTTCCACCAACTCAATCCGAATTAAGCATCATCTTTAAACCCAACAAAATTAAGTTAAGTAACATGATGAGATTCACATGATAATCCAGGTACTAGATACTCAAAACGTCCATAACCGGGGACACGGCTAACCATGATTAGTTTATACACTGTGCAGAGGTTTGCGCACTTTTCCCCGCAAGACTCAATCTCCTCCGTTTGATTTCCCGCACTACATGGTGTTTGAGAAACGGATGACCGAGACACAGTCTTTCAGAAGCATTAACTCTTTACTCTGGGTAGACAGTACCAACCTACATCCCTACATCTGCTAGTCTACCACTGAAAGAGGTCACACAACTTAATCAACTATGCTAGAGCCCATAGTAGCTTGCGGATGCACACGGAAGTTTCTAGCATGAATAATCTCATGATCCCTTTGAGCCTGGGTGGCGGTCCATAGGAGAATCACACGGTACCCCGGGATTTTCCAAAAATACTGGCAACACTGGGTTCCCCAGGTGCCTCAATCCACCCAGATGTGTATTAAAGTTGCCACCTTAAGTAAACCATTAATTAACAATCTCACATCTGTCATGGATACACTCACCCAATCCACGCCTACTAGCATAGCATAGCAATATAAGCAAACGTAGAAGTAACTCCCAAGGTTTGATAATAAAACAGGAAATAGGTTCTACCTCATCTACTTCCCCAAAACCCACATATTAATCAGATCCTAACCATGCAATTTGTTTGAGGATTGATCTAATGAAATAAAACTGGGTAGTAAAGAGGTACGATCAAAGTGTTACTTGCCTTGTTGATGATCCGTGAAACCTAGAGACTCGTAGTAGCAAGCGGCGCACTCCAGGTACTCTATCGCAAACAAACAAGCATACAATAAGAACTCATCTAATGCACGGGTAAAACTCAAATAAGAGATCTAACCAGAAAGTTCAACTTAAGAACTCCGGTTTGCAAAAAGAATCAAATCAAACGAAGCAACGAAACTCAAACGACGAAAGAAACAAACTTCGTTTACTAATCTGGACCTAAGTCAAATTTTACAGTAGCAAAAACTTGTTTGAGTAGGTTAAACGGAAAGAGGGTTTCGAGACAAAACTCTAGGCGCTTGAATCGCCTGATTCCAATAAACGAGCGAAAAGTTATACTAGAATGAAAATCAGATTAGAAATCGCGATCGGAAATAATCGCGGAAAATCCGAGAAAAAGAAAAATGGAGGACCAGGCTAACGAACGAACATTCGCTGTCTGCGGCTAAACAACGAAAACCATTTGTTAAAACGAACGTATTGACGAACGTCCGTAAAATAAACTAAACCGAAAATAAACTGAACCGGATCTAAAAACACGGATCTAGGGTTGCGAAAACCGAGGCAGCGGCGGTAGGCTCCGGCGGCGGCGGCGGCGGCGGCGGTGGCGGCTAGCGGCTAGGGTTAGGGTTTCGGCGGGGTGCGGGCTGGGGTGGGCCGGCGGGGGTGGGTGGCTTATAAAGCCTGGGCGGCGGACGAGTCCGGGTCACCCACGGCGGCCCGAGTCGGTTCGTTGTTTTTTTAATAATTCGAACACGGAGAAAAAGAAATAAAAGAAATACTAAACGGACTCCAAAAATCCCGAAATAAATTTTTCCCCGTCCTCTAAAAATAAGCCGAACAAGATGAACATTTATTTGGGGCCTAAATGCAATTTTGAAAAATGCGCATTTTTCCTAAATTCAAATAAAATAGCGATAAAACTCCGAATTAAAATCTTATTTGATTTTATTATTAAATCCTCAATATTTCTTTATTTGGGAAAGTCATTTTATTCCCTCTCTCTTATTTTTATAATTGAAATATTCGAAGATAAAATAATTAAAATCAAATGATCCTATTTTCAAAATTTGAGAAAACTCAAATATGAAAGTAATGCAATCCCCAACTCTCTCCGTGGGTCCTTGAGTTGCATAGAATTTCTAGGATCAAGCCAAAATGCAATAAAATATGATATGCAATGATGATCTAATATATAACGTTCCAAATTGAAAATTTGGGACGTTACAGCGACCCTCGACCCCTCGACCCTCGAACCCTCGATGACCCTCGACCCCTCAACCCCTCGATGACCCTCAAACCCTCGGCCCCTCGACGACCCTCGAACCCTAGCTAGAACCCTCGAACCCTAGAACCCTCGACCCTCAAACCCTTGACTCTTGACCCTCGACCGTCCTCGATGACCCTCGACCCCTCTATGACCCTCATGACCCTTTAGCCTAGTTTCCGACCGTTGACCCCTCAGCGATCCTCGATACCCTCGTTCCCGATAAAAAGAAGAAGAAGAAGAAGAAGAAGAAGAAGAAGAAGAAGAAGAAGAAGAAGAAGAAGAAGAAGAAGAAGAAGAAGAAGAAGAAGAAGAAGAAGAAGAAGAAGAAGAAGAAGAAGAAGAAGAAGAAGAAGAAGAAGAAGAAGAAATAGAGGAGAAGGAAAAATAAGAAGAAGAAAAAGAGGAGAAGAAGGAATAGAGGAGAATAAGAAAAATAGAAAACCAATTTTCTACTTCTCCTCTATTCCTTCTTCTTCTCCTCTTTTTTTCCTTCTTCTTCCTCTTCTTATTTTTTCTCTCCTCTTCTTCCTCTCTTCTTCTTCTCCTTCTTCCTCTTCTTATTTTCCTTTTTCCTCTCCTTCTTTTTCTTACTTCTTCCTCTTTTCCATATATATAAAAAGTACATACATGCATACAAAAAATACAACTAAAAACTACATATATCTAAAAAATACATACATACATACATATATGAACATATAAAAAACATCTAAAAATACATACATACATATGAAAATATATACATATATGAAAAATCATATATAAAAAACGCAATGAAGCGGCGACGGCGGGGGCAGGGCCGGAGCGGTGCTCACAGAGGGAGGCGTCGGGGAAGGGGTGCATGGCGGGACCGAGGGTGTCGGCGGCAGGCAGGGCGGCGACGGTGGCGGGGCGTCGAGGCGGCGCGGTCGAGCGGTGGCGCGAGGCGGCAACGATGTCGGGGGTGACTGCGATAGCATGGGGTAGCGCACGGCGACGGCGTCGGGGCGGCGACGATGGGCGCGTGGCAACAGCGTCGGGGCGGCAACGACGGGCGCAGGCGACGGCGATGGCGGTGATGGGACAGAGGGCAGCGGGAGAATGAGGAACTTGAACGAAAATTTCACGCGTGTCACTTATATACACAAACCATTCGTCCCGGTTCGTGGCAAAATCTAGAACGAATGCACCCCTTTAGTCCTGGTTGGTCCCACCAACCGGGACCAAAGGTCTCTTTTCAGCAGCCGGTTGGTGGCACCAACCGGTTCCAAAGGTGTGTATTGGTCCCAATTGGTTCCACCAACCGGTATGAATGCCACCCTTTGGTACCGGTTGGAGCCACCAACCGGGACCAAAGGCCTCGTGCTGCCCGTGGGCAAAACTTTACTCCCACCTTGCTAGTTGAGAGGGGCGGGCAGTGGTTTATAAGCCCCACTGTCGCACCCATCTCAAGCTCCTCTCTATTGCAGGCTTACGGGCCTAATTGCCACTTCTATGCCTGATGGGCCTACTGGGCCTTCTCCGGGCCTAAATCCTGGCCCATGGTAGGGTTTCTAGTCGTATTCAGGCCGTAGTGGCCTAGTAGGTGGCATTTTTTTATTTTTCCCAGTTTTTTTTTCTGTTTTTTGCTTTATTTTCCCAGTAGGTGGCAAAAAGAACGAACTAATTGCAAAAAGAATGAACTAAAAATAATCAACTAAAAATATAAACTTTCTGTTAGTGCCATTTCTTTTCCAATTTGAATAATTTAAAATTTAATTTTTTGAAATTTGTGTGAATCACTAGTTTTTGAATAACTTTACTATAAACATAGATTTTTGAGTGATTCTTTTTCCTGCTATTTAATATTACTGTGTTTTATCATTATATTCAAAAACAGATTTTGTTATTTTAGTTTATAACACAAAAATTCTTTATGATAATTCTTTTTGCTACTAAAGCTTCTAACAAAAAAATTATTTATGATAATGTTTAGTTCATTCTTTTTGCTATTAGTTCATTATTTGAGCTAAATGACCCTTAAATTGAAAAGCAGTACAAATGAACTCTGAAAAGGTTGAAAGTTGGCATGGTATTATCATTTCACCCATATAGCATGTGCTAAACAGTTGAGAGGGTTACAACAAAAACTGGATACAAAATAGACAATCTCTTTGGAAGTACCAAGGAATCGGACGAAAACTCATCTGTTACAAAGGGATTTCATTTGTTCAAATGTAACTGCAGTGATATTCTACATCAAAGGCATCATCATAATAGTTGTTGATAGAAAGTCTTCACTTTTTCTTTGCTTGTGTTCTTTGCTTATTGCGCCGTAACCACGGATAATCTTCATCGTTTAACAGGATGCTTGGGTCGGCCTTGACTTTGAAGGGAGGAATTTCGTGAAACTTTTCATAATCTTCAGACACGTCTGTCTTGCCCTCCAATCCCAAGATGTCTCTTTTTCCTGAAAGAACTATGTGGCGCTTTGCCTCATCGTATGATGTATCCGCTTCCTTATATTTCCTTTTTCTCGGTTTGGTAGACATGTCCTTCACATAGAAAACCTGCGCCACATCATTGGCTAGGACGAATGGCTCTTCTATGTATCCCAGATTGTTTAGATCCACTGATGTCATTCCGTACTGTGGGTCTACCTGTACCCCGCCTCCTGACAGATTGACCCATTTGCACTTAAACAAAGGGACCTTAATATCATCTCCATAGTCAAGTTCCCATATGTCCACTATGTAACCATAATATGTGTCACTTCCCTTATTGGTTGCTGCATCAAAGCGGACACCACTGTTTTAGTTGGTGCTCTTTTGATCTTGGGAAATTGTGTAAAATGTATTCCCATTTATCTTGTACCCTTTGTAGGTCATTACAGTCGAAGATGGTTCCCTCGCCAACGAGTACAGGTCATCAGAAACAGTGTTGTCACACCTGAGACGTGTTTAGAACCAACTGCTGAAACTCCTAATGTGTTCACATGTAATCCAGTCCTCACACTGGTCCGGGTGTTTGGAGCACAAAATGTTCTTGTGTTCATCGACATACGGGGTCACCAAGGTAGAATTCTGTAGAACCGTGTAGAGTGCTTGAGACCAAGAATGCCCGTCCCTACGTACTATTGAGTCCCCTCCTAGCGTGCCTTTTCCACCCAGTCTCCCCTCATACCGCGATTGAGGGAGACCTATCTTCTTAAGGTCAGGAATGAAGTCAACACAAAACCCAATGAAATCCTCTGTTTGATGGCCCATGGAGATGCTTCCTTCTGGCCTAGCGCGGTTACGGACATATTTCTTTAGGACTCCCATGAACCTCTCAAAGGGGAACATATTGTGTAGAAATACAGGGACCAGAATGACAATCTCGTCGACTAGATGAACTAGGACGTGCGTCATGATATTGAAGAAAGATGGTGGGAACACCAGCTCGAAACTGAGAAGACATTGCGCCAGATCACTCCTTAACCTTGGTAGGATTTCTGGATCGATCACCTTCTGAGAGACTGCATTGAGGAATGAACATAGCATCACAATGGCTAATCGAACGTTTTCCGGTAGAAGCCCCCTCAATGCAACCGGAAGCAGTTGCGTCATAATCATGTGGCAGTCATGAGACTTTAGGTTTTGGAACTTTTTCTCTGCCATATTTATTATTCCCTTTATATTCGATAAGAAGCCAGACGGGACCTTCATACTGAGCAGGCATTCGAAGAAGATGTCCTTCTCTTCTTTAGTAAGAGCGTAGCTGGCAGGACCTTCATACTGCTTTGAAGGCAGGCCGTCTTTTTCGTGCAAACGTTGCAGGTACTCCCGTGCCTCCGTTGTATCTTTTGTCTTCCCAAACACGCCCAAGAAGCCTAGCAGGTTCACGCAAAGGTTCTTTGTCACGTGCATCACGTTGATCAAAGAGCGGACCTCTAGGTCTTTCCAGTAGGGTAGGTCCCAAAATATAGATTTCTTCTTCCACATGGGTGCGTGTCCCGCAGCGTCACTCGGAATAGATAGTCCGCCGGGAATGAGGGAGTCCGGGATTGAGGGGTCCTCGAACAGCCGGACTATATACTTTGGCCGGACTGTTGAACTATGAAGATACAAGATTGAAGACTTCGTCCCGTGTCCGGATGGGACTCTCCTTTGCGTGGAAGGCAAGCTTGGCAATTCGGATATGTAGATCTCCTTCTCTGTAACTCACTCTGTCTAACCCTAGCCCCCTTCGGCGTCTATATAAATCGGAGGGTTTAGTCCGTAGGACAACAACAATCATAATCATAGGCTAGCTTCTAGGGTTTAGCCTCTATGATCTCGTGGTAGATCAAGTCTTGTAATACTCATATCATCAAGATCAATCAAGCAGGAAGTAGGGTATTACCTCCATCGAGAGGGCCCGAACCTGGGTAAACATCGTGTCCCCCGCCTCCTATTACCATTAGCCTTAGATGCATAGTTCGGGACTCCCTACCCGAGATCCGCTGGTTTTGACACCGACATTGGTGTTTTCATTGAGAGTTCCACTGTGCCGTCGCGATAAGGCTTGATGGCTCCTTCAATCATCTTCAACGACACAGTCCAGGGGGAGGCCTTCCTTCCCGGACAGATCTTAGTATTCGGTGGCTTCGTACTGCGGGCCAACTTGCTTGGCCATCTGGAGCAGATCGATAGCTGCGCCTCTGGCCATCAGGTCAGTTTGGAAGCTTGAACTATACTGTAGACATCTGCGGAGACTTGATCTTCGACGGATTCGAGCCCGTGTCAGGTGCGCCGAACAGTCACGACGAGCATGACTTAGATCTGCCATCGGACAATGTTCTGGAGATCGCGCCTGCGGCGGCCCTGGGAATCAATCCGGAGCAGATTGTGCCATCCGAGGATGGGTGGATGGACCCCGCCATGGAGGACGCACACTCATTGGCGTTGGAGCCGAACACTGACCCCATCTCCTATGAGACCGGTGTCATCGGACCCTCGGACTCGTCTCTGGCTACGGGCTCCGAACCACGTACATCCGTGCCTATCAAATCTGATTGGCACCGATCATGGAGTTTACCTCCGCGGATATCTTTCAACACTTGTCCCTGGGTGACGTGCTCAATTCATTAAAGTCTCTCTCTCTCTAGCAGGGGACTCTTGGCCGAACTATGTCCGGCTCAAGTGGGAGGCGGCCGATGAAGAAATTCGTTCCCCACTCACCACCCACTTCATATCCACTGTCAATGACTTAACTGACACGCTCAATTTCGACTCCGAAGACATCAACGGTACGTACGATGATGCAGGAGAAGAACAGGAACCACCGCCCACAGGGCGCTGGACCGCCACCTCATCATATGATATATATATATGGTGGACACGCCAAAAGAAGGCGATGGCGATGATGCAACAAAGGATAATCCCCTCGACAAGCCAGCAAAGCGACGCCGTAGGGGCCGCTCTAAATCCCGCCACAGTAAAAACAACGACAACAGCGCAAGAAAGAATAATACCCCGGTCGACTCCAAAGGAAATGACGACCCCATGGACCCAGCGATAGAGCAGGATGAGCCAGGGGACGGTGAACATAGTCCGGAGCCGACGACAGATGACGCCGATCCCGAGGGTAAAATTCATCAACCTGTCTCCGGAGAGGAGAACAGTCCGGACGATGATACACTCATCATCCTAGAAAAACACTTGGAACAAGAGAACCTCCGCAGAAGGCTTATTGCCACCGCGAGGAGCTTAAAGAAGCAAAAGCAAAGGCTTAAGGCCGCGCAGGATACGCTCAACCGCAGATGGAACAAGGTGCTTGACACTAAAGAGAAATACGGTGGCGATCGCCACACAAAGAGCTATCCAAAACGCAAGCTGCTGCCCGAATTCGACGATGAGGCCATAGAGCCCATTCAGCCGAAAACGGCCGAACAGCCGGACCGACCACCCCGTGGCCTCGATAGGACGGCTAATGATGCCGCACACAAGTTAGCACATGATTTACGTGAGCTCCTGGACAAAAAATCCTGTATGGCCAGGTCCATCTATGGATCTAGGAAGCGCGCTTCGGCACAGGATCAGAGCTACCAAAACAATCACATTGATCGAATACCAGCTAGGAATCAACACCGAACACAACAACTGTTGATAGCATGTCATGACACGTCCAAATATAGGGGTGTCGCGCACCCCCTGTGCTTCACCGATGAGGTGCTGGACCATGGATTCCCGGAAGGATTTAAACCCGCGAATATAGAGTCATACGATGGAACGATAGACCCTGGAGTCTGGATAGAGGACTTCGTCCTTCACATCCATATGGCCCGCGGAGACGATCTCCACGCCATTAAATACCTACCCCTCAAGTTGAAAGGACCAGCTCGGCACTGGTTGAAAAGCCTCCCCGCAAACTCAATTGGAAGTTGGGAAGAACTTGAGGATGCTTTTAGGGCCAATTTTCAAGGGACCTTTGTCCGACCTCTGGACGTAGACGACTTAAGTCACATAATTCAACAGCCCGGAGAGTCAGCCCGAAAACTTTGGAACAGATTTCTTACTAAGAAGAATCAAATCGTTGACTGCCCGGATGCTGAAGCCTTAGCGGCCTTCAAGCATAGTGTCAAGGACGAATGGCTTGCCAGACACCTCGCCAGGAAAAGCCGAGAACAATGGCAGCCTTAACAAGCCTTATGACCCGCTTTTGCATGGACGAGGACAGTTGGCTGGCCTGTAGCGGCACCAGCGACCCAGGCACATCCGAAGCCAGGGATGGCAACGGGAAGCCGCGACGCAATAAAAACAAGCGTCGAAACAATGAACACAGCCCAGATAACACAATGGTAAATGCCGGATTCATGGGCTCTCGACCTGGTCAACGAAAGAAGCCATTTAAAGGAAGCAGAGATGGACCGTCCAGCCTAAATAAAATTCTAGACAAATTATGTCAGATTCATGGCACCCCCGAAAAACCTGCAAATCACACCCACAGAGAGTGTTGGGTTTTCAAGCAGGCCAGCAAGCTAAATGCTGAACACAAGGGGAGGGAGACGCCAAGTGAAGACGAGGATGAACCTCGCCAGCCAAACACTGGGGGACAGGAAAAAAATCCCACCAGAAGTCAAAACAGTGAATATGATTTACGCAACTCACATTCCAAAGAGAAGGCGCAAATGCGCACTCCGAGACGTATACGCTATGGAGCGCGTCACCCCCAAATCCAATCCCTGGTCGACTTGCCCGATCACTTTTAATCACAGGGATCATCCGACTAGTATCCGGCACGGAGGATCGGCTGCCTTGGTGCTTGCTACGTCTTGAGCTTGCATTGGTTTTCCTTGAAGAGGAAAGGGTGATGCAGCAATAGTAGCGTAAGTATTTCCATCAGTTGTTGAGAACCAAGGTATCAATCCAGTAGGAGGTGAGGGACTCCTGGATTAGGGGGTATCCGTACGGCCGGACTATATACATCGTCCGGACTATTGGAGCGTCAAGATACAAGACTCAAGACTCCGTCCCGTGTCCGGATGGGACTCTCCTTTGCGTGGAAGACAAGCTTGGTGATCCGGATATTGTATTTCCTTCCTTGTAACCGACTCCGTGTAAACCCTAGCCCTCTCTGGTGTCTATATAAACCGGAGAGGTTGGTCCTTAGAAGGCCGATCACAATTACAATCATAATCATCATAGGGTAGCTTCTAGGGTTTAGCCTCTACGATCTCATGGTAGATCTACTCTTGTACTACTCGTATCATCAATATTAATCAAGTAGGAAGTAGGGTTTTACCTCCATCGAGAGGGCCCGAACCTGGGTAAACATTGTGTCCCTTCCTTCATGTTACCATCAGCCCAAGACGCATAGATCGGGACCCCCTACCCGAGATCCGCCGGTTTTGACACCGACATTGGTGCTTTCATTGAGAGTTCCTCTGTGTTGCCGCTGCGAGGCTTGATGGCGTGTCGGAGTAATGGGCCACGGGTAGGCTAACCCGAGCCCCTGAACCTTTCAAGACATCGGGGCGGACTGCGCCCCTCAAGACCCCACGATAAGGAGCCGCCTTCTGGGAGTCGGCGGCAAGGCCGCCGACTGACCCTCACGGCCGAGTCCCAGGGACGACTTCGAGGTAAGCCGACTCCTATTGGCGGCTTCCAGAGAAGCCGGCTATGGGGAGTCGGCCCGCGACTCCGGCCACCTCCTGCCTTCGCCACGATGGACGGGACGGGGTACGGTCACCGCGTGGCCCATCCCTGCCCTGCTTACGAAGGGCTGGCATGGCCACAGTGCGCCGTATCGATGGAGATCTCCATCCGGTGCGACACTGTTGCCATGCCTGCCCTGACCACAGCCCCTGTAGGCGGCGCACTGTACCCACGATGGCCTGCCTGTACGGCCCAGAGATGGCTGGTCCCACCCGTCAGCGGGGATACAGAAGACAGCGAGAGCGCCACAAGACAGACCCATTGGGAGTCGGCCCCCTGGAGTCGGCCGGCCCCTCCCACGGGCCCCACACACCATTAACCAGACAAGACGGGGAATGGCGATAGTGATCGTCCGTCAGGCGGCGGCACTGTTGCCATGACCTCATGACCAAGCCAGCGTCATTAGAGGCATGGCTACAGTAATCCATAGCCGGCGTGACCCGCCCATGGCGGACAGGACCTGTCGGCTCCGTACCGGGCCTGTCGGCGGGGCCCACCACTTCGCGGGCCCCAGCAGTCAACGGAGAAGACGACGGCCTGAGAGACAGACGGCTGGGACTCGCACCCAGCCGGATTACCATTGTATCCTTGAGGGGTGGGCCTATATAAGCCCCCCGGGGCACCCATGCAAGGGGGATCGCTTCTTTAGCACTAGACCAGATCATATAGGAAGGAGGGAGCTAGCCTTGCCTTCTCCTACCTCCAGGAAACAGCTCAAGGACCAACCTTGTACTCACTTTGCCATAGTGATCATGCGGAGACCCCGCAGAGTAGCAGTAGGGGTGTTATCTCCACGGAGAGCCCTGAAACTGGGTAAGATTCGCCGGCGTGCATGCCTTCGCCTCATCCCGTTTCTTGGCACTAGCGACGTTCTACTCGCCCCCACCATGATAAGCCATCCTTTGGCATATGTCGCAACCAACCCCCGACATGGCGCCTTCAATCGTCAACAACATGGTCCAGGGCGAGACTTTTCTCCCCGGACAGATATTCGTGTCCGGCAGCTTTGCACTGCGGGCCAATTCGCTTGGCCATCTGGAGCAGATCGACAGCTACACCCCTAGCCAACAGGTCAGGTTCGGAAACATGAACTACACGACCGATATCCGCGGAGACTTGATCTTCGACGAAATCGGGCATGTGCCAGGAGCGCCGGACAGTCACGATGAGCACGGCCTAGACCTGCTGTCAAACAATGCTCGGGATATCACCCCTGCAGTAGCCCCGGACCTAAATCCGGAGCAGACTGCATGGCCCAAGAACGGGTGGATGGACCCCGCCCCGCAGGCCGCACACTCATCGGCGGCAGAGCCGAACCCAGGCCTCACCTCTAAGGAAGCCTGTGATTCCGGACCCCCGGACTCGTATCCGGTTGTAGGTTCCAGTCCGCGCGCTCCCGAGCCCGCCGAGCCTGGTTCGGCTCCGGTAATGGAGTTTACCGCTGCGGATATCTTCCAGCACTCGCCCTTTGGCGACATGCTGAACTCATTAAAGTATCTATCTTTGTCAGGAGGCTCTTGGCCGAACTATGTACGGCTCGAGTGGGAAGCAGGCGACGAAGGAATTTGCTTGATCTAACCGACGTGCTTGACTTCGACTCCAAAGACATCGACGGTATGGACGACGATGCAGGAGAAGAACAGGAACCACCACTCACAGGGCGGTGGACAACCACCCCGTCGTACGATATATACATGGTGGACACGCCTAAGGAGGACGACAGTGACAATCCAGAAGATAAAACCCCCGGGTAAAAACCAAAGCAACGGTGCAGACGCCACTCCAAGTCCAGCAACAGTAAAAATAGCGACAAGGGCGCCAGAAAGATCGACACCCCAGTCAACTCCAAAGGCAACAACGACCATACGGATCCAGCGATGGAGCAGGACGAGCCAGGTCACACCAAACACAGTTCGGAGCAGACAGCTGATCACAATGATCCCGAGGGATGAGTTCATCAAACCGCCCCAAGACAAGAACATAGTCCGGACAATGATGCATTCATCATCCCGGAAAAACGCATGGAACGAGATAACCTCCACAGAAAGCTTATGGCCACCGCGAGAAGTCTAAAGAAGCAGAAGCAACGGCTAAAAGCCGCACAGGAAATGCTCAATCGCAGATGGAATAAAGTGCTAGACACTGAAGAAAGATACGGCAACGATCGCCATACAAAGAGCTATCCAAAACGCAAGCTACTGCCAGAATTCGACGACGAGGCCGTTCCACCAAAGAGTAGCACGACCAGGAGGCCGGACATACCACTTCATAACCGCAACAGAGCAGCTACCAACGCCTCGCACGATTTGCGTGAGCACCTAGATAAGAAAGCCAGTGCGGCTAGGTCCATCTACAGATCTAAAGGACACACCCTGACGCAGGATTATGGTCACCAAAACGATCATACCAATCGAATACCAGTTCAGAATAAACACCGGACGCAACAAGAGCCGACGGCATGCCACAGCACGTCCAGATACAGAGGGGCTGCTCACCCCCTGTGCTTCACAGAAGAAGTACTGAACCATGAATTTCCACAGGGTTTTAAACCTGTGAACATAGAGGCATACGACGGAATGACAGACCCAGGGGTCTGGATTGAGGATTTTATCCTGCATATTCACATGGCTCGTGGGGATGACCTCCACGCCATCAAATACCTTCCCCTCAAGTTGAAGGGACCAGCTCGACACTGGTTGAAAAGCCTCCCCGAAAATTCAATTGGGAGTTGGGAGGAACTCGAGGACGCTTTCAGGGCCAATTTTCAAGGGACTTATGTCCGGCCTCCGGATGCGGACGATTTAAGTCACATAATCCAACAGCCCGGAGAGTCCGCCCGCAAGCTTTGGAACAGATTCCTCACTAAGAAGAATCAAATTGTCGATTGTCCGGACGCTGAAGCCTTAGCGGCATTCAAACACAGCATCCGCGACGAGTGGCTCGCCAGGCACCTTGGCCAAGAAAAGCCAAGGACAATGGCAGCCTTAATAAGCCTTACGACCCGCTTTTGCACGGGTGAAGATAGCTGGTTGGCCCGTAAAGGTACCAGCGACCCAAGCACATCCGAAATAAGGGATGGCAACGGGAAGCCACGGCGTAATAAAAACAAACGTCAAAACAAGGAAGAGAGCCCGGACAACACAATGGTCAACGCCGGATTCAGGGGCTCTCGACCCGATCAGCAAAAGAAGCCATTTAAAGGCGGTAAAGAGGGACCGTCCGGTCTGAACAGAGTTCTGGACAGACTGTGCCAAATTCATGGCACCCTTGACAAACCTGTGAACCACACACATAGAGAGTGCTGGGTCTTGAAGCAGGCCGGCAAATTAAATGCCGAACACAAGGGAAGGGAAACACCAAGTGAAGACGAGGATGAACCTCGCCAGCCGAACACTGTGGGACAGAAAAAATTCCCACCAGAGGTTAAAACAGTAAACATGATCCACGCGACTCACACATCCACAAGAAGGCACGAACACGTGCTCAGAGATGCGCACGCTATAGATCCCATCGTACCCACACCTAACTACTGCTCGGCTTGTCTGATCACCTTCGATCACACATACTGCCTGGCTAGTATTCAACGCGAAGGATCAGAGTCCTTGGTGCTTGACCTTATAATCGGTGGATACCATCTCACCAACGTCCTCATGGATGGCGGCAGCAATCTTAGTTTAATATACCAGGACACTGTCCGCAGGATGGGGATAGACCCATCCAGAATTAGCCAAAGCAACACCACCTTTGAAGGGGTAATACCAGGCATTGAAGCCTACGGCAGGGGCTCCGTCGTACTGGAGGTAACATTCGGCTCCCCAGGCAACTCTAGAAGCGAAGAACTACTCTTCACCATCGCACCCTTCCAAAGCGGCTATCACGCATTGCTTTGAAGAGCAGCCTTCGCCCGCTTCAACGCAGTGCCACACTATGCCTACCTTACACTCAAGATGCCCGGTCCACGTGGCATCATCACCGTTAACGGATACACAGAGCGCTCTTCACGCGCGGAGGAACACGCGACGGCTCTAGCGGCCGGACTCTAAGCGGCCTCCGATACCAAAAAACATGACTGGTCGTTAAGACCACGGACACGGTTGGACGAGTCCGGCAGCCCGGATAAAAATGAGCCAGGGCGCCATATATGTAATCCCATAGAGGACACCAGGGGCTATAAATATTTAATAAAACCCCACCGTTGGCCTGACCTTATTTACGGGCCAATGCCTTACACTTTTACCATCCATCGCACGCTTACATCGTCCTCTTTTACATGAGTTTTTATTTTTTACAGACACAATGCGTGCGATACCTTTCCAGGAAACGCCACAACGGATATAAAGGCGCAGACGTATAGCAGGGCCCCGCTCAAAGGTTTCTATTTAGATGAAGCCCTTGTGTAAACCTTTTATATTGCCTCGTATTGTTTACTCATCCCATGGGTACTATACACACAGAGGATACTGCCGTTATTGGCATTTCGCCATGACAGGACGATGCACGTACCTGGAAATACAGGGTTTATAATGAAAGGGCACTCTTCAGCCCATTTTCTGTTACAAAGTCCGAATACCTTCGGGAGTGTTCGGCGTCACGAGTTTGGCCTTATATGCATCAGCTCTGAATCATGTCTTTGGTCAAATGTTGGGTTTGCCCGGCTCCTGGGTTTGTCGCCTTATGTTCCATTCTTATCGGCTAAGGCGGCCAAAGGAGAACTACTGCGATTGTGCCCTGGTTATTCCGGATGAGCACCTTAGTAGAGAAAGCCGAAACTGACTGTCATGATACAGCGAGAGACTGTTCAACCACTCGAAGACTTATCGGAATCTTTAGGATTCCTCCGCATTAACGAAGGACCGTTTCCCGGTCATGTACACATGCGCCCGTATTCGGATGCACGCGAAGGTACCAGGGGCTACATAGTAGCCCCACCATTAAATTCCCATGGCTAAGCGAAAGTGTTACAGCTATATAGTCCGGTTGCCTAGTTTGACGTGTAATCACCTCCTTAATGGACCAAGACGTTGGATCAAGTGTGATTACGCATATTTTTCGCGAACACCCCCGCATTGTATGCATGGGGGCTAAAGCCAACCACTGCTAACTTTTGGATTACACATATACATAAAAATGGCCGCACATGAGAAACAATAATACTTTCAGGCAAAAAGTATAAATATAGCCTTGTAATCAAAATAACATTGTTTTTACAATGATTCGATTTGTCACTCGAACAAGACATTCTTCGAGCACTGCGCTTCTATTAAGTCGGCACCTTCTGTTACCTGCTCCAAGTAGTGCTCGGCCAGATCCTGGCCTCCCGCCGGATTCTGGGTTGCAATGAGGGTGACCTCCATATCTGTCCAAAATGCTTTAACGCGGGCAAGTGCCATCCGTGCACCCTCTATACACGCCGACCTCCTCATGGCATCAATTTGAGATACGGCACTGAGGAATTGTTGCACCAAAGCAAAATAATTGTGCGGCTTCGGCTCCTTCGGCCAAAGATGGTCTGTTATAGACCGCATTGCAAGCCCGGACAGCCTATGAAGCTCCACCATAGCAGCCATCTTCTCACTCAACGGCAGCGGGCGTGCGGGAGCATTGAATTGCGACCAGAACAGCTTCTCCACTTCTTTATCACCTTGATCCTTGAAAAACTTGGCTGCATCAGCGGTACTCTTCGCCAAGTCCGCATACGCGTCTGCAGGACTCCAGCATCCATCCAGGGCAGCATACTTCGGATCCAAAAACTTCGTCCGCAGTAAGTAGGAGCCCCCAGCCGCGATTTTACCGGCCTGTCGAAGCTCCTCCGGCACACCCCTGACTTCGGTCCGCATCTCCTTGGTCGCATTAAGTGCCTTGTTCAGGTCAGCCGAATTCTCCTGACTCTTCTTCTCAAGCAGCTCATAACGGTCGGCGGCATTTTTTAACTTCACGGCCATTTCGGCTATCTTTTCCTCGCTTCGGCGATGAGCAGCCTGTTCGGCTCTCAACTCTTTGGCCCCCTTTAGGGCAGCCGCATTGCTAACCCCAGCTTGTTCCTTGGCCTGGGCAAGTTCCGCCCTCAGGGCTTCCATGGCAGCAGCACCGTCTGCAGTCCAAATATATTGCATCAATATCATGCCCCTCTCAAATTTTCCTATAAAATATAATTCGGAAAGCATAGCACATACCTTGTGACTCATTCAGCCGCTCATTCACCAGCGTGATATCGGCATCAATAGCCCCAATCTGCCTCCTTAGTTCGGCAACTTCAACAGACTGGTCGTCTGCCGGACCCTTAGATACCTGCGCATATGTACAGCGCAATCATTACTAACACAATATGATCCCCCGTTTACCGCCTACGGCGGGCAACCAGAGTCTCAGGGGCTACTATCCATATGGAGCACACCTAGTGCGTGCCTCACAGCCAAAAAATAGTGTATTTTTCACTACATACCTCAAAGCCTCTGAGCAGGCTCGTAAATGCTTCATTCAAACCGCTTGTGGCGGATGAAATATTCTTGAGCACCGTGCTCATTAATGAGCGGTGCTCCTTTGAGAGCGCAGCTCGCTCCAGAAGGCCTGTTAGTATGTCCGGCCGGACATTGAACTATGCCGGACCCTTCTCATCGCCCCCCGTGGGAGCCAAACGCTCCGGGCTCAGGGCGGCTGACGTATTAGCTTCCGGCTTCGGCAGATCCGGAATCCTCCGTGATGACACCTCGGTGTCACCCGCCTCATGAGGCGGAGAGGTGGGTGGGGTCTCGCTCTCCATCATCTCCGGAGGAAGATCCCCCGAAGACGAACTCTGTTGAGAAGAGCTGCTAGCCGGACTGCAAAAAACGAATCCTGGTTATTGATCTCAAAGAAATGTAGTACCTTCGAATTAACGATTAACTCAAATCTCAGTTGAGGGCTGGCCCATTGGCGGGCATGACATGGTGAGGAGGCCCGTCGGGGCAGAGCCCCCCGGCGACGCTTTCTTCCCCTGCTTGGGCATCTCCGTCTCCAAGTCTTCGGAGGCAGCCCTTTTCTTCCCGCGCGGGGAGGAAGCCCTGGATTCCCCTCCCCGACTATCCTCCTTTGGGGAGGAAGCAATTCCCCCGGTTCGGATGCACAGTGTGTGAAGTTCGGCTTCAGTGTCCTTTCCTTCGTCTTTCCCTGAGGGCATTTTGCTAAGCACCCGGCCAAGCATCTTGGCTATGGTAGGACTAGGCGAGCCTTCGGTAAGTGGCGCCGGACACCTGACTCTCTCCGCCTTGCTGAACCATTTCTGGCCACGGAGGGTTTTCAGAATAATGACTATGACGAATAAAAACAAAGTGTCCGGTTTTAAGGTTACTTACTTAGGCATCTAGGCGATTGCAGCTTAGGCCCGCATCCTCGGTGGTGTCCGGACAATTACTTGTAGTCCAAAGAATAATTTACACATCCCTACGAGCTTCAGGCCGAAGAAGTGCTTGATAGTCCGCGGACCCTCTGGATTGAACTCCCACATCCGGAGAGGTCGGCGTTTGCACGGCAACATCCGCCGGATTAGCATTACTTGAATTATGCTGACAAGGTTAATGTCCTTCTCAAGAAGCTCCCGGATATGGCTCTGCAGTATTGGTACATCACTAGCGGGCCCCCAATTCCGTCCTACGTTGGTCCGTGACGCCAATTGTGATGGAGGGCCCGAGAGGAACTCGGGGGCGACCACCCACTTTGTGCCTCTGGGAGCCGTGACATAAAACCACCTCCGCTGCCATACATCAGATACTTCTGGGAAAGAACCCTCTCGCCATGGGACATCGGCGTTCCTACTTATTATGGCACCTCCACACTCCACATGTCGCCCCTCGATCATCTTCGGCTTCACATTGAAGGTCTTGAGCCATAAGCCGAAGTGTGGAGCAACATGGAGAAAAGCCTCCACACAATTATGAACGACGAGATATGGAGGATAGCGTCCGGAGCTAGATCATGAAAATCTAGCCCATAATAGAACATTAGCCCCCTCACAAAGGGATCAAGGGTGAGGCCCAAGCCGCGGACGAAGTGAGTAACAAATACAACGCTCTCATTGGGCTCGGGTGTAGGGATGACCTACCCTGGAGCAGGAAGCCTGTGCTGGATGTCGGCAGTCAGATATCCGACCTCCCTAAGCCTCGCAATGTCCTCCTCTTGGATCGAGGAGGCCACCCACCGGCCTTGAGGGTTGGATCTGGACATATTGGAGGATCTGGGGTGTTTGAGCTTGGGTCTCGGGTGTTAGAACTCGAGGTGCGAAAAGGCGCAAGGGTGGTGGAAAAGAGGCATAGGCCTCGGCCCCTTTATAAAGGGGGTGAATACCAAGAGTCCTCAGCGTGACCGCTTGAGGCTTATCTAAAAACACATGGAGTCATACCAACGGTCGTCGTGGGGTTGCGCACGCCCATATTTATCGAAGATACCGTAATAAGAGGAACACGATCTCTGCTTTGGCAGGGTGTGCCAATAAAACCGCCTCGCAACGCGAGTCGAGGTGGGTCAGGAAATGCCAGTTCATGTTGAACCAAGCCGCGATGCAAGGGCACGACGTACGAAGATTGCCAGCAGATCAGATTTACACTGTTCCCTACGACAGTATGCGAGGATCATCTCGCATATCCGGACACGGTCTAAGTGATCGATAATTACTTTGGAGTATTCGGAGATGGAACCCGCCTTGCAATGCCGAAGACAAGACTGCGCGCCAGACTCATCGTCATTGAAGCCTGGTTCAGGGGCTACTGAGGGAGTCCTGGATTAGGGGGTATCCGAACGGCCGAACTATATACATCGTTCGGACTATTGGAGCATGAAGATACAAGACTCAAGACTCCGTCCCATGTCCGGATGGGACTCTCCTTTGCGTGGACGACAAGCTTAGCAATCCGGATATTGTATTTCCTTCCTTGTAACCGACTCCGTGTAAACCCTAGCCCTCTCCGGTGTCTATATAAACTGAAGAGGTTGGTCCTTAGAAGGCCAATCACAATTACAATCATAATCATCATAGGCTAGCTTCTAGGGTTTAGCCTCTACGATCTCGTGGTAGATCTACTCTTGTACTATTCGTATCATTAGTATTAATCAAGCAGGAAGTAGGGTTTTACCTCCATCGAGAGGGCCCGAACCTGGGTAAACATTGTGTCCCTTGCTTCCTGTTACCATCAGCCTAAGACGCACAGATCGGGACCCCCTACCCGAGATCCACCGGTTTTGACACCGACAGGAGGCTCCTCAAAATCCCCACGCACCTACACAAACAAATAAAGAACTCGCAACCAACGCAATAAAGGGGTTGTCAATCCCTTCACGGCCACTTGCGGAAGTGAGATCTGATGGAGATAGTATGATAAGATAAATATATTTTTAGCATTTTATAATATAGATGAAAAAAGTAAAGATGCAAATAAAAGTAGATTGAAAGCTTATATGATAAAAGATAGACCCGGGGGCCATAGGTTTCACTAGTGGCTTCTCTCAAGATAGCATAAGTATTACGGTGGGTGAACAAATTACTGTCGAGCAACTGATAGAAAAGCGAATAATTATGAGATTATCTAGGCATCATCATGTATATAGGCATCACGTCCGCAACAAGTAGACCGACTCCTGCCTGCATCTACTACTATTACTCCACACACCGACTGACTCCTGCCTGCATCTAGAGTATTAAGTTCATAAGAACAGAGTAATGCATTAAGAAAGATGACATGATGTAGAGGGATAAACTCAAGCAATATGATATAAACCCCATCTTTTTATCCTCGATGGCAGCAATACAATATGTGCCTTGCTGCCCCTGCTATCACTGGGAAAGGACACCGCAAGATTGAACCCAAAGCTAAGCACTTCTCCCATGGCAAGAAAGATCAATCTAGTAGGCCAAACCAAACTGATAATTCTAAGAGACTTGCAAAGATAACTCAATCATACATAAAAGAATTCAGAGGAGATTCAAATATTTCTCATAGATAAACTTGATCATAAACCCACAATTCATCGGATCTCGACAAACACACCGCAAAAAGAGTTTACATCGAATAGATCACCACAAGAGAGGGGAAGAACATTGTATTGAGATCCAAAAAGAGAGAAGAAGCCATCTAGCTAATAACTATGGACCCAAAGGTCTGTGATAAACTACTCACAACTCATCGGAGGGGCTATGGTGTTGATGTAGAAGCCCTCCATGGTCGATTCCCCCTCTGGCGGAGCGCCGGCGAAGGCTCCAAGATGGGATCTCGCGGATACAGAAGGTTACGGTGGTGGAAATTGTGCTTCGTTGGATCCATGGATGTTTTCGGGATACGTAGGTATATATAGGAGGAAGAAGTACATCGATGGCTGTCGGTGTCAAAACCGGCGGATCTCAGGTAGGGGGTCCTGTTCTGTGCGTCTTAGGCTGATGGTAACAGGAAGAGAGGGACACAATGTTTACCCAGGTTCGGGCCCTCTCGATGGAGGTAAAACCCTACTTCCTGCTTGATTAATACTAATGATACGAGTAGTACAAGAGTAGATCTACCACGAGATTGTAGAGGCTAAACCCTAGAATCTAGCCTATGATGATTATGATTGTAATTGTGATCGGCTTTCTAAGGACCAACCTCTCCGGTTTATATAGACACCGGAGAGGGCTAGGGTTTACACGGAGTCGGTTACAAGGAAGGAAATACAATATCCGGATCGCCAAGATTGTCTTCCATGCAAAGGAGAGTCCCATCCGGACACGGGACGGAGTCTTGAGTCTTGTATCTTCACGCTCCAATAGTCCGGTCGATGTATATAGCCCGGCCTTCCGGATACCCCCTAATCCAGGATTCCCTCAGTAGCCCCTGAACCAGGCTTTAATGACGATGAGTCCGGCGCGCAGTCTTGTCTTGGGCATTTCAAGGCGGGTTCCTTCTCTGAATACTCCAAAGTAATTATCGTACACGTAGACCATGTTCGGATCTGCAAAATGATCTTCACATACCACCATAGAGAGAATGATATTTCAGCTGACAACTTTTTAGACGACGTGATATGTCATTACGGTCGGGTCATTATTCGAACCGTTTTCCCACAACCAGCCACAGCGCGTATTGCGAGGCGGTTTCCTTGACACGTCTTGTCAAAGCAGAGATCGTGTCCCCTTATCACGGGATTCTCATCAATACGGGTATGGGTAATCCCACCGCGCCATCAATCGTGGCGCTTGGGAAGTAAGCGATTATCAACGGGCAAGTGAGAAGGCACACCGCTTTCGTCGCCCTTATAAAGGGATAAATGATCCCCATTCTCACCCACGCCTTCCTCCTCCTTCGCTCATCCTTGCCTCCTCGAGCTCTAGTGCCCTAGTCCAAGTCTTCTCTGCACAGCTGAACATGTCCGGAGCAGGACGTAAGTGGGTGGCTTCCACCATGAAGGAGAAGCATATCATGAATCTTCGGGCGGCCTGATACTTGGCCGTAGACATAGTGCACCGGCTACCGGACGACGGGCAGGTCATTCCAACCCCGGGACCCCATGAGAGGGTCGTGTTTCTTGCCCACTTCGTCCGTGGACTGGGGTTTCCACTTCATCCCTTCGTCCGCGGGCTCATGTTCTACTACGGGATAGATTTCCATGATCTAGCCCCAAAATTCGTCCTCAACATCTCGGCGTTCATCGTCGTATGCGAGGCCTTCCTCCGCATCAAGTCTCACTTTGGCTTGTGGCTACAAATCTTCTACGTGAAGCCGAAAATCATGAGCGGCCAGCAAGCGGAGTGCGGAGGGGCCATGGTGGGCAAGATGCCTAATGTCACCTGGCTTGACGGCTCCTTCATGGAGACCGTGAAAGGGTGGCAATCAGGGTGATTCTACATCACCGAGCCGCGCGACGCCAACTGGGCGGAGGCCCCCGAATTCCAATCCGGAACCCCCATGCGGCCCCCTGGCCTGGGGCAAACCTGCGGAGCTGACCGGACTCCAAAACTGCATCAAGAATAAGAAGGACAAGAACATCAAGTTTGTCAACATGATCCAGGTCATGCTCGTTCATCGGACTCTTCCATGCCAAAGGCGGGTGTTTAATCTGTGGGAGTTCATCCCGACCGAACACCAAACGCTTCGAAAGCTTTATGGCATGAAGCACAAAGATGCATGGAAGGCGCTGTTCAATGCCTCCAAAGTACCTCCTCCCATATCCGAGGACCGTGGACTTCATGCCGCGCGGCCTCATTGTCCGATGAGTTTTTTGACTACCACCAGATTCAGTTCTTCCCAATATATTCATGAGGGAGTCTTAAGTAATTGTGCATATTTGATCAGGATTATGTGGAGACAGCGGAGCGGATTGACTGTCCAGCTCCGCTGCCAGAAGGCCCAGCTGATGCGCTCCTTTCGGAGATGCTAGTCCCGGCGCCCTACAAGGCACCGGAGAAGAAGGCCGAAAAGAAGGCCCCGGGGACAAGGAAGGGTCTCTGGCGTAAAGTTGTACCGGAGGCCTCGTCCGAAGACGAAGAGGAACACTCCTCCCTCGAAGGGGAGGAATAAGAAGAAGAGGCCGCCCCATCCGGAGAGGATGGGGGGCCTGAGAAGGCGGACCAGGGGGCCAGGATAGGCTCCCGGCGCAAGGCCGTCATACCCTCGTTACCCGACGACGACGAGGCAGATTCCTCCCACGGAGGCGGGGGGAAACAAGAAGAAACTCTGCCTCCCCGCACTGGGGGGAGAAAAAGAGGAAAGCCGCCCCGGAGGGGGAGGCTGGGACGTCCAAGAAGGGAAAGGCATCCCTTCCGGACTACTCCACCACTGCCGCTGATAGCGAGGAGGGGTGGCTGCCCAGGGGGAAGCCCCTAGCAAGATCATAAGTATCCACACTCTACCGTGATTTTGCTTCATAGTCTTGTTATAACGCCGAACTTGTATATAGTCCGGCCAGGGTCCATCCCGAGGTGTCATCTTCAGATGGGTCCTTGAGCGATTCAGCGATGAACTCGCTCCCGACGGCCACTACTCCTCAGCCTACGGAAGACACGAAGGTGTTGTCCCAAAGGCTCCCAAAGCGGGGGGAGGTGACTTTGGAGGCGCCCCAAGGCAGAATTTCAGACATCGGACACGCGGGGTTCAAGATCCCCTCGGATCGTGTTGATGAGGGCCGCAGTAAGCCGGGCTCTCAGCCGAATACTATTCCGGAACCTCCAGTGGTTCCGGACTCAGGCGGGCAGCCCCTCGTTAGGCAGGGTGAGCCGTCTGTGCCGAGGACTTCCGCTACGCTCGAGGCATCGGATTGTCTGCTAGAAGCGCTTCGCGGCGCTTCCATGGATGAAGAGCACCGTACTCTTATGAGTGCGGTGATTCTGAAGGTTTTGTCTGCCAAGAGCGGACTAACCCAAGCTTGCACCAGCCTCCTGACAGGCTTTGAGGTAAGTAATAAAAATCTATGAAATTACCACCCGATAGGTAGTAGCCCCTGATACTCTGTTTGGTGTTCGGAAAGAAAAACCAAACGGAGGGTCAATTATAATCCGCAGGAGTCTAATAATAAGTGTGCATGTGAATAAGCAGGTTGTGCTGCTTGTCGCTGCTGTCCGCACAGCCGAGATCACCAGACTAAAACAGGACCTGGAGCATGCGCTGGGCGAGCTCGACCTCACGAAGAGGCAGCTCGAAGAGAACAAAGGTGAGTGATTCCCCGCTCTCATATAATGAAGGGTAGATAAAATTGGTTATTCGAATGACGAAGCATCATGATTTTGTAACAGGGGCCACCACCGAAGTGGCGTCTCTGAAGAAAGCATTGTCCGAGGCCGAAGACAAGGCAGCCTTGGAATGCAAGGAGCGCGAAAAGCAAGATGCTAGAGTGGGCGAGATATAGCAAGAGCTCCAGGAGCTCAGCAAGAAGTTCGAGGCTGTGGAGCATGATCTTAAGATGAAAGAGGCCGAGCTTGCGAAGGCCCTTGCGAGTATGAAAGACGCCAAGGCCGAAGCCGAAAAGGCACAGCAGGAAATCCAGGCGGCCAAGAAGATAGCGGCGGGTAAGACATTCTTTATGCAAAGCAAGCATGTGGAGGAGGCGTTTCTTTTACTTACTCGAATTCGGAGCTCTCCAGGGGCATTCGCAGATTTTCCATGCAGCGTATCAGATGCCGCGGAGTTCTACCGTGCCAAGGAGGGGAGCTCAAGGGAGAAGTTGTTCTGGTCCCAGTATGCTGGGGCCAAACATCCAATGCCTCTGAGTGACCAACTGAAGTAGTTGGTCGAACTCCATAGGGCGGCCGAAGTGGCTATGAAAGATTTCATAGTCCGAATGTGGCCTGGTGAGCCCCTGCCCACTAGCTACTTCGGCCTGATCAAGCGGATGGTGAATGCCTGTCCGCGGCTTGAAGTTATCAAGCGATCCGTTTGCATTGAGGGTTCCCGCCGTGCAACGGGCCTCTACTCCAGGAATTACACCTTTGAAGGTGGTTTTGGTGGGCTTGATCCTTGAAGGGTCGATGCCCATTTTTTGCACTGCGTCCAGATAAAGCAGGTTCAGGCTGTTGCCGCCGTCCATAAGGACTCGCGTGAGGTGGAATCCGCCGATGATTGGGTCTAGGACCAATGCGGCTGAGCCGCCATGACGGATCCTGGTAGGGTGATCCCTACGATCAAAGGTTATCGGACAAGCTGACCATGGGTTGAATTTGGGGGCGACTGGCTCCATCGCATAGATGTCCCGTAGTGCTCGCTTCCGTTCCCGCTTGGGAATGTGGGTGGCGTAGATCATGTTAACCGTGTTCACCTGCGGAGGAAATTTCTTCTGTCCCCCCGTGTTCGGACGCCGGAGCTCCTCGTCATCGTCGCTGTGCAGCCCCTTGTCCTTGTTTACAGTGTTTATTTTGCCGGCCTGTTTGAACACTTAGCAATCTCTATTGGTGTGGTTGGCTGGCTTGTCCGGGGTGCCGTGACTTTGGCATGAGCATTCAAGTATGCGGTCCAGACTGGACGGTCCCTGATTGTTTCTTTTGAACGGCTTCTTCTGCTGACCGGCTTTAGATCCGATGTATCCGGTGTTGACTACTGTGTCTTCGGTGTTGTCGCCGTTGTTCCGTCGCTTGTGTCTATTGCGCCGTGGCTTGCCGTTATTGTCACGGACGTCCGAAGTGCCCGAATGTGGCGTGCTGCTGCTGCGAGCCAACCAGCTGTCCTCGCCCGCGCAAAAGCGGGTCATTAGTGTCGTGAGAGCTGCCATGGACTAGGGTTTCTCCTGGCCGAGGTGTCGGGTGAGCCACTCATCGCGGATATTATGCTTAAAGGCCGCCAGGGCTTCGGCGTCCGGACAGTCAACTATTTGGTTATTTTTAGTTAGGAACCGAGTCCAGAATTTCCTGGCTGACTCTCTGGGTTGTTGAGTAATGTGGCTCAAGTCATCGGCGTATGGTGGCCGCACATATGTGCCTTGGAAGTTGTCGAGGAATGCGTCTTCCAGGTTTTCCCAACTGCCAATGGAATTTGCGGGCTTAAGGGGAAGATACTTGATGGCGTGTAGATCGTCTCTGCGGGCCATGTGAATGTGGAGAAGGAAATCTTCGATCCATACTGTGGGGTCTGTTGTGCCATCATATGATTCGATGTTTACGGGTTTGAACCCTTCTGGGAATTCATGATCCATCACTTCATCGGTGAAGCGGAGGGGGTGTGCGGCACCTCTGTGCTGGGCTATGTCGCGGCGCAGTCCGACTAAGTCTGGTTGATTGTGTTCGGCCCGGCCGGATTTACTGTTAGTGTATCCGGTATGACGGTCATCGTCATGTGATGTAGCGCGCCCCCGTGATCCGTAGATCGATCTTGGTTGTCCTGCGGTGTTTTTCAATCTGTCTCGCAGGTCCTGAGTATTGCCCCGGGCCGTAGTAAACTGGCGCGGGGGTGCGGGCTGGTATTCGGGCTGATATGCCGTTTTATCCCGGCCACGAGGTGGCCGGTCAGCCGTGTGGCGCTTGAGTCCATATTCCTCGGCTGCCAGGACTTCTGTCCATCTGTCTGTGAGTAGGTCTTGATCAGCTTGAAGCTACTGCTGCTTCTTCTTCAGGCTCCTCGCAGTGGCAATAAGCCGACGCTTGAAGCGCTCCTGCTCCACGGGGTCCTCAGGCACGCCGAACTCGTCGTCGCCGAGGCTAATCTCGTCTTTGGAGGGGGGCATGTAGTTGTCCTCCTCCGGGTACCCGTCCATCGCCTGTTCATCTGGGCTGTCCTGCCCATCTTCCTGCTTGGCCTGCTCGAAGGCGGGCTGATCGGGGTTGTATTCATCTTCGGCACCGTCCGGATTGTTTTCGTCTCTGGTGCCGGTATTGCTCTGGCGGGGCTTGGAGCGACGCTGGCAACGCCCATGCTTTGCTTTATTCTTGGAGGGGTTATCCTCCATTGCCTCATCGCCATTGGTTTCATTCGGAGTGTCCACCATATATATGTCATATGAAGAGGTGGCTGTCCACCGCCCCGTGGGTGGTGGTTCCTGTTCTTCTCCTACATCGTCGTCCAAACCGTTGATGTCTTCGGAGTCGAAGTCAAGCACGTCGGTCCAATCATCGACCGTGGCTATGAAGTGGGTGGTGGGTGGGCAACGAATTCCTTCGTCGCTAGCTTCCCACTCGAGCCGAACATAGTTCGGACAAGAGCCTCCTGACAAAGAGAGAGACTTTAATGAGTTCAGCATGTCGCCCAAGGGCGAGTGCTGGAAGATATCCATAGCAGTAAACTCCATCACCGGAGCCCAACCAAGCTCGGCGGGCTTGGGAGCGCGCGGACTGGAACCTACAACCGGATATGAGTCCGGGGGTCCGGAGTCACAGGCTTCCTTAGAAGTGAGGCATGTGTTCGGCTCTACCGCCGATAAATGTGCGTCCGGTGGGGCGGGGTCCATCCACCCGTCCTTGGGCCATGCAGTTTGCTCCGGATTTAGGTCCGGGGCTGCTGCAGGGGTGATATCCCGAGCGTCGTCCGACAGCAGGTCTAAGCCGTGCTCATCGCGACTGTCCGGCGCTCCTGGCACAGGCCCGATTCCGTTGAAGATCAAGTCTCCGCGGATATCGGTCGTTTAGTTTAGGTTTCCGAACCTGACCTGGTGGCCAGGGGTGTAGTTGTCGATCTGCTCCAGTTGGCCAAGCAAATTGGCCTGCAGCACGAAGCCGCCGAACACGAAAATCTGTCCGGGAGAAAAGTCTCACCCTAGACCGTGTTGTTGACGATTGAAGGCGCCATCAAGCCTTGCAGCGGCGACACAGAGGAACTCTCATTGAAAGCACCAATGTCGGTGTCAAAACCGGCGGATCTCGGGTAGGGGGTCCCGACCTGTGTGTCTTAGGCTGATGGTAACAGGAAGCGAGGGACACAATGTTTACCCAGGTTCGGGCCCTCTCGATGGAGGTAAAACCCTACTTCCTGCTTGATTAATATTGATGATATGAGTAGTACAAGAGTAGATCTACCACGAGATCGTAGAGGCTAAACCCTAGAAGCTAGCCTATGATGATTATGATTGTAATTGTGATCGGCCTTCTAAGGACCAAGCTCTCCGGTTTATATAGACACTGGAGAGGGCTAGGGTTTACACGGAGTCGGTTAAAAGGAAGGAAATACAATATCCGGATCGCCAAGCTTGTCTTTCACGCAAAGGAGAGTCCCATCTGGACACGGGACGGAGTCTTGAGTCTTGTATCTTCACGCTCCAATAGTCCGGTCGATGTATATAGTCCGGCCTTCCAGATACCCCCTAATCCAGGATTCCCTCAATGGCCGCATGTGGGGCCCAGGAGATAGGGAGCGCGCCCAAAGGGGGTGGGCGCGCCCTCCTGTCTCCTGGCCGCCTCGCAAGCTTCTTGACTTGCACTCCAAGTTCTCCGGATCACGTTCGTTCCAAAAATCACGCTCCCGAAGGTTTCATTCCGTTTGGACTCCGTTTGATATTATTTTTCTTTGAAATACTGAAATAGGCAAAAAAACAGCAATACGGGTTGGGCCTCCGGTTAGTAGGTTAGTCCCAAAAATGATATAAACATGTAAAATAAAACCCATAAACATCCAAAAGGGGTAATATGATACCATGGAACAATAAAAATATATAGATACGTTGGGGACGTATCAGTGCTGGACCCAATAATCAATGGATACCATCTCACTCGAGTCCTTATGGACGGCGGCAGTAGTCTTAACCTGATATACCAGGACACTGTCCGCAAAATGGGGATAGACCCGTCAAGAATCAGCCAAAGCAATACTACCTTCAAAGGAGTGATACCAGGCGTCGAGGCCCGCTGCACGGGCTCTCCAGTACTAGAGGTTGTATTCGGTTCTCCTGACAACTTCAGAAGCAAAGAACTAATCTTCGACATCGCTCCATTCCGAAGTGGCTATCACGCACTACTCGGGAGAACGACCTTCGCTCGTTTTAATGCAGTACCGCACAACGCCTATCTTAAACTCAAGATGCCCGGTCCACGTGGCGTCATCACAGTTAGTGGAAATACAGAGTGTTCCTTACTTGCGGAAGAATATGTGGCGGCTCTAGCAGCCGAACACTGAGCGGCCCTCCAACTAGAATAAACGATGGGTCGTCAAGACCACAGACACGGTTAGACGAGTCCGGCGCTCCACCAGATATAACAGCCCAGATAAACCTGAGCTGGGTTGATAGATATACCCCCATAAGTGGTGCTCGGGGCTGCTCGCAAAAAAGAAAGCCCATAGTTTGGCTCGACCCTATTAATACAATAACATATTGCATTTTCATGGTTCATTCAGATTAACCAACTCTTCGCATGAAGTCTTTCACCTGGGTTTTTCCTTTTTTATAGATGATCATCGTGCTACACCCCTCCAGGAGATGGCACAACGGAGATAAAGGCGCAGACGTGCAGCAGGGCCCCGCTCAAAGGTTTCTTTTTAGATTAAGACCCTGTGTAAACCTTTTTTAATGTCTCTTGTTGCTTCATACCCTCTGGACACTTAACACAACTGGGAGGGATACTGGTGTTCTTGACACTTCGTCACGCCAGACTAATGCATGTACCTGGAAACGCAGGGCTCATTATCGAGGCTGTTACTCAGCGCAATATATGTTGTAAAGTCCGAATACCTTAGGGAGTGTTCGGCGTCGCGAGTTTGGCCTTATATGCATCAACTCCGAATCATGTCTTTGGTCAAATGTGGGTTTGCCCGGCTCCCGTGTTTTGCTACCTTAAGTTCCACTCTATCGGCTAAGGGGGCACCGGGAGAACTACTGCGATTGTGCCCTGGTTCATCTGGGTGAGCACCTTAGTAGAGAAAGCCAAAAACTGACTGTCATGATATAGCACGAGACTGGTCAACCACTCGATGACTCAGCGGAATCTTCATGATTCCTCCACATTAACGAAGAGCTGGTTTCCAGGTCATGTACGTACGCGCATCACATTCGGATGAACACGGAAGTACCAGGGGCTATATAGTAGCCCCACGGTCAAACTCCTATGGCTAAGTGAAAGTGTTAAAGTTATATAGTCCGATTGCCTGGTTAGCCGCGCTATCACCTCCTTAATGGACCAAGACGTTGGATCAAGTGTGATTATGTGCTTTTCCGAACACCCCCGCATTATATGCGTGGGGGCTAAAGCCGATGACTGCAAACTTTCAGGTTATATACATACATATACATAAACGGCCGCACAGGAGGCACTATAATACTTTCAGGCAAAAGTATAAACACAGCCTCTATAATCAAAATAGCATTGTTTTTTCCAATTCAGATACATGTCACTCGAACATGGTACTCTTCGAGCACTGAGCCTCTTTTAAACGGGCACCTTCTAAGACTTCTTCAAAATAGTGCTCGGCCGGGTCCTGGCCTCCCGCCGGACCCCGGGTTGCAATAGCGGTGGCCTCCATCCCTGCCCAGTATGTCTTAACACGGGCAAGAGCCATCCGCGCACCCTCCATGCACGCTAACCTCTTCACAGCGTCGATATGCGACACAGCACCAAGGAATTGTTGCACCAAACCAAAATAACTGTTCGGCCTTGGTCCTCTCGGCCAAAGATGATCCACGACAGACCTCATAGCAAGCTCGAACAACCTATGGAGCTCATCCCATGCGGCCATCCTCTCATTCAATGGCAGCGGACGCGTCGGGGCACTAAACTGCGACCAGAACAACCTTTCTATCTCATGGTCTTTCCGATCTTTGTAAAACTCAGTCGCATCAGCAGCACTCTTTGCCAAGTCCGCATACACGTCTGCGGCACTCCACAACTGATCCAGAGGGGCATACTTCGGATCTCCAAACTTCATCCACAACAAATAGGGCCTCCCAGCCGTGATATCTCCAGCTTCACGAAGCTCCTCCCTTATCCCTCTCATTTTAGAGCGGGTTTCCTTGGCCGCCTCCAGGGCCTCCTTCAGGTCAGCCGCTTTCGCTTGGCTTTCCTTTTCAAGGAGCTCATAGCGGTTGGCAGCATCTTTCAGCTCAATAGCCATCTTGGCTATCCTTTCTTCGCTCTGGCGATGAGCAGCCTGTTTGGCTCTTAACTCTTCGACTGCCTTCAGGGCGGACGCATCACTTATTCGGGCTTGTTCCTTGGCTTGGGCAAGCTCCGCCCAAAGGGTCTCTACGGCAGCAGCTCCATCTGCAGTCACAGCATGTTATAGATACTAGAATCATGCTCCTCTTAACATTTGCTGACAAGCCCAACATACATACCCTGGGCTTCGTCAAGCCGCTTGTTAAAAAGCGTGATATCGGCATCTGCCACGTCAAGCTACCGCTTCAGTTCGGCAAAATCAGCAGACCGGTCAGCCACCGGACCCTCAGCCGCCTGCACATAAAAGTAGTGCGAGTAACACCTGGGATTATGATCCTCTGTTTGCCACCTCTGGATGGCAACCAGAGTCTCAGGGGCTACTATCTATACATAGCACACCTAGCATGTGCGGTACCACCAAAAATACATATATTATTTTTTGTGTACCTCAAAACCTCTCAGCAGACTCGTAAAAGCTTCATTCAAACCGCATTTGGCGGATGAAATCCTCTCAACCACCATACCCATTAAGGCACGATGCGTCTCTGAGATGGCCGCTTGCTCCAGAAGACCCATCAGTGTGTCCGGCCGTGTGCCGGACAATCCCGAACTCTTTTTGTTGCTCTCCTTGGGAGCTGAATATTCCGGACTTCGGGCAGCCGAAGTGTCAACTTCTGGCCTCGGCGGACCAGGAGAAATCCTCCGTGACGACACCTCGGGATCATCCGCCCCATGTGGCGGGGAGGTGGGAGGAGGCGTTTCGCTCTCCATCATCTCCGGAAGAAGATACCCCGAAGACGAACTCTGCGGAGAAGGGCTACGAGCCAGACTGCAACAAATATGTCTCGATTATTATTCTCAGAGACAAAACAGGATATGTTTACCAAAGTACTCTTTTTACTTACGGCTCGGTTGAGGGCTGGCCCCCTCGCGGTTGCTGTGCGGTAAGGAAGCCCTCTGGGGCAGGGCCCCCTGGCGAGGGTTTCTTCCCTCGTTTGGAAGCCTCCGTTTCCAAGTTTTCAGAGGCGGCCCTTTTCTTACCTTGAGGAGAGGGGATTTTAGATTCACCTCCCCAATTATCCTCCTTCGCGGAGGCACTTACTCCCCCGATTTGGATGGGTAAAGTATGAGAACCACATGTGGCTTCTCTATTCCTCCCCTCATCTTCTCCTGATGGCACCTGATACGGTGCGTGCTCAAGCATCCTGGTCAATAAAGGATCCGGCAAGCCTTCGGGAAGGGGGCCAAACACCTAATCCTCTCCGCCTTCCTTATCCAGTCCTGGCAGAGAGTAATTTTCTAGAATGATGTTATAACAAACATAAAGGACGACGTGTTCAGTAGCGGAATTACTTACTTGGGTATCTGGACGGTTGCAGTTGAGACCCGCATCCTCGGTGGTGTCCGGACACTTTATTCGTGATCCGAAGAACAATCCATGCATCTCTTTGAGCGTCATGCCGAAGAATTGTTGAATGGTTCGCGGTCCTTCCGGGTTGAACTCCCACATATGGAGAGGTCGACATTGGCATGGCAGGACCCGACGAACCAGCATTACTTGCATTACCTTGACAAGACTCACATCCCTCTTAAGGAGGTCTCAGATGCGGCTTTGTAGTATCGGCACATCGTTAACTGGCCCCCAGTCCAGCCCCTTGTTGACCCATGACGCCAGTTGAAGTGGAGGGCCCGAGCGGAACACTGGAGCGGCCACCCGCCTTGTACCTCGGGGAGCTCTGATGTAAAATCACTCCCATTGCCATAAATCGGAAGTTTCTGTGAAGGAACTCTTTAGCCATGGGGCGTCGGCACCTTTGCTTATTATAGCGCCTCCGCACTCCGTGTGGCGCCCGTCAATCATCTTCGGCCTCACATTGAAGGTCTTGAGCCATAGGGCGAAGTGGGGAATGATGCGGAGGAAGGCTTCACACACGATGATAAACGACGAGATGTGAAGGATGGAATCCGGTGCTAGATCGTGGAAGTCTAGCCCGTAATAGAACATGAGCCCTCTCACAAAGGGATCAAGACTAAAACCTAGCCCTCGAAGGAAGTGGGAAATAAATATGACACTCTTGTTGGGTTCGGGAGTGGGGATGACCTGCCCTTGAGCAGGCAGCCTGTGCGAGATCTCGGCGGTGAGATACCTGGCCTCCCTAAGCTTCTTGATGTCCTCCTCTGTGACAGAGGAGGCCATCCACCGGCCTTGAAGGTTGGATACGGACATGGTTGAAGGTCCAAAGTGCTTAACTTGAGCCTTGGGTGTTGGAACTCGAGGTGCGGGAGGGGAAGGATCAAGCGTGGGAATAAAAGGACAGGCCTTGGCCCCCTTATAAAGAGGACGAATATCAATCGTCTCCCGCGTGACCGTTTGGGACTTGCCTAAGATCGAGGAGTCATATCAAAACAAGCGCGGTTGGGTTACCCACACCTGTATTGATGAGAATCTTGTGATAAGGGGAACACGATCTCTGCTTCGACAACACGTGCCAATAAAACCGCCTCGCAGCACGTGTAGTGGCTGGTTGTGAAAAACGGTTCGAATAATGACCGGGCCGTGGCATGATGTCACGCTACGAAAAGTTGTCAGCAGATTAGATTTTTGGAATATTGTGCTCTCTACGGTGGTATGTGGAATTTGTTTTGCAGAGCCGGACACGATTCTTGTGTTCAAAATCTTCTATGGAGTATTCAGAGAAGGAACCCGCCTTGCAATGCTGAAGACAATCTGCGTGTCGGACTTATCGTCATTGAAGCCTGGTGCAGGGGCTACTGAGGGAGTCCGGGATTAAGGGGTCCTCGGACAGCCGGACTATATAATTTGGCCGGACTGTTGGACTATGAAGATACAAGATTGAAGACTCCGTCCCATGTCTGGATGGGACTCTCCTTTGTGTGGAAGGCAAGCTTGGCAATTCGGATATGTAGATCTCCTTCTCTGTAACCGACTCTGTGTAACCCTAGCCCCATCCGTGTCTATATAAACCGAAGGGTTTAGTCCGTAGGACAACAACAATCATAATCATAGGCTAGCTTCTAGGGTTTAGCCTCTACGATCTCGTGGTAGATCAATTCTTGTAATACTCATATCATCAAGATCAATCAAGCAGGAAGTAGGGTATTACCTCCATCGAGAGGGCCCGAACCTGGGTAAACATCGTGTCCCCCGCCTCCTGTTACCATTAGCCTTAGACGCACAGTTCGGGACCCCCTACCCGAGATCCGCCGGTTTTAACACCGACAGGGACCCTTTCCGAAGATTACTTTTAAATCATTGACCATAGCAAGTACGTGATCATCAGTACGCATGGCGGGCTTCTTCCGGTGATCTGCCTCGCCTTTGAAGTGCTTGCCTTTCTTTCGACATTGATGGTTGGTCGGAAGGAATCGACGATGCCCCAGATAAACATTCTTCCTGCATTTGTCCAGGTATATACTTTGGGTGTCATCTAAACAGTGCGCGCATGCGTGGTTTCCCTTGTTTGTCTATCCTAAAAGGTTACTGGGAGCAGGCCAATCATTGATGGTGACAAACAGCAACGCATGCAGGTCAAATTCCTCCTGTTTGTGCTCATCCCACACACGTACACCTTTTCCAGTCCACATCTGTAAAATTTCTTCAACTAATGGCCTTAGGTACACATCAATGTCTTTGTCGGGTTGCTTAGGGCCTTGGATGAGAACTGGCATCATAATGAACTTCCGTTTCATGCACAGCCAAGGAGGAAGGTTATAGATACATAGAGTCACGGGCCAGGTGAAGTGATTCCTGCTCTGCTCCCCGAAAGGATTAGTGCCATCCGCTCTTAAACCAAACCATACATTCCTTGCGTCACCTGCAAACTCCTTCCAGTACTTTCTCTCGATTTTTCTCCACTGCGACCCGTTAGTGGGTGCTCTCAACTTCCCGTCTTTCTTACGGTCATCTCTGTGCCACCGCATCGACTTGGTATGCTCTTTGTTTCTAAACAGGCGTTTCAACCATGGTATTATTGGAGCATACCACATCACCTTGGCAGGAACCCTCTTCCGAGGGCACTTGCCGTCAACATCACTGGGGTCATCTCGTCTGATCTTATACTGCAATGCACCGCATATCGGGCATGCGTTCAAATCCTCGTACGCAGCACAGTACAGGATGTAGTAATTAGGGCATGCATGTATCTTCTGCACCTCCAATCCTAGAGGGCAAACAACCTTCTTTTCTGCATACGTACTGTCGGGCAATTCGTTATCCTTTGGAAACTTCTTCTTCAATATTTTCAGTAGCTTCTCAAATCCTTTGTCAGGCACAACATTCTCTGCCTTCCACTGCAGCAATTCCAGTACGGTACCGAGCTTTGTGTTGCCATCTTCGCAATTGGGGTACAAACCTTTTGTGTGATCCTCTAGAATGTGATCGAACTTCACCTTCTCCTTTTGACTTTCACACTGACTCCTTGCATCAACAATGACCCGGCGGAGATCATCATCGGGCACATCGTCTGGTTCCTCTTGATCTTCAACAACTTCCTCCGTTGCAGCATCACTGTATTCAGGGGGCAGATAGTTCTCATCGTCCTCTTATTCTTCGTTGTCTTCCATCATAACCCCTATTTCTCCGTGCTTGGTCCAACCATTATAGTGTGGCATGAAACCCTTATAAAGCAAGTGGGTGTCAATGATTTTCGAGTCAGAGTAAGACTTTGTATTCCCACATACAGGGCATGGACAACACATAAAACCATTCTGCTTGTTTGCCTCAGCCACTTCGAGAAAATCATGCACGCCCTTAATGTACTCGGAGGTGCGTTTGTCACCATACATCCATTGCCGGTTCATCTGCGTGCATTATATATAATTAAGTGTGTCAAAAACCATTACAGAACATCATGAATAGATAATTAAGTGACCAAATTAATAGAAGTTTATCATCTCACATTAAAACCAAAGTACATAAATAGTTCTCATCTAACAACATATAGCTCTCTAGAGCATCTAATTAATTAAACCATACATTGAAACTATGTAAAACATTTCAATGCCAAAACAAATGCGATCATAATCGCAACCAAGGTAACAATTGATCCAACTGCATAATGATACCAAGCCTTGGTATGAATGGCATATTTTCTAATCTTTCTAATCTTCAAGCGCATTGCATCCATCTTGTTCTTGTGATCATCGATGACATCCGCAACATGCAACTCCAATATCATCTTCTCCTCCTCAAATTTTTTTAGTTTTTCCTTCAACAAATTGTTTTCTTCTTCAACTAAATTTAACCTCTCAACAATAGGGTCGGTTGGAATTTCCGTTCACATACCTCCTAGATAAATAAAATCTATGTCACGTTGGTCGACATAATTGTCATAAACAATAAATGAACCAAATAGTTATAAAGATATTATATACCACATCCGAATCATTGACAGGACGAGGGCCGACGGGGGCGGATACCAAAACCATCACACTAAATAATAAGAAGCAATAATAAAAGTAAGAAAATTATACAAGTATCTATATAAACATATAAGTTAGATTTTTTTTCCTTTCAGAAAGAAGATAGGAACAATAGGCTCACCACGGTGGTGCCGGCAATGAGATCGCCGCGGGCGATCAACGGCGGTGAAGACGGGGACGGGACGTGACGGACCGCTAAATCTAAACAAATATTGAGGAAAATGGAGCTTCGAGGTCGAGCTTGGAGAGGAGAAAGCTTAAGTAGCGTGGCTCGGGCATTTCATCGAACACCTGGTGTTCATAGGAGGTGAGCTAGAGCACCACAAAGCTCCCCCCCCCCTCGCCGGCCAGGAAAAATAGAGCACTGGGAGTGCTCTGCTCATGGGCGGGGGGTATATATAGGCAACTCAATGGTCCCGGTTCGTGGCACGAACTGGGACTAAAGGTTAGCCTTTCGTAACGGTTCGTGCCACGAACCGGGTCCACTGGAGGTGGACCAGGACCTAGGACCATTAGTCCCAGTTCGTGTCACCAACCGGGCCCAAAGGTCCCAGACGAACTGGGACCAATGCCCCCACGAGTCCCGGTAGGCCCCTGGCCTTACGAACCGGGACCAATGGGCCCATGGGTACCAGTTCGAGACCGAACCGGGACTAATGGGCTAACTAGGCCCAAACGTATGCCCTGTTTTCTACTAGTGAACTACTGTCGACCCACTCGTGCTGCTATGGGGGAAACCATAGGATCTGGTGTTCCAGATCGGACGATCACGGCACTGCGGTGTTGTTTCTCTCTTGGGAGCATCGTTTGTGGAGCACCGCTGGAAGTCAGAGGCAGGAGGTGGAGCGGCTTCGTCTTGCACGGAGCTTCGGTGGAGATGTCAAGTCATGCCTGACCGACAGGTGCTACACTTGGTAATGCCTAGTCGGCAGGTGCTACGCATGACAGATCTTCCAAAGACTTCAAGCTGTGTCGGCTGGTGGTACTTGGCAACTTGGTGCTGAGGTGTATCAGTGGCGACCGTGACGTGCACAACTGTTTGCGCGCAGGGAGGAGGTGACGTTGGGCGCCGTGGTGGCGTCAACGATAGCTAGACCGACCAAGGTTGATGCATCAGTATAGTTCTGAAGATGGAGTTGTGGCAGTTGGCGGCGGCGGCCTTTGAGAGCACGTCGGACCGGTGAGATCCATGCCCGGCAGGCGTCCTGGATGGGTCCTCAAGTCTTAAATGTTAGGTTTGGCTGTGATGTCTATTTGGTATTAGGCCCAGGCTATCTGCGCCCCTTCATCAACTGGATAGATGTAGCGACAGTTTGTTGCTTAGACGACGGCTTTAGTCTTACTGTGGTATTACTTTGTAAGGTCTTGTGAGAATAATTAATAAAGTGGCCATATACATCTCCCAGATGCAGAGGCCGGGGGTCATCCTCCTTTTCTAAAAAAAGACAAGTGTGTACAACCCCTAAAAAATTCAAAATACCCATGGAGAGGTAAAAGGAGAAATACCGATGTGTATAGTGTGCTTGCAGGACATTCATGCTAATCCTAGATTTGCTCCTTCTCAAGTTTCTTTGCAGATTAAAAATCTTCTCGAGCTGATTTGGGAGCAAAAGACAATAATTCCCAGAGTCAAGACTTTTGCTTGGAGGCTTCTCCGGGAGGCCCTTCCCACAGGTTTGAGAGCTGGCCGCTTTTCTGTACATATCTCTCAATTTTGTTGCAGATGTGGACAGCAAGAAGATGAGATGCATTTGTTTTTTATTTGTGACTTTGCTAGAGCTGCTTGGTTCTCTTCTCCTTGGTGCATTAGAACGGATGCTCTAATTCAAGCCAATCATACTATTCACAGCGTTTTACATGATTTAATTAGCATGAATCATTCCCATGCATCTGTGCCTAGCATCCTCAATTTTTTGTGGTGCCTATGGAAAGCTCGGAATGACCATCTTTTCAATAGGAAGAGAGCTCTTCCCTATCAAATTCATATTGCTGCTAAACATCAGATGTTGAATTGAATTCGATGTTGAATTGAATGATAATATGCATGTTTCTCTCCAAAATAACATTGTTTGTGTTGTGCCTACTGTTAACCAGCTACGTATGCAGGGAAAAACAATTAAGTCTGATCTTCTGCTAATAGGACCAAGAGTTTACTCTGATGCAGCTTTCAGGTGCAGAAAAATCCCTGGTTTAACTCAAGGAATGGTGGCTACTGGCATCGGAGTCTACCTTTGTTTGCCACAAGACCCAACGGAAATCAATGTTCAGATTCAAGTGTCTTCTGCGGATACAGATTCTTCTTTGAAAGCGGAAGCTTTGGCTCTTCTCTTGGCGACTCAAGTGGCTAATCGCCTTAACATTTCTCAGCCTACTTTCCTCACCGACTGTCTCTCTTTGGCATCGTTTGCTGCTTCTTCTAAGGCTTATGATGTTGCCATCCCCTGGGCTATCAGGAAAATACTAGCTGAATGTTTCTTCTTCTCCTCTGATCTTCATGCTCAGGTGTTTCACATTTCTAGGGAGATCAATGGAATTGCCCACAATATGGCTCAACAGGTTCTTGGGCCTAATCTAGGACCTGACATATGTTGTTTTGCCTCAGCTCATCGAAATGGATCTTGCCCTGTAGTTTCTCTTCTTTCCAATTTTCAGTTCCAGGGATTTGTAATCCATGTTGTACACTGTTATTGAGCTGAGTAGTAAAGTTTGGCGCTTTGTGCGCCTTCTGTTGTTCAAAAAAAAAAGATGTGTATAGTGTCAATTCAGCTTTTGTCTTCTTTTGACATTATTCATGATGGATTTGTCTTTTTTGTTTCTAAATATGTATTTCGTGTTTGAATCTGAACTTTTTAGGGGTTGCAAACATAAGTGTATTCAGGTTTTTTTAAAATAATGAAAAGTTTAAATTTGAATTTGTAAATATGTGTTTGGTTCCACATGATATTTTCCCCAGTACGCAGGAAGCACACCGCAGCCTCTCAAGTCAAGCATGCTGACTCCACCAGCACAAAAGTAATAGCTTTGATCTTTGAACCTCTGTCCACCCAATCAGCCAATCATGATCGCCCATGCCTCTCTAGTTAATCTGTTGTCTTTTCTTGTTATCGTGCCCCCTCATTTTGTCCCGATCAAGAGCACGTACAAACAAATTAACCAATTTATCTGTTGCGGACCTGCCTCTCTTATCACAAGTATGTGAATACATGATATAAAGAGGAACACAAAATTAGGGGTAGGCAGCAGCAGCAACAAGGACTAGGGAGCTGGCCATGAGGGAATGAAGGAGAGCCAAGGAAGAATATATAAGACAATTAATTTATGTTCGATCCCTGGTGTGTGTGTGTGTGTGTGTGTGTGTGTGTGTGTGTGTGTGTGTGGCTTGTCTCGTGAGAGCTCAGCGCGGGTCGGAGGATAACCTCCAATGACGCAAACCCCCACCCCACGCCTCTTGCATGCGTTTTGGGTCGGCAGATGTGTGGGGCGGGGGTCCCTGTTTTTTCTTTTTTTTTCTTTGTTTGCTTCATTATGAAATGTTTAGGATTTCAAAAGACATGAATTTCAAAAAAATGGTCATTAATTATTTTAAATTGTGATTTCAAAAAAATTCTGTGATTTAAAAAAATGTTTGTGAGTTTGAAAACATGTTTTAGATTTCAGAAAACTTTCATAAATTTTAAAAATGTTCATGATTTTCGAAAAATGCGACTTCAAATTTTTTTATGACTTCAAAAAATGTTTTTGAATTCCAAGAATCTTAATGAATTTGAAAATATGCTCATAAACTTAAAAAAATGTTAATAAATTTGAAAAAGTTTCACAATTTCAAAAAATATTTGTGAATTTCAGAAAATTTCTACGAATTTAAAAATGTTCATATTTTTTAATAAATGTTTGCAAATTCACAAATGTGTTCGTGAATAGATTTGTTTTTTCAGGAATTCAAAAAATGTTAACAAGTTTGAAAAAACTTCACAAAATTTCAAAAGAATCGCAAGTTTTAAAAAATGTCCATGAACTAATGGGAAAATAGAGATAGCATATAAAAAATAAAACCGGTTCTTGGGCCAATGGCCAGCCAGCCTTGCCCCATGTGGCTGCCCACTGTAAAGTCGGACAGTATGCAGCTCATGACATTATATGCACGGCTGCTTTTGACCCGGGCTCTATCAACAACATCAAAATCGCTTTGATTTAACTCAAATTTTTGATAAAAGATACTTTTATTGACTCAAAATAAAGCATCAAGGAATAGAAATACAATGGGCATACACTCGGCATCTGTATAATTAGGATACACACGTTAAAATCAACATACTTAATTAGATAACATGTGTCATCCAGATGTGGAATAGAGTGAATGGGTGGCAAATATATGTTGTTTTACGACAAAAGCATTAATTAGAGGACCAGGGAACAATAAATGGAGTAGATGATAGAGTGTCGAGAATTAATTGCCTGCCGGATTTGCGTTTTGTATATAAACACAACCAAGAGGTGGAACTCAAGAACGGGGTTTAAACACAGAAGAAACTGTAACCTTTGAAGGCTAACTCATCTATTTCATGAACAAGTTTAAAAATGCTCATGAATTTAAGAAAAAAATTATGAATTCAAAAATGTTCACGGATTTCACTAAATATTTGCAATTTGAAAAAAAAACATGAATAGAAAAATATCTTCAGGAATTCAAAAAAGTTAACAAGTTTGAAAAATCTTCATGAATTTCCAAAAACAATTGCAAGTTTTAAAAAAATGTTCATGAAATTTAAAATAGAAAAAGGAACAAAAGCAAAACAAAGTAACACATAAAAGTAAAAACTGGTTCAGGGAAGGTTCTAGAAATTTAAAAACACATTAAATAGTAGATGCCTTATCTTCTCTTTTAGTAATGACTAGCACACATGCCCGTGCGTTGCAACGGGAGGATAAAATTATATGCCTCTAGCTTAATATAAGAATGTATCAAGACCCCCACATGTCCGTATTCTCTAGTTCAATATAGCACCCTTTAATTAGAGCCAAACCAATATATCCTTTTTTTATTGGCACGTGCCTATAATTTTTTTTCAATTATAATTAACCGACATATTCTCTTTTATTGACGATTGGAAGCTACCACTGTCAATAATTTATGGTGTCCCTTGTTCTAAACAAGCCGACTTAGCTTGATGCGCCTGATGCGGAGCAGACCCAGTATGGGAGTGATCGAACTCACGACCTCAAAGACCCAACCACATGTTGCTAGCCACTCAAACAAATGTGTTCTGCTATCGCAATTGATGTACACACGATGTTCTGTGCACGACATTCCGGCCGATAATTGCTCTGCACCACCAGATGCTTTAGGAAAAAAAGTACAAATGGCTGGATGGAAAAGTCGTGTGCATGTCGTCTAAAAATTGTTGGCTGTATAGCAGTGCTCTTCTGGTTAGCGTTGATATTAAAGAATGTAATGCAACGTCAGATTCAAAACTTTTTTTGAACTTTTCAAAAACTAATAACAATGAAATGCCAAATATACTTGGCAACGCGAACAATTTTCCAAATTACAATTTTTTAAAAAAATTCCATACATTTTTAAAAAATACGAACAAAAAATTTGAATGGAACATTTGTTAAAATTCACAAACATTTCTTAAAAGCATGAACATTTTATAAAAATACAATTTTTTAAGTTGTGAATAATTTAGAAATTTAAACATATGGAAGAAATTTAGAAAATGTGTCTTTTAATGCAAAAATTATTTTCAATTTCTGAACATATCACTAAAATAATAATATTTTTTAATTTGCAACATTTTTAAATCTTGCACAAATTTGGACCCAAACATTTACCCAAAATGGGAATAATTTTTAAAACTCTGAAAAAAAATCAGAATGATAAAAATTTAAAATTACTCCCTCCGTTTTTTTAGTCCGCATATAAGGTTTGGTCAAAGTCAAGCACTATACAGTTTGACTAACTTTATATTAAAAAATATAAACATTCACAATATGAAATCAATATATTCAGATGCACCATGAAACATATTTTCATACTATATAGTTTTAGTATTGTAGATGTTCATAATTTTTTATGTAAATTTGGTCAAACTTTGTGTAGTTTGACTTTGACCAAATTTTATATGCGAAGTAAAAAGAAACGGAGGGAGTACAAACATTTTTTAATAGGAATGGAATTTTGGAATTGATAATAGAAACTACCAAATATACTTGAAAACGTGAACAATTTTCCAAATTTTGAACAGTTTTTTGAAAATTACATACATTTTTGGACAAAGCAAGAACAAAAAATTTGAACAGAACATTTTTGGACATACCTTTTTGAAAATTACATACATTTTTGGAAAAAGCATACATTTCTTAAATACCTGAACATTCTTATAAAAATATGAATATTTTTATGTTGTGAACAATTTTTTTAAATGGGAACATCTGTTAAACATGCAGAAGAATTTTAGAAAATGTGTTTCTTTAATGCAAACATTATTTTCAATTTTGAAACCTATATCTAAATTTTTTCGAATTTGGATCTATTTTTAAAATATATTAATTTAAATCTTGAATTTTTGTGAAAAATACGAACATTTTATTAAAAATGGTAATATTTTTTAAATTTAAACATATTTTGGCGCGACCCAAAAATCAAAACAGTTTTAAAAATATGAACACATTTTGGTAATTTGTAACTTTTTACGAAATTGTGAATAAAAATTGAAACTGCAAACGTTTTTTGAAAATTGTGGAATTTCAGAAATTTTCTAAAAATATATTTGCAATGGCCAAGGTAAAAAGAAACAGGAAATGAAAAGAGAAAGAAACAGAAAAAGAAAATTTGAAACGAAACACAAACAAAAATGGGCCGCCGTGTCTTGGTCGCCCTGTGCGTAGCTGATACTATATGCCGCATTGAGCGAAAAATAGGAATATTTTATTGCTGCGTGGACAGGAAAAAATGGCTGACTTTACTGGGCCATAGGGCGCACGGCTCACGTACGAAATTCTCCACAAATCGTTTTTCCTTTGTTAACAGATGGAGTACGAAAGTTTAGTACCACCTCGAATTGCTAACAGATGGAGTACGAAAGTTTAGTACCACCTCGAATAAAAACAAAAAATCTTTTAGCGGTGAACGGATGAAAAAAATTAGAGAAACGCACCTTACTTTATTAGTAGGTATAGATATAGATATAGATATAGATATAGATATAGATAGATATAGATAGATATAGATATAAATATAGATATAGATATAGACTTGGGCTTCTTTGGCCAACGGTTTATGTCCTTGGTTCATGACATTGTCTCCACTATGCACGGCTCCGTTTGACCCGGGCTCCATCAACAACATCAAAAACACTTTGATTTAACTTAGATTTTTAATAAATGATACTCCCTCCGTTCTATAATATAAGAGTGTTTTTGACACTACACTAGTGTGTCATCCAGATATGAAATCTAACTAATGGCTAAAAACACAAACCTCTTTATAGATGAATGGGTAGTAAATAGATGCCCTCTTAATGCACATGCATTAATTAGTGGACCATAAATGGAGTAGATGATAGAGTACCAAGAATTAACTGCCTACCAGATTTGCATTTTGTATATAAACACAACCAAGCTAGGAGGCATGGCAACCCCGCATCAGAACTCAAGAATAAGGTCTAATAAACATACAAGAAGTTGTAACCTTCCAAGGCTACCTCATCTACTCTATGGCGCTTCTCAAGGATCCCAGAGCTCTCTTCCTGGCGGCCATTGTTGTTACCGCCATGGCCATGCCATCATGCTATGCTGCACAAGGTAGTACTAAGTAATTATATGTACATGTCATCATGTCCTGTTAGTTTATTCATATCTCATACTAGTATGCGTCTTATATATGTTTATGTACATTGTGGTCAATCGAGTACTAAAAAATTTGTGCGTGCATGCACAAACACCGCAGGTGCAGAGGAGTGCACCCGGATCCTGCCGTGCACAGACAGTGCGTGCTACATCCACTGCCAGAAGCTGGGGTACAAGGACCCCAAGACGCGCTGTGAGCGTAGCCCTCCCACTAAAGGCCAGTTCTACGATACGTGCTGCTGTCTAAAACCGTAGATGGACAACAACGGGCTGCCCTCGGACTCGGAGTGATCGGTCTTAACTAGCTTGGTCGTCGTAGTGGTTACTGAAATGTTTATCCGAGCGTGTCGATCTTGCGCGTAATAATTCATGATGGTGAATGATTGACCTATTTTTTCAAGTTAAAGAATAAAGATATTGGTGAAGAAAAGTATGCATAAGTCCATCGATTTGCCTGCAGGGTTGCCCAAGATAAACTTGGCATCGATCGCTTCACGTGTGTCTTGATTTTATATGACCAGTGAAACATGTCAAAGTGTGTTCGTTTCTGGCAAATTACGGCAGATTCAGTTAGAGATCAACAGGGCCGGTTAGGCCAACTCCACCGCATGACCCATCCGAGACCCATCCGGACGTCCGCTTTTGTCCGTTTGGGATGTGATTTGGCGGACGTCCGAGGGGCGGACGGACGTATGGGGCATCTCCCAACGCGCACAAGGCCGAGAAACCCCAAACTGTCCGCCTGCGAGGCTCATCCTCCTCCCCTGCCACTCTGTTTGTCTTTTCCCCTCCGTTGCTGATGCCCTCGCGCCAGCCCCCGCCGCCCGATGCCTCCCCGCCCCCCGCCGTCGCCGCCGCGGCCGTCGTCGAGGGCCTCGGACCTCCCGCCCGCCACCAGCTCCCGGCCTCCGCGGTGGCCTCCACCGCCGCGGCGGCGCTTCTCCTGGCGGCCTTCGCCCTGTTCCTTTGGCTGCGACGAGGGAGGAAAAAGCGGGCCGAGGCGGCGGCAGCGACCGCGGGCGGCGCGAGGATGCAGCCCGCGCCCGTGCTGCGGAGGTTGTCGTACCAGCAGCTGCGGCGCGCCACGGGCAGCTTCGCGGCCGGGAGCAAGCTCGGGCAAGGCGGATTCGGCCCCGTCTTTCGCGGCGCGCTGCCCAGGTCGGGCCAGCCCGTGGCCGTCAATGTCATGAACGCCGCGGGGTCCCTCCAGGGCGAGCGCGAGTTCCACAACGAGCTCTCTCTCGCCTCCCACCTCGTCGGCTCCGGCCACGGCTCCACGCCCTCCATCCTCCTGCCCTTCGCCTACTCGCTCTCCGCGCACCCCTGCCGCCGCCGGATGATGCTCGTCTACGAGCTCATGCCCAACGGGTCGCTGCAGGACGCGCTGCTGGGGAAGAGGTGCCAGCGGGCTTCGACCTGAGGAGCGCGTCCAGCGACGGCGGGCGCGGCAGGACAAGCAGAGCGGCAGGGGGCAGACGAACGACGGGCTTCGGCCTGAGGAGCGCGTCCAGCGACGGCGGGCGCGGGGCGCAGGGCGACGGCGGGCGCGGGGCGACTGCGGCAGCGGCGGCGGGCGCGGGACGTGCGACGGCGGACGCGGCGGGCGGGCGGGAGTGGCTCGGTGTGGGTCGCTGACCTGTGGGCCAGTGGCGGACACGAGCGGACGAGAGAGGCCGAGGAGCGCGTCCGTCTGTGTCCGTTCAGACCCATTTGTGACCCAACTTTGGTCTGGATTTGGGGTTGGGCCGGACTGAAACGGACACCAGCGGACAGCTTTGTCCGTTCGGGTATTACCGTTGGGTCGTATTTTACCTCAAACGGACAAAAGCGGACCGGTTGGGTCACGGATGGGTCGTGCGGTGAAGTTGGCCTTATCAGTTTATCACACACTCACAGGAACAGAGGAAAAAAAAAAGTCCTACTGCATGCAATAGTTGACCTCTGGGCGCCGTGCAAGCCAACGCTAAGTAACAACATCTCCCTCCTCGAGCAACACCAGCTGGCAAAGGGCCAAAATATATGGCGAGCTGGCGAGGGAGGAGGTCGTGACCGACGAGCTGCATGCATGGATTGGCTGGACCAGTTCCTGCGCTCTTGTCTCATGCCTATCCTATCCTCAGAGTGGTTCTTTTACCTAGCTAGAACTAGAAATGGATGGAACTGGTTGTGAGTGTGAAACAAACTCTCTTCCTCTAGCCTTGCGCGGATGCAGAGGCTGTACCAGAGCTAGAGTGTGTCTGTGCACGGCGCTGTCACTGTCAAGTATCAACGCAGCTTGGCTCGGTAGCGCAGATCAAACACTAGAGGCTGATCACTGTAGAGAGCGAGTGCAGCACAGCAGACCATGCAGTTCATGCACGCTTACGTGCGAGACAGTAATATTAATTAAGAGGTGGTATATAGAAACGCCACTCTTTCCACTGCCTGCAAAAATTGCCCAGCCTTTCACTCATTTTTATAGGCTAAACCAGTGCTAATAATTTTGATGCTCCCTGCCGCAAGATGTAGTGTGAACCTACACTTGCAACAAGATTTCCGGCAACAGGCGCTAATAAAAAAGGAGAAAAAAAATGCTGTTGTCAAAGTCAAAAAGATCCCCCACTAGTAGAAAAACACCTATTAGACCCGGTTCGTAAGGGCCTTTAGTCCCGGTTCATGAACCGGGACTAATGGGTTGTTACTAATACCTGCACCCATTAGTCCCGGTTCAAACACGAACCGGGACAGATGTGCCTCCACGTGGCCGGTCCGCCGAGCCCGGCCAGGGGGGCCTTTGGTCCCGGTTGGTGGCACCAACCGGGACCAAAAGTCCATTTTTTTTAAAGTGGCTGCTTTAGGGGGTTTTGGGGGTTATTTTTAGGTTGTTATTATAGCTAGCTAATAGAGAGAAGTGTCCTCTCTTATATCTTCGTCCTTGGTTTACCCGCCGATATAATAACTCATGCATCAATGAGACTGACATAATAGTTGTGACCACTAACAGATGTTTGGGCATGACCCCATACATCATAAAACACAAGCTCAAGAGGATGTTTCACAACACGACTAGACTCTGAAAAAGGTAGTTGGTGACTCTTGCCCTGCTGTCAGGCATCACAAATAGTTTCAGCACTCTTATTGGACACAACTGGTAGTTCATGGCGATGCAACACATGACTAACTATAGGAGCAGCAGGGTGGCCAAGGCACGCATGCCAGTGCGTAGGCGACACACGAACACCACTGAACACCTGAGGAGAAGACGGCGTAGGAGATGCAGGCGGTGCGTCAAGTGCATATAAGCCATGGCGAAGACGACCACTAAGCAGAACGGCCCTCGTGTCCCGATCCTTGATAAAGAAACAAAAAGGGTGAAACTCAGCAAGGACATTATTATCACGAGTAAGTTGAGGAATAGACAACAAACTACGCGTAGCAGAGGGAACTCGAAGGACACTAGAAAGATGCAGTTTGCGAAAATTGTGTGCAAGAAGTGATGCCTGACCAACATGGGAGATGCGCATACCTGCTCCGTTGGCGGTGTGCACCTGATCATGTCCACGATATGGTTCCTGAGTGGAGAGCTTGCCCATCTCGCTGGTGAGGTGATTCATCGCTCCTGTATCCATATACCACGCCGGATCAAGGGAGTATGACTGGGTGCGCCCGTGCTCATGCCCTGTAACAGCAGCTGCAGCCTGCTTATCATTCCCTTTTCCATTGTTACCAAGGCCAAGGAAGTCTTGCTTGTAGCGTCTGTGGCAGCGAGAGGTGAGGTGACGATCTATGCCACAAAGCTAACAAGCCTGAGGAGCACCACAACTAGAACAACAAGCAACTGGGCGACTCCCTCCAGTGATGGTCGGCGCGTTGCCACGCGAGGCCTGCGACGAGGAAGCCGGTGGTTTGCCACCTGATGGAGCCGGCTTTTGAGGTTTGTCGCGTGTGGTGGCGTTGACGGAGACGAAGATGGGGGAAACACGACGCGCCTTGATGCGCTGCTCATGCCCAAGGAGGCGCGCATAGAGCTCACGACGCGGGAGTGTATCATCTCGACCATGGACATTCTCAATGAGATTATCATAATCATCATCGAGCCCATTAAGCATAAAGGTGGTGAAGTCCGCGTCCAGAAGCGGCTGACCAACAGAGGCCAGGGTGTCAGCGAGGCTCGTCATCTTGTTGAAGTACTCCGTGATGCTGAGATCGCCAAGTTTGGTCTCACCCAGCTCGGTGCGTATAGAGTGCGCACGCGCCTGAGACTATGAGGCGAAACTGGTGTGGAGGGCCGCCCACGCCTCCCTGGACGTAGCGGCGAAGATGACCATCGACGAAACACTCAGCGTGAGCGAAGACTGGATGGCGGAGAGAATGGCCTGATCCTGCGCCACCCACGTGTGATACGCCGGATGATACGGCGGCGGGCACGGGAGGGATCCATCCACGTATCCCTCCAAGTAACGGCTTTGAAGGAGAGGCAGCACCTGAGCACGCCACGACAAATAATTGTCCGGCGAGAGCTTCACCGGAAGTAGATGCGAGAAGTAGAAGGGCGACGACGCCACGGCATGATCCGCCTGAATGGACGGATACGGCGCGGGCACGACACCGTCATACATCAGCGACGAGTAGGCGCCAGGCGAAGCAGCAGTATGTGCACCGTAGTGAGGTGCGGGAGGCCCCCCGTAGGGCGCAGTAGACGCAGCTCCGTAGGTCATCGGCTGCGCGGGCGCCGTATTGGGTCGTGAGGCGCCGTAGGGCATCGGCTGCGCAGGCAGAGCAGCAGTATGCCACGCGGATGACGGCGGCGGCGCTGCACCATGGATCGCCGCGGAAGCCGGTTGGGGCGGGACGCCCAGAAGCTGCACCACACCATGGGTCACCGCAGGGGCAGCCGATTGGGGCGGCATGCCCTGGATCGGTGCTGCCAAGGGCTCGTACATGGGCGAGGCACCATACAAAGGTGCTGACGGGGCGCCGTAGGGCGGGGCAGCGTACGCGGCCGGGGCAGCGTATGGGGCCGGGCCGCGGGCGCAGTGCCACCGTAGGACGACGGCACGGCGGGGTTGGTCGAGCCACCGAGGGAAGTCGAAGGAGGCAGATCGCCCATAACTTCAAATCCAATCGGGGAGCCAGGAAGGACGGCTCCAGGGGACTGGGCCTGCCACACCGTTGCAAGCGGGCGGGAGGCGAGGAAGGGCGAGACAGGGGCTGGTGCCGCGGCGACGGCAGCCGGAGTTGTGGCGGCGGCGGCGGAGTATGCAGCGGAAGACATCGTAACCTAATCTGATACCATGTTAAACGATATGTTTGGAAAACTGCTCGACACCCTAAAACGGGGTGTGGCTATCTCATTATATAGACGTACCAAGAGGTACAATACAAGGCCTATACAAAACTACATATATACAGTATAACACAAGGTAGTGAACGGGATGTCGTTTTCATCATATATGTATGTGGAGCTTTTCAGAGATTCTTGGTCCAGGCAAGGAATAGTTTGGAAAATCTGTCGTGTGAGGAATTCAGGGTGTTATTCTTGATGAACCATGTGCAGATGTGCTAGTAGAATGGTTACAGTATCCTGGACGAACCATGTGCTAGAACTAGGAGTGTTCAGGGTTCTTTCCTCCTCTACGTACAAGCAGTGATTTCAAAGATGCATGCCTGAGATTTTATCCTTTCTTTTCTTGGACTGACAAATTAGTCAATCGAGGCTCACAGTTTGAAGACAGAGACAAGATGGTCACTAGCTGGTCCAAGTTGAACAATGCCGGAACGCAGTCCAAGGGCTGAGCCTTGACTTGGGACGAGCTTAATTAACTAGTCCAACTAATTAACCGGATTTAGTCAACCTAGCTAGCCTCCTTGAGTCACCATTGTCATGCCTTGCAAGCTTCAACCACCAAGTTTTTGATTAAAAGAAAAACTGCTCCTGTCTATACAGGTCACGTATACGCCATAAGCAAACTGTCATGCGTACGGAATCTTTGGTTTTTTTTAATTGTTGACCAGTTGACACGGTGCACTGACTGATGGTACCGGATATAGAGTTGATTGTGAGTGCTCTTCGATTAAGAATGTTTGATTATGAGCGCAATAGTTTTTCGTATTTTTTAAAAAAAAATGAGTGTAATAGTTTACTGTCGATCTGAATCCAAATAAGCTCTGAGTCACCGAAGCAGAGGTGTGTGGGATTCCACGTCGACGCGAGCTAAACTATATAAGATGCTACCACAAACTGAAATCATACACACAAATAATCATATATATCTAGGACTAGGAGGAGAACGACCATGATGTTTGTTGTCGTAGTGATCGATCGATGCAGATTAGGTGAGGATGGCCCCAACTATAGATTTTACACTCTCAAACTTGTGTACAATGTCAAACCTCTGCAGTACAAGCCCTCACTGCAAATGTAGCTTCCAGTTTAGCAGTTTAACTGGTCAGGCATTTTGACTTGCATGCCGTTGTGTTCCTGTGTGTAAATATGCATATCACCCAACGCTAGCTAACTACCAGGTGAGATTTTCTGTTACTGAATATAGTAGTAGTATCCCTTTTTTTTCTAAAATAAGTTGCCATGTCGTTGCTAATTTGTGGACATCAGTGTGCGTCTGATGCAGATCTGCATTTGACTCTGGTTTGGCCTGTTGCTACAGTGTATGTTTTGCCTGGCAGCAGCAATGCCGTAAGACTCTTGGCAAACCGCCGGATTAGTAAACAGTGACAGAGATTCCTACTGCATTGGATTCGTCCTCCTATACTAATAGTTATTAACTGATGGATTGATTCTCACGTACAGTAACTGAATTCAGTTACTAACCCGCAACTGAACTGAACTCCAAACCAATTAGTTACTGTACTGAACTCTATCTCGACCAGTCGCTAGTGGGCATGCATTGGCGACTGCAGAAGAAAAGTTTGTAGAGTGGGCTAGACTGCTAGAGTTGACATCGGTCGATGCACGGATGGCAGAGGACTGGGGAGGAATCTATCTAGGCGGAGAGCAATGCTGACTGACGAGCTGCATGCATGGATGCATGCGCCAGGTCCACGCACGCGCACGCGCTTGCCTCCATCGTAGGTCTCTCTCTGCTGCGCTGCCCTTTGCGAAGTGAAAAATCACAAAACTGGCCCTTTGGCCAAAGTTCAGCACAAAATGACCCTCTTTTAAAAATATTTCATAAAATGGCCCTGCATGACGCCCGCACATGGGGCGCCATGCTAGATATCATAACGCCTCGGTCAAGGGCGCCATACTGGTCAGCGGTGACTTGCCACGTTGGCAAGGCATGGCATCATGGCGCACCAGGCCAGGGCGCCGTGCTGATGGTCATGAAGCCCCTGCTCAGGGCGCCATGCCCCTTGCGTCAACAAAACAGAGTCTCCCCTGTTTTTCCTTCCACAAACCCTCACTTTTCCCCTTCTCCACCCCGGCCGCCCCACTCAAGCCCCTACCTAATGCCCACAAAATTTCGTGGATCGGAGCTCTAAATCGGTGATTTATCCTTCCCTTCGACCCCTCAAGGTATTCTCCATCATTCCTCCTCTTTTTGTTGGTTGAAATCTCCACATTGTGGGGATTTGGGGAAACCCCATGTCATCCAATTTTGCTATTTTTGTTGATGCATTTTGGTGTTTATGATTCTAGATGGCGAGGATCGTCAATGTGCATCATCTGGACTTTGTCTCCTTTGAGAAGGGAGACGCGGAGTATGGTGACCCGAAGAAGAAGCCGGTAGTGATGGTGTTTCCCACAAGTCCTAGCCTTGAGAAGGTTTTGGTTGAGCTTCGAAAAAGGTTGAATTGGATGGAAGAAAGCGATGGAGTAGACTTAATCGGAAGGTATAATGTTGGATATGGGCAACATATTCGTTGGAAGATAATGCCTCTTGACTCCGAGTTTCATTGGGAAGCATATAAAGAGAGTGTGTTGGCCTCACAAGATAGATCATTTGAGTTATTTGCCACAAAGGTTGTTCGTGCTCGGTTGCACATTGATTTGAATCGGTGTGCATCTTCATATGATGTTAGAAGCCCGGTTCGAGATTCAACACATGTCACGCCGGATGTGCATGACACAACAATGAGCCAACCTCCGATGACCCAATGTTTGAGCCCCGGCAGGAATGACCAAGTTGATAATGAAGACTTGCACATGGATGGTGGTGAGTTTGAGGGTGATGAATCGGAGGCTTATCTTCATGACCATTATGTTGGTGATGTTGAGGCAAATTGCATGGAAGAGGACATGGACCATGAGATTCCATACAATAGGTCCTATGCGTGGGACTCGGAGGATGAAGGCCCGGATGAAGAAATAGACGAGGATGGTTTGACGGCTAAAGAAGCCAATGCTTTCAAGAAGGTAATAGGCCGTAGTCACAAGACATCATTGTTTCGTGATCGAAGCCTAGCCGATAAGGCGATTGTTGATGGTGGCACAAGTAAAATTCTTGCACCAAGGTTAACTTCAAAGCGAGATACCAAAGCAAGTGTGTACGGTGTTAGTGAAGGAACAAATTTTGAAAGCTTGACAGAACTTCAAATATGGGCCAAGGACTACGCGGTTAAGTTTCATCGGCCATTCATTGTGGAGAAGTCAAACTCGAAAGTCCGTTATGTGGTCAAATGTGAGGAGCACAAGAATCATTGCCCTTGGGTTATCCGTGCAAGATGTGTCAAAGGCGGGCCACAATGGAAGATTACAAGTTCCGTGTTTCACCATCGATGTAGTGGCAAGGATATTGATGATGCTGATGTAAAGGATGATCACCGTCAATTGACCTCCAAATTCATTGCATATCGATTTTCAGCCTCCATAAAGACATTCCCGACATATCCCATTCGGGCTTTGATGGAGATGGTGAAGGAGGTTTTTGGGTACGAGGTGAAGTACGGGAAGGCATGGAAGGCCAAGCAAGCTGCCTTTGAGATCTTGTATGGTGGTTGGGAAGAATCATACAACCGCCTCGCGATGGTGTTGAAAGCGATGGCGGCAAAAAATCCTGGCATGTACTATATGGTGGAGCCAGATGGCGTGAGAACAAGGATATACAACGATGCAAACGTTTGTATATTTGGACGTGCATTCTGGACTTTTGAGCCATGCATTAGGGCCTTCAAGCATTGTAGGCCGGTTATGTCCGTGGATGGCACATTTCTGACCGGCCAGTTCAAGGGCACATTGTTGATCGCCATGGCTAATGATGGTGGTGAAAAATTGGTTCCATTGGCGTTTGCTTTGGTGTCGGCGAAGAACAATGACAACTGGGAGTGGTTTCTTGGTCTAGTGAGGACCAAGGTAATTGGACCTGAAAGAGAGGTTTGCATCATCTCGGACCGCCACCCAGGAATACTCAATGCAGTGGACATTGACATTCCAGGACATCCTCGCGTGCACCATAGATGGTGCATGAGGCATTTTGTTTCTAACTTTTACCGAGCATGTGGAGACAAGGAATTGTCTGACCTTCTTCATCATTGTTGTCTCACATTCACCACTAGGCATTTTGAGAAATTGTGGGACAAAGTGTATGCCAGAGCAAACAATGGTGGCAAAGATTTCCTAAATAGGAATCTTGCCGATAAAGGAAAGTGGGCACGGGCTTTTGACAACGATGGAGTGAGGTACGGTGACATGACAAATAACATGGCTGAAAGTTTCAACATGGTGCTAAAGGGTGTCCGTGCATTGCAGGTGACAGCAATAGTAGAGTATACATTCCAGAAGTTGAATGTCTATTTTCAAAAGTATCGTGAAGAAACATCCAACTTGATGTCCGGGAAAAACAAGGCCAAAAAGATGTACAAGTATCCACCAAAGGTTGACGATTGGATGGAATACCAAGCAAGGAAGGCGGATTCACACAAAATCCAGTCATTTGATAACATAGAATTGATTTATCAAGTTGATGAGCACGGTGGAATGTCGCGTGACGGCGTTCCATATGGAGGTGGCTCCTTCAAGGTTTATCTTAAGATGGGCGCATGTTCATGCGAGAGGCCTACATTGTATCATCTCCCGTGCTCTCACTTGATGGCTGCATCTCGCACTAGAAATGTGAGTGTCAACATGACCAACAATGTAAGATTGGAGGAGTATTCAATCGATGCGGTCAAAAATACATGGGCAGCGAGGTTTCATCCCTATGTAAGTCATGAAAGTAATGTATGTGTGGAATGAATGTATGTGGTTGAACTTATGTATGTCAGGAAGTTATGATGAAAACTGAAAGCATGTAAGTTACAAAAAAACAGAAACCACATAAGTGGCAAAAAAACAGAGAAGTGCAGGTCACGGCGCCCTAGCTTAAGGCGCCATGTTAGTAAGTATGGCGCCCTGGGCCAGGGCGTCATACATGGCGCCCAGAAAAATTGCATGGCGCCCCCAACATCAGGAGCTTAAAATGTTTGGACTAGGCCATTTTTGCCGACCATGGCGCCCTGGGCTGGGGCGCCGTGCTGGCGAGGACCATGGCGCCCTGACCCAGGGCGTCGTGCTGTCAACTGGTGTGCTGCTGTAGTTTTGCTGATGCTTCAAGTACTGATGCTGCTGCTGGAGTTTTGTTGATGCTTCAAGTTCATTAAGTAGAAGAGAACCATCACAAATGCATAAAGTTCATACATAGTTCACCACAAATGCATCAAGTTTCATACATAGTTCACCACAAAGTTTCCTACATAGTTGAAGAGAAATGCATCATTTCCTTCCTTTCCCCCTCTTAGCCGGTGCAGCAACTTCCCCTTCACTAAGCGCCTTCTCCTCTGTAGCGGCACCTCGACCTCCTCTTCCTCATGCTCCTCTGAGGCGACCTCGATCACCGGGTCCTTACATGCCTTCCTTGCATATTTTCCCGGAGTATACTTTCCACGCCTTTGACTAGGCTGAGGCGCACCGGGCATCTGCGAGGTGTTAATCTCATCATGTGTCTGTTCATCCCCCTCCTCCTCCATGTCATCAACCGATTCTTCGCCTTGCTGTTGGGTACCGCTTGATGATGATCTTGACCTCGAAGCTGTAGGGACAACGACATCGGTGAAGCTGATCAACCTCAGGTGAAGCTGATCAAAAACCCTTCCTTCATCTGCCATGAACCGTCCACGATGCAATTGATCATACGATGGATGGATAAGAGAAGCCATCCTGTAAATTACAAATGTATATGGTAAGCCCCGTTGTCATTTGCAAATATCCACACTAGTGCAAAAACATACATACATGTGCAAAATTTCTACACTAATTCTTCTTCCATACACCATATATGTGCATATAATTTTCTACAACATAATACACCATATATTTGCACTCATTCTTCCATACACCATATATATGTGCGTACATATCCTAACCAAATTCATAGCATTTCATAAAAATCCTATATCATACATATTGTAAGCCATGCATATCCTAAATCACACTAATCCCTACATTATCACATCAAAATCCACTATCCATTTCAACAAAAGGATGAACTAGGGTTTCACCCAAATCAATCAAATGGAGAGATTTCAACCAATAGAAAGAGGGGAAAGGGAGGAGAATACCTTGAGGACTCGAAGGGCAACCGGATCCACCGATCTTCGGCTCAGATCCGCAGCTCTCGAGTAGGGAGAGGGAGGGGCGATTTGAGGGGCACCATGGAGTAGGGAAACAACAGAGAGAGTAGAGAAAGAGCGAACAGAGAGCAGAGAGCAGAGGGGCTCGGGCGGCGATGTAGTAAAGGGGTATGGCACCCCGGGGCGGGGCGTCGTGGTGCAGCCCATGGCACCATGGGCCGAGGCGTCATGGGCCCAACGCCAAGCCGACGTGGCAGTCAGCGCCGACGCGCACGGCGCCATTGACCAAGGCGTTATGTTTTCTAACATGGCACCCCGGATGCTGGCGTCATGCGGTTAGGGCCATTTTATGAAATATTTTCAAAAGAGGGCCATTTTGTGCTGAACTTTGGCCAAAGGGCCAGTTTTGTGATTTTTCACCCTTGCGAATGCCGCAACGCGCTTCTGCTGCACAACCATCTCTACTGTGGCTGCGACCACCAGCAGCAGTACGTACGACATGAATCTGCATGGATTGGCTGGACCAGTTCCTGTGCTCTTGTCTCATGCCTATCCTATCCTCACTGTGGTTCTTTTACCTAGCTAGAACTAGAAATGGATGGAACTGGTTGTGAGTGTGAAACAAACTCCCTTCGTCTAGCGGATGCAGAGCTTGACCAGAGTTAAAGTGTGTCTGTACATGGCCCTGTAACTGTCAGCAGTAAGCGCAGCTTGGCTTTGGTAGATCAAACACTAGACGCTGTAGAGATTGAGTGCAGTGGAGCAGGAGGCCTGCTCCGGTGCACCCCCCTAACTCAATTTTCCAGGGGTATTCTTGACCCTCGCCTTCTATTTTTTCTCGGGCCCGCCACTGCCCATATCCAAGCCCTGTAGCCCATATCCAAGCCCCGTATAACCCGTATACCCCATACGTATGTATACGGTGACATCCTGAGAAAAAAAGGTAGGACCTGCCGACGGCCCCACGACCAGGTACGACATACCGACGACCGATCCATCAATCACGCAGCTCCACCATCATTCTGTTGAGGTTCTATAGGATTATCGGTGGCGGCGATCTCATCGCCGGCGATCTCGTCCGACACCGTGCGCGGCACCGTTGTGAATCTCGAGCGGTCGCAGGTACCGCATCCCGTTTCCCCACGTTTGTCTCGCTCGCGGCACCATCAAACGAACTACTGCTGTTTTCGTCATAGTGGTTAACCTAGCGGGGCGGGTAACCTACCTTTCCGGCGGTCCAGGCCATCGCAGATCTTGTTCTGCTAGTGCTGCTCGTCGTGCTATACACAGTGATCACACGGGCTAGAGTGCGTTTCTTCTTTCTAGGGTTAACCTAACCTTACCTTAACGCCGATGACCAGTGTGGAGAGGGGGAGGATCCATGGGTGGTCAGAGGTTGTTGGCGTCGGTTGTGTGCACGATCTGAACACCCTCGGTTGGGTACTCTCCGGTTGGGGTAGTTTATTTAACATCTGTGATCGTGCGGTAGGTGTTGTATATGTCAGCATTGATAATGTTTGCATATGTGATGATACATATTATTTGTTGTAGGAAATGGCGGATGAGTAGTTAACCGATATGATGGTTGACATGGAGTTTGGAGAACTGATGAACGACTGGATAGAAGATTGGTCAGATGATGAAAATTCAGATCTTGGAGATCAGTCAGAGAATGGGAACGAATGGGAAGATTTTAATGTGAGTGGCATTATCATGTTGTAATTTTTTGGTGCCATCCGACAACATTATATTTTTGTGTTTAAATTTTATAGATTGATGAGCATGATGATGGTCAGGAAAACAATTCGGAGCTCTCGAATGAAGATTACATTAGTCAGGTACGTAAGTGAAATTTTTTGTTGGCATGCAAATTGAATTCATTCTGGAATATTATATGATAGGTAATTATGTATTTGTGTTGTATTTTTGAGTTCATTTCCGAATGTCATAATGCGTATGACTATTACGGTGAATCCGACTCCGAGACATGCCTTAACGATGAATCATTACATGCACCTGATTCTGGGGATGGGCAGTCGTCGGTCATCATGAGTGAGGTATTTGTGTAATCAATGTTCTATGGAAGTAATGTTAAACCATAGAAAGCTGTTTTCAAGGATATGTTTTGATTGTGTAGGTGACAGAAGTTGATGGGGCAAAGAATGTCCAAGATACTTCCAGTGCAGATGATAAGAGGGATAAGTTGATGCAGATAATGGAAATGACTTTTATGTCTCACGATGCTGCGTATGATTTCTACAACAGCTATGCTAGAGTTACTGGTTTCAGCATTAGAAAGAATAAGGTCAAGTATAGCAAAACCGAGACACATCATATGCGTTATATGCGGTTTGTTTGTTCCAGACAAGGGAAACGTTACAGCAAGTTGCTAACAGAGGAAGGACACAACCGTAGGCTCAAACCCGAGACACGATGCTTTTGTGAAGCACACCTGACCGTCAAGCTTGACCAAAAGCGTGGGGTTTGGTATGTTGACAGTTTTGAGGACAAGCATAGCCATATGTTGGCAGGACCGGACGAGGTACCTTTTCTTTGGTCCCACAGAAAAATCAAAGAGTACCAGAAGCATGAGATAATGTCCATGGGAGCTGCAGGGATTAGAATTCATGACATGATGGATTCCTTCATCTGCAAACATGTATGGTATGGCGGCGTTGGGTTTACCAGGCGTGAAATATACAACCTTTGCGACAGGGAGAAGAGGAAGCTGCTTTCAAAAGGTGATGCTGCCACAGCCATAGGCATCATGGCCAGTAGGAAACAGAGGGATCCTAGCTTCTTTTTCGAGTACAAGCTAGATAAGGAAGGACACTTGAATAGGATGTTCTGGTGTGACTCCCAGTCTCGTCATGACTACGAGGACTTCGGGGACGTGCTTGTATTTGACAGCACGTACAAGATGAACCGCTATGGTATGCCATTCATACCTTTTGTTGGTCTTAACAATCACCGGAAGACCACTGTTTTTGGTTGTGCCATAGTTTCGGACGAGACCGAACAGACATACGTGTGGCTGCTGCATACTTTTTTGAGGTGCATGTGTCAAAAGATGCCGAAGAGTGTAATCACAGACGCCGACGCTGTGATGATGAAGGCTATTCGCGAAGTCTTGCCAGACGTGTGGCACCGTATATGCACGTGCCATATAGAAAAAAATGAAGATTCACCTCAGTCACAAGTCCTTGAAGGAGTTCCGAACTCTTCTGTACTACAGCACGTCCACGGCCATGTTTGAGGAGAGATGGCACGTATTTTCCAAAAAATGGCAGTCGGAAAAAACTGTAACATGGTTGAGACGGATGTATAAGAAGAGGAGACTGTGGGCCACGGCATATCTGACAGAGGGGTTTTGGCTTGGCATGGAAAGCAACCAGCGGAGTGAAAGCCTGAACTCATGCCTTCACCTCCACCTAGACGGTGAAATGACCCTAGTGGATATGATTTTGCATTATGAGAACGCCGTTGTACATATCCGTGAAAATGAGGCGCGAGATGACTGCATGGCCTCACAGAGTTTACCGGTGCCAGTTACTAGCTCGAGGGAACTTGAGATAGCAGCTTCTCACATCTTCACTCCAGCAAATTTCTATATGTTGCAACAAGATCTTAGAAAAATTGACGGCATGGAGATTGTAGAAATTAAGCTGGGAGACGGATCACAACAGTACATTGTGGCCTGGAAGAATAACTAGAAGAGCCATTTTTGGGTGGAGTATACAACAGTAAATTCCGCAGAACCTATACGGTGCAGCTGCAGAAGAATGATTCGAAAGGGTCTACCTTGCAAGCACATATTCCATGTACCGAAGTACTTGAACATATCTGAAATACCAAAGTGTTTAGTTCTTGTTCGGTTCACGAAACAAGCAAGGTTGGGACTGCCCGCGAGGCGCACAAGTGATCTGTTGGGATTTGGTTGGACTGGGGCAGGGGAAAGAATGAAATATAGCCAGGTCAGCGTGTTAGCGTCAGAAGCTATGCATGCGGCATGCAAACACCCAACTTTGTGGGATCAGTTACAGGATACTTTGAAGGCTGTGATAGCTAAGAGTCATGAGTATGATCTGCTACAGGAAAATTTGAGCAAGAATAGAAATGACTTCAATAATTGTGCAGTTGAATATGTAGATGATGGTGAAGGCAACATGGTTGCAGTTAAAGATCCTACGAAAGTGTCAAGCAAAGGTGCAACAAAGCTAGATGAGAACCGCCCTGTCTCAAAAAATGGTAGACCACTCTCTTTTGATGAGTTGAAAACCCGGTGTGGTGCTTGCAAACTGGTAGGACACACTAAACGTAGCAAGAAATGCCCACTAAATCAGAAGTAAGTGTTTGTATGTATTCTGGATTATTAAAATTTTTATCATTCATTAACTTATCTTGTCTTTTATCATGTGCAGAAAAGTGGAGAAGGAAGAAGAGTAGAACACTTGCTTCATTTTTTTACGGATGAATCGACTGAACAGGGCAGTATATCCTTTTCATATCATGGCATCAAATTTAGTTTGACGTTTAACATTGAGTGTTTAGCAACTCGATCGACACTTTATTTAGTGCGAGTAACCCTGGGAATAGTTTGGACTGAAACCTTAGTTTCAGTTTGGTTTCCCTATTGAATTGTGTTTGGTTGGTTTAAATGGGCCGAGAGTCTAAAATAAACTGGTGTAGTTTGGATTCTGTCAACTACTGGATTGGACTGGTTTGGTCTGGACACGAACGATTTGGTCCCAAACCATTTCAATATATGGACAGAATTTTGGATTGGATTGGTTTGGATGGAAGAGGTAGAGTCGTTTGGTTTGGGACCACTTTAGTTTTGTTTTGAAACTATTACCAGGTTTAAGTGCGAGTGTCAACCTTTTACATCTCTCACTAAGCAACAAAATCCGACCTAAATAAATTAGTTATACATGCTTGAGAATAATATAATGCAATGCCACTGTGTTTTTTTGTCAATGGGCAGCTGCATTACATTCATTCAGCAAATGTTTCAGTACAAATGATGGTCCTGATTACATCAGGTACAACATTAAACCAACAGGACCCAGGGTCGTGTTCAGCAAGAACATGAGCTGCCACATTACATGATCGGTTGACATGAGTAAACATACAAGATTTAAACTTAAGAGCCCTACTTTTGATGTCATATATTATGGCACCTATTTGAGATCTATCAGTTGTCACATTCTTCACCTTATTGACTACAGTAGAATGATAACCCACAAGTGTAGGGGATCGCAACAGTTTTCGATAAGTAAGAGTGTTGAACCCAACGAGGAGCTAAAGGTAGAATAAATATTCCCTCAAGTTCTATCGACCACCGATACAACTCTACGCACGCTTGACGTTCGCTTTACCTAGAACAAGTATGAAACTAGAAGTACTTTGTAGGAGTTGTTGGATAGGTTTGCAAGATAATAAAGAGCACGCAAATAAAAGCTAGGGGCTGTTTAAATAAAGAAGCAATAAAGTAAATATTAGTAGAGAGCTTTTTGTTATGAGAAAGTTATTTGTCCAAGACAATCGATAACTAGACCGATAATCATTGTTGCAATTCTATTTGAGGGAGAGGCATAAGCTAACATACTTTCTCTACTTGGATCATATGCACTTATGATTGGAACTCTAGCAAGCATCCGCAACTACTAAAGATTCATTAAGGTAAAACTCAACCATAGCATTAAAGTATCAAGTCCCCTTTTATCCCATACGCAAACAACCTACTTACTCGGGTTTGTGTTTCAGTCACTCACGCAACCCACCATAAGCAAATCATAAACATATTGCAAACCCTAGAGCGGGAATCCCTCACGCTTGCGCGACACGGAGGGCACAATAGGACAGAACCAATAATAAAACATGCAACTCAAACCAATCACGATCATCAATTAACCCCATAGGACAAAATGGGTCTACTCAAACATCATAAGATAGCCATACATCATTGGGGAATAATATATAGCGTTGAGCACCATGTATAACTAGAGATTACAGGGTAAGAGAGAGGTTACGCCGCTGCATAGAGGGATGAAGAGTTGGTGGAGATGTTGGTGAAGATGGCGGCAGTGTTGGTGAAGATCGCGGTGATGATGATGGCCCCCGGCAGCGCTCCGGCGCCACCGGAAGCAAGGGGGAGAGGGCCCCCCTTCTTCTTCTTCTTCCTTGACCTCCTCCCTAGATGGGAGAAGGGTTTCCCCTCTATTCCTTGGCTCCCATGGCGTGGGAGGGGCGAGAGCCCCTCTGAGATTGGATCTATCTCTTTGTTTCTGTGTTCCCTGATTCTACCCCTTCACCGTTTCTTAAATATCCGGAGATCCATAACTCCGATTGGGGTGAATATTTTGCCCAGATTTTTCTCATAAAATTAGCTTTCTTGCGGCAAAAGTAGAGCCTCAACCGCCTTACGGGTGGCCCACGAGAGCCCAGGGTGCGCCCAGGGGTAGGGGGCGCGCCCCCTGTCTCATGGCCACCTCGGACACCGTTTCGCGTTGATTTTTCCTCCAGAAAATCCCAAATATTCCAAAATAATTATCCGTCCATTTTTATCCTGTTTGGACTCCGTTTGATATTGGTTTTCTGTGAAACATAGAACATGCAACAAACAGGAACTGGCACTGGGCACTGGATCAATATGTTAGTCCCAAAAATAGTATAAAAAGTTGCCAAAAGTATATGAAAGTTGAAGAATATTGGCATGGAACAATCAAAAATTATAGATACGATGGAGACGTATCAGCATCCCCAAGCTTAATTCCTGCTTGTCCTCGAGTAGGTAAATGATAAAAAGATAATTTTTGATGTGGAATGCTACCTAGCATAATCTTGATCATATGTCTAATCATGGCATGAATATTAAGACACGAGTGATTCAAAGCAATAGTCTATCATTTGACACAAAAACAATAATACTTCGAGCGTACCAATAAAGCAATCATGTCTTTTGAAAACAACATGGCCAAAGAAAGTTATCCCTACAAAATCATATAGTCTGGATGTTGCTCTATCTTCATCACACAAAGTATTTAATCATGCACAACCCCGATGACAAGACAAGCAATTGTTTCATACTATAATAATCTCAAACTTTTTCAACTTTCACGCAATACATGAGCGTGAGCCATGGACATAGCACTATAGGTGGAATAGAATATGATGGTGGGGGTTATGTGGAGAAGACAAAAAGGGAGAAAGTCTCACATCGACTAGGCGTATCAACGGGCTATGGAGATGCCCATCAATAGATATCAATGTGAGTGAGTAGGGATTGCCATGCAACGGATGCACTAGAGCTATAAGTGTATGAAAGCTCAAACCGAAAACTAAGTGGGTGTGCATCCAACTTGCTTGCTCATGAAGACCTCGGGCATTTGAGGAAGCCCATCATCGGAATTTACAAGCCAAGTTCTATAATGAAAATCCCACTAGTATATGAAAGTGATAACTCAAGAGACTCTCTATATGAAGAACATGGTGCTACTCTGAAGCACAAGTGTGGTAAAAGGATAGTAACATTGCCCCTTCTCTCTTTTTCTCCCATTTTTTTTCTTTTTTTCTTTTTTTCTTTTCTTTTTTCATTATTTTTTTCTTTTTGGTGGGCTTCTTTGGCCTCTTTTTTTATTTGGGCTTCTTTGGCCTCTTTTATTTTTCATAAAGTCCAGAGTCTCATCCCAACTTGTGGGGGAATCATAGTCTCCATCATCCTTTCCTTACTGGGGCAATGCTCTAATAATGATGATCATCACACTTTTATTTACTTACAACTCAATATCTAGAACAAAGATATGACTCTATATGAATGCTTCCGGCGGTGTACTGGTGAGGGAGTCCTGGATTAGGGGGTGTCTGGATGGCCGGACTATGACCTTTGGCCGGACTCCCGGACTATGAAGATACAAGATTGAAGACTTCGTCCCGTGTCCGGATAGGACTTTCCTTGGCGTGGAAGGCAAGCTTGGCGATACGATATGTAGATCTCCTCCCATTGTAACCGACTCTGTGTAACCCTAACCCTCTCCGGTGTCTATATAAACCGGAGAGTTTTAGTCCGTAGGACGAACAACAATCATATCATAGGCTAGCTTCTAGGGTTTAGCCTCTCTGATCTCGTGGTAGATCTACTCTTGTACTACCCATATCATCAATATTAATCCAACAGGAGTAGGGTTTTACCTCCATCGAGAGGGCCCGAACCTGGGTAAAAACACCGTGTCCCTTGTCTCCTGTTACCATCCGCCTAGACGCACAGTTCCAGACCCCCTACCTGAGATCCGCCAGTTTTGACACCGACATTGGTGCTTTCATTGAGAGTTCCTCTGTGTCGTCACCTTTAGGCCCGATGGCTTCTTCGATCATCAACCACGACGCGGTCCAGGGTGAGACTTCTCTCCCCGGACAGATCTTCGTACTCGGCGGCTTTGCAGTGTGGGCCAATTCACTTGGCCATCTAGAGCAGATCAAAAGCTACGCCCCTGGCCATCAGGTCAGATTTGGAAGTTTGAACTACACGGCTGACATCTGCGGAGGCTTGATCTTCGACGGATTCGGGCCACAGCCGAGCGCACCGCACTATCACGATGGGCATGATCTAGCTCTGCCGCCGGATAGTGCCCAGAAGGCCGCTCAGGTGTCCGCTCCGACCCTTAGCTCGGAGCCGACTGCGCCAACCGGGGATGGATGGTTGGACACCGCCTCGGGGGCTGCAATATCTACGGTGATCGAGCCGAATACCAGCCTGGTCCTTTGTGAAGCTCGTGACTCCAAGGTGCTGGACTCCTTTCCGGACTCTGAATCTTCCGCACCCCTTCCGATCGAACCCAATTGGGCTCCAATCTTGGAGTTCACCGCCACAGACATCTTTCAGCACTCGCCCTTTGGCGACATCCTGAATTCACTAAAGTCTCTCTCTTTATCAAGAGAGCCCTGGCCGGACTATGGTCAGCAATGTTGGGATGCGGATGACGAAGAAATTCGAAGCCCACCCACCACCCACTTCGTAGCCACTGTCGATGATTTAACCGACATGCTCGACTTCGACTCCGAAGACATCAACGGTATGGACGCCGATGAAGGAGACAACCAAGAGCCAGTGCCTATAGGGCACTGGAAAGCCACCTCGTCATATGACGTATACATGGTGGACACCCCAAAAGAAGGGGATGGCAATGGAACAACGGAGGATGACCGCTCCAAGAAACAGCCTAAGCGGCCGGCGTCAGCGGCGCCGCTCTAAATCCCGCCAAAGCAAAAACGACGAGTCCGGCACCGGAGACAATAACACCCCGGACAGTGCCGAAGACAACCCCCGCCAGCAGGATTCAACGCAGGAGGATGGAGAAGCCAGCCCTCGTGAGAGAGCGGCAGACAGAGAGGTCGAGGACGACAATTATATGCCTCCCTCCGAAGACGAGGCAAGCCTCGACGACGACGAATTTGTCGTGCCTGAGGATCCCGTCGAACAAGAGCGTTTCAAACGCAGGCTTATCGCCACGGCAAGCAGCCTCAAGAAAAAGCAGCAGCAGCTTAGAGCTGACCAAATTTGCTAGCCGACAGATGGACTGAAGTCCTGGCGGCCGAAGAGTACAAACTCAAACGCCACTCCAAGAGCTACCCAAAGCGCAGGCTGCTACCCCAATTAGAGGAGGAAGCAACTAAACCTACATCACCAGCGTATGACGCGGCCGACCGGCCACCTCGTGGCCGCGACAGAGAGGCCTCTCGGCCATCCATTCAAGCCGCACCCCGGCGCCGCTCTAAAAGTACCAAGGCACGGGGAAACGCGCCATACCTGCGAGACATATTGGAGGACAAGGCCAGGCAAACAAGATCGATCTACGGATCACGTGGGCGCCCCACGACATGTGACGATAACCTTCATGCCGGATATGGCAAATACAGCCAGGCCGAACAGGGCAGGCAAAGCTCATATGAGCTACGTCGTGATATAGCCCAATACAGAGGCGCCGCACACCCACTATGCTTCACAGATGAAGTAATGGATCATCAAATCCCCGAAGGGTTTAAACCCGTAAACAACAGATCCTGCGGTATGGATCGAGGATTATCTCCTTCATATCCATATGGCCCGTGGTGATGATCTACACGCCATAAAATACCTCCCACTCAAGCTTAAAGGACACTACTAGAAAAAGGGCTATAGATAGGATTCACACTAATGGCGCATCAGGGTTGTAGTGCGCCACTACTATATACTAATGGCGCACTAGTTTGTGATGCGCCATTAGTGTGGAATACACTAAAGGCGCACCAGAAAAACGGTGCGCCACTATTAATAAAGTTTTTTTTTCATTTTTACATACATACTAATGGCGCATCCGACCGAAGTGCGCCATTACTAGTTCTAACTAGTAATGGCGCACTAGACAGACAGTGCGCCATTAGTATATTTTTTTTACTTTTTTGCAAAACTACTAATGGCGCACCACCTGCAGGTGCGCCATTAGTAAGCAGGCATACTAATGGCGCATTTGCTGGTGGTGCGCCATTAGTAACCTGGGACCCCAACAAGATATTTTGGACAGCAACACCTACCCACTCACTTTCCCCACTTCATTCCCTCCACCTCCTTCTCCAAACTTTCGGCTGCCTCCTCCTCCTCACCTCATTTGCACAATTGATTCATCAAAATTAAGTGGTAAAATTACCTTTTTTTGATAGGTAAGTTAGGGGAAAGCTATCTTCATGTTGTAGATCTACTTTTTTTCTCCCTAGCTCGCTCCAACAACGTGCACATGCACTTTTTGTGGCCTAGCTAGCTAGATCTATGTATGTTTGTGATGTTGCATATGTTTGTGTTGTTGCATATATGTTTGTGTTTGCAGGTACCGGTATTTGAAATGTGATAGTTGCCAATATTTTGCCGGAATGTTGATTCATTTCCGTTTCGGCGAGAATTTTGGCACTATGCATTCTTTTTGGTCCTATTTTTAGGGAAGGTCATGCCAAATTTTTTCTTGGTTCTAAAATATCGTTTTGCTCTACCCCGCAGGCGAGCATGGTCCGCACGATGACCGAAGGCATCGTGAATAGGTTTTTGAGCTCCGCAAAGGCCGAGATGCTTCAAAAGAACGAGACGGAGATAAGATGTCCGTGTCGAAGATGCAAGCTGAAGAGCCTTATTGCGGACCCGGATTCCGGGTAGGTGCGGGACCACCTGCTCTTGCGTGGTTTCATGGATGGCTATCGGTGGCAAGGTGATGAATATGACTATGAAGTCGTCCATGGGGGCCGGGCATGAAATGAGGAAGGGCAACAAGATAACCACCGCGGTGAGGGCGGGCGAGAAGACGAAGAATCTCCAGGACATGATCACGACGGTGATGCTGTACACAGTCATCATGTAGAAGATGTCGTACATGATGATGAGGAAGATCAAGACGAAGGACATGATCATGAAGATGAAGATGCCGGAGCAGACGACGATGGAGGCTGGGTGCAGGACCCTCATATTCAAGAATTACTTCTCAAGCAGACGGATAACGCAAGAGCTGCCGCCCGAGAGAAAGCCAAGCTGGATCAACTGAAGATAGACGCGGTTACTCCATTGTATGAAGGATGCAGGCCCGAGGATACCCGCCTGAAAGTAACGCTCATGGCTCTGGAGATGAAGGTAAAACACAAAATGACCGACGCATGCTTCGACGAGAACATGTCATTCTGGCACGAACGTCTTCCCAAGGGGAACAAGTACCCGACCAGTTTCGAGGAGGCGAAGAAAATCGTGTGTCCTCTGGATTTACCGCACGTGAAATACCATGTGTGCATGAACAATTGCATCATTTATCGGGACAAGCACGCGGAGTCTACCATATGTCCGGTGTGCGGCGTCATTCGATACAAGAAGAGGAAGAAAGCTCCTCGAAAATCAGTGTGGTACTTTCCGATCACTCCTCGTCTGTAGCGGTATTTCACGGACCCTAAGGTAGCAAAGCTCCTGCGTTGGCACGCGGATAGGGAGGAGAAGAAGCGGGAAGATGACGGAAATGATCCGGAGATAAATAAAAAAGACAAGATGCTGAGTCACCCTAAGGATGCGAGCCAGTGGCAAGCGTTGAACTTCGAATACCCAGAATTTGGGAAGGATCCAAGGAACATCATGCTGGGCGCGAGCACCGATGGAGTCAATCCGTTTGGCAGCCAAAGAAGCACACATAGCACCTGGCCTATGTTTGTGTGGCTGTACAACCTTCCCCCTAGTTGTGCATGAAGAGGAAGTACATTCACATGAGTATGCTAATTGAAGGGCCGAAACAACCAGGGAACGACATCAATCTGTATCTGGGGCTGCTGAAGGAGGAGCTAGACACGCTGTGGAAAACGCCAGCCAATACGTGGGACGCCGCAGAGAAAGAATATTTCCCTATGAGAGCCGCACTGCTCATGACGGTGCACGACTATCTCGGTTACGGATATCTCGCGGGGCAGGTAGTCCATGGATTTTCTGGATGCGTAAGGTGCATGGATGACACAACGTATCGCCAGCTAGATAGAGATCCTGGGTCTTCGAAAACCATGTTCATGGGACATCGAAGGTGGCTTCGCGATGATGACCCGTGGAGGAAACGCAAGGATATGTTTGATGGTGAAACCGAACCCCGAAAACACCCGTGTACGAGGAGCGGCGAGGAAATAGACGAGCTGTTGAAAAATTGGAAAGACTGCCCACTGCCGGGAAAGAAGCAAAAGGCGCCAGAGCCGGGAAAGAAGCGAAAGGCGCCAGAGCCGCTACTGAAGGTATGGAAAATGAGGTCTGTTTTCTGGGACTTGCCGTACTGGAAGATCCACCGTGTGCCTCACAGCCTTAATGTCATGCATATCACGAAGAACGTGTGCGAGAGTCTGCTTGGTACCCTGCTCAACATGCCAGAGAGGACCAAAGATGGGCCGAAAGCAAGGGAAGACTTGAAATCAATGGGCATCAGGCAGGAGCTTCACGCTAATGATGATGATGATGATGATGATGATGATGAGGCGAAGCACGACACAGAAAGTTGTCGCAAAGGTAAAAAGGCCAAGAAGACCGGAAATGTCTACCCTCCAGCGTGCTTCACTCTAAGTCAGGAGGAGACCGAGCAGTTTTTCACCTGCCTCCTAGGAGTAAACCTTCCTTACGGTTACGCGGGGAAGATAAGAAGATACCTAGACCCAGCGAAGCAGAAGTTCAGTGGGATGAAGTCTCACGACTGTCACATGCTGATGACGCAGATACTTCCAGTTGCAATCCGTGGGATCATGGACGCGCACGTCCGTGAAACGCTATTTGGCCTATGCAACTTTTTCGATGTCATCTCTCGGAAGTCGATTGGCGTGAGGCAACTCAGAAGGCTATAGGAAGAGATCGTGGTGATACTATGCGAGCTTGAGATGTACTTCCCGCCCGCATTCTTCAACATTATGGTGCATCTGCTGGTCCATATCATGGAGGATATCATCCAACTCGGGCCGACGTTCCTGCACAGCATGATGCCGTTCGAAAGGATGAATGGTGTCATCAAAGGATACGTTCGCAACATGTCACGTCCAGAGGGAAGTATAGCCAGGGGCTTTCTGACCGAAGAGTGCATCTCCTACTGCACGAATTATCTAGGCATCGAGAACCCCGTTGGTCTGCCCTCAACAGGCACCTCGGAAGGCTCGCTGGATGGGGTCACCGTGAGGGTCGCCGCGAAATGCATGTCGACTTCGAGGGTCGACTCGCCGACTTTGAAAGAGCAAACCTAGTCGCGCTACAACACATAGACGTGGTCGATCCTTGGGTGGTAGAGCACAAAACCTTTATTGAGAAGACGTACAATGACCGAGGCCAACAGAGGACGGACGGAGATATAATCGAAGAGCACAACTCATGTTTCACGCGTTGGTTCAAGCAGAAGCTTCTGTCGTACCCTTTACATGAGGATTCTTCCGTGGAAGAACAACTCATATTCGCCTTGTCACAGGGCGCCGAGCACAACCTGATGACCTATGAGGCGTACGATATCAACGGCTACACATTCTACACTGAGAACAGGGACATGAAGAGCGATGGTTATCAGAACTCCGGGGTAACGATGGAATCCTACACTGGGAACGACAAGGACAGATACTACGGAAGGATCGAGGAGATATGGGAGCTGAGCTACGCTGGAGAGAAGGTCCTGATGTTCCGTGTCAGATGGGCCAAGAGCGTCCTAAAAGAAGACCAGTATTTCACCACCATGGTTATACCCGAAGCCAAATCCAAGACCACGGGCGCAAACGTCACGGCAAAAAATGAGCCATGGGTACTGGCTTCCCAAGTGGACCAATGCTTCTTCATTACCGACCCGCCAAAGCCCAGTCGTGTTGTCGTGAGGAGAGGCAAAAGGAAGATCATCGGAATGGATGGAGTAGCCAATGAGCAAGACTTCGACAAGTACGGCGACTCGAAGATCGAACATGACAACGACGATGAAGTAGCAGCACACACCACAAAAAGAAGCAGGACCACCCTACCTAAAGGACGTCCGTTCCACAAAAGAACTCCATTTGGGAAAAAGAAGGGCAAGAAGATTGTGAACAGATAGCTAGCTAAGATCGATTATATTTAAATTGTAGCCTTCATTTCTCGGGCACTTTTTGATATCATGAATATTTTTAAATTTCATGGGCACTTTTTGAATTCATGAATATTTTTTCAAATTTGATGATATTTTTTCATATTCAATATGAAAAAATATTGAATATTCATGAGGACACTCGATCTCGATCCCCCTCCCTCTCGATAGCTATCCCCCTCGCCAGATCCCCCTCGCCGCCGAGCACCCCCCGCACCCTCCCCCCGCTCCACCGCCGCCGA